>NC_133719.1:4365668-4780668 GCF_048934315.1 Petromyzon marinus
GTGAACACCGCGGCCGTTGTTGTTGATGTTGTTGTTGATGTTGTTGATGTTGTTATTGATGTTGTTGTTGATGTTGTTGATATTGTTGTTATGTTGTTGTTGATGTTGTTGTTGATGTTGTTGATGTTGTTGATGTTGTTGATGATGTTGTTGTTGATGTTGTTGATGTTGTTGATGTTGTTGTTGATGTTGTTGTTGATGTTGTTGATCTTCTTTGGTTCTTTCGGTAAAGTCACGTAGAATGAGAATAAAATAATACATTGATAAAATAAAAGAACACAATGATGTTGTTGATGTTGTTGATGTTGTTGATGTTGTTGATGATGTTGTTGATGTGTTGATCGTCTTTGGTTCTTTCGGTAAAGTCACGTAGAAAGAGAATAAAATAATAAATTGATAAAATAAAATAACATAACACAATAATATTCTCACGTTTCGGCCACAACACAAGCGGCCTTCATCAGGTGAAGGGACGAGACTGTCTGGTAGGACAGCGCTGTCCTACCAGACAGTCTCGTCCCGAAACGTCGTGAGAATATTATTGTGTTATTTTATTTTATTTTATCAATTTATTATTTTATTCTCATTCTACGTGACTTTACCGAAGAACCAAAGAAGATGAATCATTGCAGTCACGAAAGCTTTAATCGATGTTGTTGATTGTTGGATGTTGTTGATGTTGTTGTTGATGTTGTTGATGTTGTTGTTGATGTTGTTGATGTTGTTGATGTTGTTGATGTTGTTGATGTTGTTGTTGTTGATGTTGTTGATGTTGTTGATGTTGTTGTTGATGGTGTTGTTGATGTTGTTGATGTTGTTGATGTTGTTGATGTTGTTGTTGATGTTGTTGTTGATGTTGTTGTTGATGTTGTTGTTGATGTTGTTGATGTTGTTGATGTTGTTGATGTTGTTGGTGATGTTGTTGATGTTGTGGTTGATGTTGTTGTTGATGTTGTTGATGTTGTTGATGTTGTTGTTGATGTTGTTGATGTTGTTGATGTTGTTTATGTTGTTGATGTTGTTGATGTTGTTAATGTTGACGTTGTTCCCCCGGGGACGAAAGGCGCGCGGCGGTTATTGATAAGAGCGCGGCCGGCGAGTGCGCGGCATTATCTGGGACATGGCGGAAAAAGGGAGGGAGAAGGGAGGAAGAAGGCAGGAAGAATGGGGGGGGGGGGGGGGAAGAAGGGGAGGAATAATGGAGGAAGAAGGGACGAAGAATAGAGGAAGACGGGGGGGAGAAGTGGAGGGGGGGAGAAGGGGGGGAGGAAGGAAGGAGGAAGAATGGAGGAGCAAGGGAGGAAGTGCTGCAAGCGGCGAACGTGGTTTGGTTGCCCCCACTGGGACACGAGCGGCGATCGATTGGGGACCGCTGCGGCATTTACGAGAAGCCCGGCCGCTCACCGACCGACACACACAGAGAGAGCATCACACACAGAGCATCACACACAGAGCATCACACACACAGCGCATCACACACAGAGCATCACACACACACAGAGCATCACACACACAGAGCATCACACACACACAGAGAGCATCACACACAGAGCATCACACACAGAGCATCACTCACACACAGAGCATCACACACAGAGCATCACACACACACAGAGCATCACACACAGAGCATCACACACACACAGAGCATCACACACACACAGAGCATCACACACACAGAGAGCATCACACACAGAGCATCACACACAGAGCATCACTCACACACAGAGCATCACACACAGAGCATCACACACACACAGAGCATCACACACAGAGCATCACACACACACAGAGCATCACACACAAAGCATCACACACACACAGCGCATCACACACACAGAGCATCACACACACAGAGAGCATCACACACACACAGAGCATCACACACAGAGCATCACACACAGAGCATCACACACACACAGAGCATCACACACACAGAGCATCACACACACACAGAGCATCACACACAGAGCATCACACACACACAGAGCATCACACACACAGAGCATCACACACACACAGAGCATCACACAAACACAGAGCATCACACACACACACAGAGCATCACACACACAGCATCACACACAGAGCATCACACACACACACAGAGCATCACACACAGAGCATCACACACACACAGAGAACATCACACACAGCATCACACACACAGAGCATCACACACAGAAAGCATCACACACACACAGAGCATCACACACACAGCATCATACACACACAGAGAGCATCACACACAGAGCATCACACACACAGAGCATCACACACACAGAGAGCATCACACACACAGAGAGCATCACACACAGAGCATCACACACACAGAGCATCACACACAGAGAGCATCACACACACACAGAGCATCACACACACAGAGCATCACACACACACAGAGAGCATCACACACACACAGAGCATCACACACAGAGAGCATCTCACACACACACACAGAGCATCACACACAGAGCATCACACACACACAGAGAGCATCACACACACACAGAGAGCATCACACACACACAGAGCATCACACAAACAAAGCATCACATACACAGAGCATCACACACACACAGAGCATCACACACAGAGAGCATCACACACAGAGCATCACACACACAGAGCATCACACACACACAGAGCATCACACACAGAGCATCACACACAGAGCATCACACACAGAGCATCACACACAGAGCACCACACACAGAACATCACACACACAGAGCATCACACACAGAGCATCACACACACACAGAGCATCACACACAGAGCATCACACACAGAGCATCACATACAGAGCATCACACACACACAGAGCATCACACACACAGAGCATCACACACAGAGCATCACACACACACAGAGCATCACACACACACAGAGCATCACACGCACACAGAGCATCACACACACACAGAGCATCACACACACAGAGTATCACACACAGAGCATCACACACACACAGAGCATCACACACACACAGAGCATCACACACACAGAGCATCACACACACAGAGCATCACACACACAGAGCATCACACACACAGAGCATCACACACACAGAGCATCACACACAGAGCATCACACACACACAGAGCATCACACACACACAGAGCATCACATACAGAGCATCACACACACAGAGCATCACACACAGAGCATCACACACACAGAGCATCAAAAAACACACAGCATCACACACACAGAGCATCACACACAGAGCATCACACACAGAGCATCACACACAGAGCATCACACACACAGAGCATCACACACACAGAGCATCACACGCACACACAGAGCATCACACACAGAGCATCACACACAGAGCATCACACACAGAGCATCACACACACAGAGCATCACACACACAGAGCATCACACAAAGAGCATCACACACACAGAGCATCACACACAGAGAGCATCACACACACAGAGCATCACACACACACACAGAGCATCACACACAGAGAGCATCTCACACACACAGAGCATCACACACACACACAGAGCATCACACACACACACAGAGCATCACACACACACAGAGCACCGCTCACACACACAGAGCATCACACACACACAGAGCATCACACACAGAGCATCACACACACAGAGCATCACACACAGAGCATCACACACACAGAGCATCACACACACAGAGCATCACACACACAGAGCATCACACACACAGCATCACACACACACAGAGCATCACACACAGAGCATCACACACAGAGCATCACACACAGATCATCATACACACAGAGCATCACACACACAGAGCATCACACACAGAGTATTACACACAGAGCATCACACACAGAGTATCACACACACACAGAGAGCATCACACACACACACACAGAGCACCGCTCACATACACACAGAGCATCACACACACAGACCACCGTTCACCGACACACACAAAGACCGCCGTTCACCCACACACACACAGAGCACCGTTCACCGACACACACACACAGACCACCGTTCACCGACACACACAGACCACCGTTCACCGACACACACACACAGACCACCGTTCACCAACACACACACAGACCACCGACACACACACACAGAGCGCCGTTCACCGACACACACACAGACCACCGTTCACCGACACACACAAAGACCGCCGTTCACCCACACACACACACAGACCACCGTTCACCGACACACACACACACAGAGCGCCGTTCACCGACACACACACAGACCACCGTTCACCGACACACACACACAGAGCACCGTTCACCGACACACACACACACAGACCACCGTTCACCGACACACACACACAGAGCGCCGTTCACCGACACACACACAGAGCACCGTTCACCGACACACACACAGACCACCGTTCACCGACACACACACAGACCACCGTTCATCGACACACACACAGACCACCGTTCACCGACACACACACACACACACAGACCACCGTTCACCGACACACACACAGAACCACCGTTCACCGACACACACACACAGACCACCGTTCACCGACACACACACACAGACCACCGTTCACCGACACACACACACAGACCACCGTTCACCGACACACACACACAGACCACCGTTCACCGACACACACACACAGACCACCGTTCACCGACACACACACACAGAGCACCGTTCACCGACACACACACACAGAGCGCTATGGGACTGGGTCCCAGTCCTCTCCCGGGTTGCTCCCTTGCACGCGCGCGCGCATTGATTCCCTGAGTATTTTGTCACTCGCCAAAAGATGAACAATTTACGGCATTATTGCTTATTAATTTGTACCCTCACTTATTCATTTTACTTTTCCGCGGCCTGCATTTTTAATGGGTCCCCCCAGTGGCTTAGCCACACGCACGCACGCGAGTCGGTCCGTGTGTGTGTCGACTCGGGCGAGCGGTGGCGCAGTGGTTAGCGCACTGCGCTCTGAACACCGGCGACCGATCATCCGACATCCGCTCACGGCCCCTTAAGAGCGCGGAATCATTGAGCTCGTTCTAGGCCCCCTCCGAGGTCGACTCAGCCTTAAATTAGCACCTGGCGCATGGCGTTTAATGCGTCGGCAACTGGGGAGACAAAGGCGGCCGGGCGTGCTGTTGCACAGCTGTCAACACATACGGGTTTACAAGGAAAATTGAGTCTTCACGTCCATTCGGCGTACAGCCGTTTCAATTACGCGCAGACCAAAAAGGTGTCTATTTGTTTGTGTTTCTCCCGTGTGATGGGACTTTGTATGATGAACGTTGACATTTATAAGAGTAACCAATACGGTCTGAATTGGTCTATAACAAGGTAGGGCACTGATAAGGGGTCGACAGGTTTGCTAATAGCACTTGCCCGAACAGTGTTAAAGACTATACGGGGGTGGTGGGGGGGGGGGGATATTTGTCTTTGTATGCGTGCGTGCGCATATTTAGTACGGGGAATTGCGTGTCTCGAGTGAGGCTAATGCCGTCTGGAATTCCAGGGGTCGTGGATCGATTCCCTGGTCGTGAACATCGTTCACACTGGCGCGGGGGGAGGCGAGCAAGGGGGGGGGAGAGCGGGGGGGGGATGAGTAGGAGGGGAGGGATCAGCCTTCTACCAGCCTCCTTCCACCATGGTAATGTGAAATTGCCAACATTTGGATTAGAATCGCACAACGTAAACTAGCAACCGTCCCACGGAGCCCATCAGTCGATTGGCTTCCGAGACCAACGTTGTCCATCACCGGGGTTCGCCCGACGTTATACGCCGTGCTAGTTGGTTGCTTGGTGGCGGCTGTGCACGTGGCCGCCTGTAATCTAGCACTGCGGTGGCAACAGCGAGGGTTGGTGGATGGATTCTGAAACTCCCTTCACAGTGGGCATTCTTGGCGATGCAATTCCCTGGCTCGCCAGCAGAACGCAGTACGGCACGTGTATTAAATCGCCATCTGTTTCCATCAGTATGGGGATGTTGTGTGGTTTCCTCCCTGCGCACGCGAGGGTTTTCTCCAGATGTTCACCGGGCTCCACAGCCACGGCAGAGCAAGTGGCGGAAATTCCACATTCCCACGGAGAGGGCGAGTCTCTTCAATGAGACCACCACCGTTGGTCGTTCTCCACGGAGTGGCACTTATTTTTGCTGAGCCTGCAGAGGTGATGGGCTAAGTTAACGCGTCCACCCCAAGCATTATTTGAACTCGCAACGATCAGATTGCGTGCCTGCTCACATGACCACCGATACCCGACCGTCTATTAACTGCAGGCAACTGAGCAGCGTTTGTTTAACAGTCAACGCCCTGCTGATGAGCTCCGAGGAAACGAAAAACCGGGTCCGGAGTTTGCTGCGAGCAGATAACCCCCGTCTGGGACAACTGTGACATCTGTGGAAAAAAAAGAACTTCATAGCTCATCGGATTCTTCCGGCATAAATAAATATTTCTGACTCCGATAGGGTGGCTAGGAGATGTTAACTCCCTCCTTTGGTGTGCGCAGGAGGTCGTGGGTTCGATCCCGACCCCTGACGCCTGCTGCTGCTGCTGATGCTGCTGTATATTTGGAGTCTGCCGGTCTCTGTTCCAACCGTGGTCGCGTGGATTTTTCTACGGGTCCTCGGATTTCCCCCCCTCCCCCCCCCACATTTAGAATCAGCATCACCACGCGTTTCGAGTGTTTTTGCTGCTATAGATGTCCACGTGACGACGATAGCCCCCCCCCCGCCCCCCCCCCTCCACACTTGCTTGGCCAGGTCGCTTCTGAATAATAAAACTAGCTCCGTAGCTCAGTAGGTTCTTACCTGGTAACGTACAAAAGCGATACAGGGGGCGTCCATAAATGACGTCACGGGATTTTGAACGAATTTTGACACACCCCCCCCGTCCCCCTCGTCACACGGCGTCACAAAAAGTCAGACCGCCCCTGAAATATGACGTCACAAAGCTCTGCCCCACCCCCCCCCCCAAAAAAAAACATTTCCATTTTGAAAATAAAACATGTTTCAAATCGCTTTAAACTATTGTCATTGTAGTGCGTATTTAATGTGGCGCTGCGCTCTGATGTTCTAGGAGTGTTGCTATAACAATTAGTGCTGTTATAACAATTCTATATTCCGATTTCAAGCTTTCGTGACTGCAAGGATTCATCTTCTTTGGTTCTTTCGGTAAAGTCACGTAGAATGAGAATAAAATAATAAATTGATAAAATAAAATAACACAATAAAATTCTCACGACGTTTCGGCCACAACACAAGCGGCCACAACACAAGCGGCCTTGTGTTGTGGCCGAAACGTCGTGAGAATTTTATTGTGTTATTTTATTTTATCAATTTATTATTTCATTCTCATTCTACGTGACTTTTCCGAAAGAACCAAAGAAGATGAATTCTATATTCATTTAAAGTTGCGCATTTCGATGTGACGTCACATTTCTCACCCCCCCCCCTCCCCACCCACTCGTCACACATCGTCACAAATGTCTCACAGCCCCACCTAGGTGCGTGACGTCATGTATGCACGGCCACCACACGAGGCAAAAAAAAAAAACCGAGTTCAAGAGCAGCGGGTTGTCGCTTTGTGCCGGCGAGTCCCGCGCTGTGGCATGAGAGACTCACGCGTCGAGTCGCGGCTCCTGGGCACAGGCGGAGGAGGCGGAGGGGGCGGAGGGAGCGGCGGGCACCTCCTGCTCGGCTGGCACAGGCCCCCGCGATGTCCCCGACGCCGCCCCCCACCTGCCCGAGCCAGCGGCGAGAAAGGGGGAGACACCCAAAGAACAAAACAAAAAAAGCGTTCGTCGGAGGCGGAGTTGCGGTGGCTGCGGGGGTGACGTCATTTGTTTTGCAATCATACGCGAGATCGTTGCTCGGTTTAGTTCCAAGAAGGAGATCGCCAGCACGTGTGGTGGGGGAGGAGGGGGTGGGGGGGAGCGAAACGTTGGGACGTCGCTACGGGTTACTAACCCCCACTCCCACCCACCCACCCCCCGAACGCACATCCAGGGAGCTGCGCGCTCTGTGAATCGTTCAACAGATGTGGCAGTACAACAACAAGGGTAGGTCCCTTTGACCCCGGGCCTGAGCAGATCTGGATGCTCCAGTTCCGTCCCACATTTGAGAGAAGAAAAAACGACCCCACCCCCCCCCCGCCCCCCCCCCCCCCCCCCCCCCCACGATGATTGACCAAAGTTTCTGACGCAGCAGCGCCACTCCTGAGATTCGCCGATGCCTCCCGGGATGAAAAGGGCATCATCATTAGACTCTCAATGTAGCTGACACGTATCGCGTGCTCCATTTGTAAAGGTGCGCGAGCTGACGTGAAAAGTGGACTCTCTCTGGCACACTATCATCAAATCAAGTATGGGGGGGGGGAGTGACACAGGATGTGACAAAGGCCAGGTAGTAAACCACCCCCACCACCATCTGCACCAACAATCGTCACCACGGCTCTTGTGCCAGGCCATGTGCACGTTAAGGCCGCGTGAAGTGTCGACCGCCCGCTAGCAGGAAGGGACACGGGACAGACGCAGGTGCCATGGGTTGACCTTTGAGATGACTGGCCGATGCACCACCTGTGCCCCCCTGTGCCAACTCGCTGTGTTTTAGCCGCCCGGCGCTCCGCTCGTTGTTGTGAGCGTCGCTCCTCCAACTGCCCAGTAGCGGCGTCCTTCACGAGCCTCCTCCTCCACAGAGGCTGAGATTGACACCGCTGGTACCGATCATCGTCAAGTCCACACCACCACCGCCACCACGCTATCGCCAACCGCGACGTTTCCTCCTGCCAGAGGCCCCACCTCCCGCGGTGCGTCTGTTCCAGAGTACAGTCTACAAATGTTGTAACCGTTCAACCTCTCCAACCTGGGAATCTCTCACTCTATTAAGAGGTTATTCGCTGAAGAAGCCTGATGGTGGTGGTGGTGGTGGCGATGGTGCTGCATCGGCGGTGGAGCACAAAGCACAATTAACAGACAACAACAACAACAAAACTTTACAAAGTCGCCGTGGCCTTGGGTAACGGGAGATATTCAATGAGCTGACGTTTCAGGCAACGTTCCTTCCACGCGGCAGATTTTATTTTTTCGTGTTTGCGCAGTTTAATGTGCTCTAAAGAAGTCCCATAGCCTGAAACGTCACCCATCATATACATTTTCCCATTTCAGGCCACTGACGAAAGTGTTTGGGAGTCCAATTTGCTCCGCCAATGATTTCAACATTCATTCATATCGTCATCACCGCCATCATCATGAGCCATAGTTAACCCACTGCTAGATGAAGGTCTCCCTCCAAGACCGTCGCCATATCTCACAATCCTGCGATATATAATAATAATAACAGCAACAATTTGCTCAGCACCTTTAACAAGGTCGCATGCATCACACAACGTGCTTGCGACGAATGAAGACCACAATCACCTTGCTGATCTCGTCAGGGAGAATAAAATATCATCACGCGAACTACGGATATCCTCGCAGTGGCTTTTGGCTGCTGCAGCGCAGCAATCTCTCAGACGCGCTGCTTCTGCGGCCGTCTGGAACGCTCTTCCTTCCGATATTAGGAAGCCACTGGGAGCTGTGACACTTTCAAATCTAGATTGAAAACTCATTTCTTTCGAACTGCTTCTTTGTGTTTAGTCTGTTGTCCTTCCCCCGCAACTCCGAAAGGCACGATTGGCGAAGTACGGCGTGAATGAAGTTCAACATATATACACCTGCACGCGATCCGATTGAAAGGTCGCTCCATCTCCCCGCCAGGATGCCCTCTCAGTCGTGTTGATTTACTTGGCTTCATCCATCACCATCATCACCGTCATTGTCACAAACGGCCAGGCCGCGTCTAAGCCCAAGCCCGGTGAATGTTAAAAGTTCACGTAATAAATTGTCACTGACAAAAAAATGTGCCGCAAAACTTTGCTCGCGCGGCACGATTTAATGAAAAGAAAAACGACCCCCAAAGAAATTGAGCGGTTCGGAATGACGTCTAAATCTGTGCCGCATTTCTCGACGCGTTGATAATAATAATAAAAAATGTTCTCACTCCGCTGTGCGCGAGGCAGTTTATTTTTTTATTTTTGTGCGGGAGGAATGAGCCGCACCTGCCACTCTCACTTGCGCTCCCATTAAAACTTGCGTGTTAATTTTAGAACCCCCTCCTCAACGTACCAATCAATATTCACGTGCTCGAGCACGGCGCGACTGAATGTGTCAAGCCCGTAACAAAGCGTCGTGATCAAGCCGAGCACTCTTTATTTTTTTCATTTTTTTCCGGAGGTCGTTTCTGAATTAAATGGGCCAGGTGCTTCAGAGACACAAGAGGGACCACGTGGGCAACATTGACAGAGCAGGCCACTCAGGTCGTTTAAATATCCTTCACCCCCCCCCCTCCTCCGTTCATGTCATCACGAGTCACGGTCTATACCCCGCTGGATGAAAGCCCATGGTCTATCCACTGGTGGATGAACGCCCTCCCAAGCTGAACGCCACCTTTCCCACGATCGCGAAAATGTCATAATCCACGCAACAAAGTGCTTTCCACAAATGAACCACAACGCCTTGCTGATCGCGTCCATAAGTGCTGTAAAGCATCACGCGAATTGCGCTCATACTCGCAGCGGCTTTCGGCTGGGCATCGCTTACCGCATCGCGCGGCGCTTTCAGACGCGCTTCTGCGGCCGTCTGGAACGCTCTTCCTTCCGATATTAGGAAGCCACTTGGAGCCATGCATTTTTAAAATCATCATCTAGATCGACAAACTAATTTCTTTGCAACTGCTTTTTGTGTTTAGTTTCTAGATCCTTCCCCCGCATCTCAGATCAGCGCGGGTTGGCTAACGTACGGTGCGACAAAAATTCAACACGCACACACGCGCATGAAGAGATCTCATCGCTCCAGCTGCTCGGTGGACATCGTCTCTGACGAGTTCCTTTCCTTGGCTGCCGCTCCATTCCTATAATAGTCCCGGCAGATTGCAACACTGCACGTTGTCACCGCACGCTGTTCCCCCGCTCTCGTCAATAGAGAACACAACTCAGAGGCGCCAGGAGGAAGCACAGATCAGCGCGAATGCAGCAGCAGCAGCTACGCGGCGAGGAGCCGGAGCTCTCAGGAATTGCCCAAGCTCTGCGGTTTTCTATTTGCGACGGTGTTATCATCCAACTGAGTGCTTACACGTGGGGATAAATCGGAGGACCTGGTGAAGACCCATGCGTGCGTGGAGGCGGAACTTTATTCTACACAGGCGAGTGGCTGGAATGTGGGAGGAAACTGGCCGATGACAGTAATTTTATACATATAGGCTTTCATGAGCACGATGAGTCATAATTCGTGTCTTTTGGGTTAGATCATCATAACAGGTATGAAGTACATTTTCAACTATAACCCTCCACTACCCGACAGAGCCAATGAAATCAATGTGTCAGGTCATGGGCAAAGGTGCCGATTGTCTGTAAGTACGCTGACACTCTTTCGCACCGTTTGCAGACAACCGTGCTAATGGGAGGAATGAAAATTGGTTTGGTTTGTCAGAGAAAAGCAGGAGGAGTGATGATAAGCGAGAAACACGTTTGACGTTTTTATTTTTGTTGCCCGACGTTTCGCTGGAGATTACACCCGGCATCCTCAGGTGTTTACAACAGCTTGGTTCTCGCGCGAAAGAGCTTCCTGGTCCGGGAAACGATCGGTAGGTGCCATGACATCATCAGCACAGCCATCTAGAGCTGCTCGCTCACATTACACCCGCACGTTCTACGCTAAAGGAAACTACGAATGACGATTGATATTATTCTGCATTTCACTGTACCGCCTTCTCCTGTCGAGCCAGGGTGCCGTTCGACGTCCACGGGAAGGGAATTTCACAACTTTTGCGCAGTGATCGACCCACCACCTCGCCTCCACAGTGGTGGATTTCAGGCCGCCACGTGAATAGCCACCACCGCCCGGCTAAGACCATCGGTCAACATCCCTTCGACACAATGTCGTGTCGCTGCCCAAACACCACGAACTTTTATTTACAGTTCCGGATGATTTGATTAACGTTCTCTAATCGATGTGCTCCTCTTCCTGTCTTGACGCAATTGCGAGAAAGATATTTGCGTCGCTCCAAGCAAGGATTATTGGTAATGAAGTGATCAGTAATGTGCAATTCTCACCCATAGGCATGCACACATCACGGCGAAAATGAAACCGCTTGCAAACTTCAATTTCGGCATCACTAGAAGAAAAAAAACACACATACATCTGCATGCGCATGTTAGGAGTTAACAGAGTGTGCCACAATGTTTTACAATGAACAGCATTTTTTTGGTTTCATGGCACAAACAGGGGGAGTGGTGGCACAGCGGTTAGCGCAATGCGCTACGATTTTCATTCCCAGCGCTAAGTGACATCTGAATCGGTCCTGGGTATGCCCTTGACCAGCGCATCACCGGCCTACATGGTGGAAATGTGGCCAAACAAGGTCAATGAAGTGGCTTATCATGTGGAAATGTATAGCAGCCAAATACTCTAAACGCGTGATGACGATTCTAAATGTGGAGGGGAATACCGGAGGACCCGGAGAAAAATCGACGCGACCACGTGGAGAGCGGGAGACACGCAAACTCCAAATATATAGCAGCAGCAGGCATCAGGGTTGGGAACGAACCTGCGACCTCCTTCATACCGGATGAGGTGGTTAACATCCCCCATCTTGTGCAGCAGATATTGCGTGTAAACTGTGGGTTCGATTGTTCAAGCACCATAGCTGGCACACGCGGCTATCGTGTGTTATCCCAAGAAAGATTCGTTTTGTTTTTAGCTCGAGGGCGATAATAGACATTCATAGCTAGGGCAGATACGGCAGCCATTTTTGCAAGATGGCCGCCATCTGTTTAAAGTCTCGAACCTCAGATCTGGGAGAGTTGGACCCAAACGTGTGTGGGGGTGAAAACTTCGTCAAGTTGTATTATTTCAAATTCATTCGCATATCCAACAGTTGTACAAGGATCCATTAAAAAATTACGCCGTTGAAATATTTCACGGAAGAAGCTTTAAACATGAAATGCGATCATTTCATTTATTGAACAAACGCGCACTGTGCGTATGGGATTAAACAGTATTTTCAACAATTACTATTGTATAGCACACTTTTAAACACCGTTTTTCTTTAACATCATGAAAACAATATGTTCTGTTTGTACATATTCTCCACTACAATGACAAATAGGCAGTGCGTTGGAGACTGGCCTGAGAGCAGATGCAACGTTCCCTGCAGTACTTGTAAAGGTATACCAAAAGGTACATCTCCAGAAGGTTCAAATCTACCACACATCACTCAAAAATTGGCGTTTACGCCACGTTCACCAACGTGCAACGTCAGCGTGGCCGAGCGCCATTTGACTGCCAATCACAAAGTGCCCGAGGCAGTACCGATAAAATGTCTCACTTTTGTGCGAACTGGCGAACTTACTGTCCACGACACCTCCACCCGCGTCTCTCGCCACGGTAACGTGGAATTTCCACGGCTGACTCGTGACCGGCTAATGAATAGAGAGGATCGCTTCACCCCCTCGACCTCCCCACAACGTACCCGTAAACTTGTCAGCACTGGGCAGGCTCAGCTGTTCGAAAAGCTCAAAGCCAAAAACCCCGCGTTCATCAGAGTTGCCCTCTCGTCAAGACGAAAACGTATTGGCAAAGTCGCCTCTCCCCCCCCCCACCTTCCCTTTCGGCTTGAATCTTACTGCGTCTCCGCCGGCCGCACGGGACGGTTTTGTGCGCGCGGTCGCACATCCCCACTTGCAAGAGAGAGGGAGGGAGGGAGGCCAGCCCAGACGGCATCGTTGCTGTCCAATTGGTCGCGAAAACTCTCTCGGACGTCCCCACCCAAGCAATTGCCCCTTTCGAGTCGCGGCCAGAACTTGTTTTGCTTGTGTGTGTGTGTGTTTACCAGTTTCCAAAAGCGGCGCGTTTTATCATCTTATTTCTTCCTTTCTTTTGCACGGCTGTCGATGTAGACGCGGAGACAATGGCTGCAATTCCACGTTCAGGGTTGGTGAAGCCCAGCAGATGAAAGCGTCAGCGGGAGAAAGCGGAGTTAGCCGTATCGCCGCTGTGATGTCTCCTTCTTCGTATTCGTGGATCGGGGTATTGCGTCATGACACGTTGTTCACCGGTCTCTTTTCTGGATGACCCACAGTCGCGCGCTACTCGAGAAATCTCTAAGTTTTAATTTGTGCATCAGCTATCCGGGTCTGCCGTTGTTTGTGTGGATGCGGTTTAGGGTTGACCAATTATCGATCAAACACAATGACACCAGATCGCCACCACCCTCCCCCCACCGACCTCACCATGGGAACGTGGAATTGCCAACCGTCGCTTTTGAACATGAAAAATCACGAGCAATCCGCTGCTGGATGAATGCCTCCCCTGTGACGCATCGCCTGCTGCGCCGAGCAACTTGGTGAGACGACTGTGATGCGAGAGGCAGAAATATCACTGGGGATTGCTGTGGCTTGCGTGGCATTATGGCCCAAATATTTGGGAAGTCAACAACGGTGCCTTTACGGAGAGACTGTCCTCCGCCATGGAAATGTTTAATTTTCACGGCTCAGGGCCATCTCGAGTGACGAGTGTCCTTTCAGTGTTATGTTGCACACTTTAAGACACTCTTGCTTAAGACCGCTGAGCAGTGTGACCTGAGCTCAATTCCCAGCCAAGGATGTTCATTATTGGTGGCGAGTGATATTTTAACAGGTCCTGGATGCCTAGCTTTACGTAATCCGCAATGACCAGCGTGGTGAAGTATGGTCAAAGCAAACGTCCCACGCCCTACTTTGCACAGGGGGAAGCCTTCATCCAGCAGTGGAGTGACAAATGGAATCTACATTATGATGGCTGTTATTATTTTACAATTGCAGTTGCGACGTCTAAAAGACACCCAGTTTCTCAACCCTTAAACAACATTCTGCACTGACATCGTCTCGTGTTATTTTCTTTCATTGTTTTTTTTACTTCCTAGAGACACCAGAGGGCAGTCAATGATTTCTACATGAGTTTAACAAAGCGGTACATGGTTCCATTTTCTTTTTAATCCAGTGAATATTTGACATTACACTGTTATGTTCTTATACAATCAGGGTTGGAAATGAAATTCATAATTCCCCCCCTGCCCCCAGCTAAATTCTGTACTGTACCAACTTAGGCTAAGCGAAAGGGGGGTGGCGGACCCCACCATTGACTTATAACTTGAACAGACTGTTGGTAGAAGGTGCACACACACCCCAACAAATGCACTTCATATATAACACGCATGAATACGAATGTAAATACGTGTTCTGTTGTCCAAATATTGAATTCAGATACCAACGTGCAAATTAATCAGAATATTTATTTAAAACCAATCAATCACTCACAAAACCACCTACCCACCCTCTGAAGCTCTCTCACACACACACACAATAGCTCATTCACCAAGCCGTGCTGACCTTCACAGGTGCTCGCTAACAGCACCTGCCCCAACAGTCTGTTAAGACTGTTGGGGCAGGTGCTGCGGGATAATTGTCTTTGCGTGAGTGTGTAAATGTGAGAAGCGGTAGTGTCGTGATGAACACGCTTCGCCACGAAGTTGACAAAGACCAGCGACGATTGTCCGAATCGGTTATGGCCTCGCCTCGGTCAATCACTGTTACATTGTTTTTATCGTTTTATTTTTGGTGATTGTTTTTTAAACGTGTTGGTTTAGCCATGTTTGTTTTGTCGTAGTACAGAGTTAGCCTGATAACTTTAATCTAAATTGTCTTATGGTTGTTATTGTTTGACTTGCATCCCATTGGGATTTTTGCACGCAGCGTTGAAATGCGGTGTTTTTTCTGCAAGACTTTGCTGTTTTTTTCCGGGATTTTTTGTTGTTGTGTGTAGTCACTTTAAGATGTTTCTTTGTTCATGTTTTTGTTTGTTGTGGTTGCACCCGAGTCAAGAGCCGCATGGCTCACAGGGTTATATACATATATAAAATGGAAAGTTGTGAATGTGTGTCTGTTCAAAATGTTGAACGTACTTCCCGACATGCAACAAACTTGAGATTTTCCATGTGGGTACTTTCCAGACTGTACACCATGCAAAAATTATTTTTTAAAATACACTTGTTTTTTTTTTTTTGGGGGGGGGCTCAATAATGCATGTAATTTTTTGCACGGAAAATGAGCTGTGACGTCAAATCCGCCATGTGACCCGCGAATGTGGAAGCGTAACGCATTGTAGTGTAGTGGTTAGCGCGCTGTCTGCGTGTGTTTTGTGTGTGTGTCTGCGTGTGTGTGTGGAGGGAGTGGTAGTGTAGTGGTTAGCGCGCTGCGATACGAACCCGGCGACCCGTGTTCGTATTCCCGCTCACGGCCACCACCGGTGACGATTATTTCAACCACTCCTGGGCCTCCCCTAGGTCGACTCAGCCTCACACGGGTAACTGCTGTGGTGTGTGAACATCGCCACTGGGGAGACAAAGGCGGCCGGGCGTGGTGGATCCAAGTCCCCGGCTAAGCCGGCTAGTACCTAATAAATGAAACTGAAAACTGAAAAAAAAATTACGTTATTTTGCGTGTTCCAGTAGCGCTTTCATTTGAAATAATAAACCATTGTTTACATATTTTTTTGTATATATTTGTTACGTATTTTTCTTATGCATATTCGAAGACCCTTTTTTAGACAATTTGCTGTGTTCATATTGCAGTGCGTTATTAACCACTGCCACCACCTTTTCACCCCAAAACTTAATGAACACCCACAAATTACGTGGCATTTATTCGTGCTAACTAGCTGTCATTTGTTTACGTATGTCTTTGTAATGCGTACGCGTGCACGTTTTAAAAAAATATATATATTGTGAACAATACATAAACGTGAAGTGTATGAAACATTTTCCCTACCGACATTAGTAAGATTGTTTAACGCGTGGTCGGCTATCGCGACCAATATTGTCCGTAATGGAGGTCTATGGGTCAGATCGCGTAAATATAAATGTGTCGTTAAACCCGCCACCACCCGACACAGCCAATTAGTGAGGTTTGTCACATGAACAGAACACGCCGAATGTTTTACTCGTGTAATGACATAAAAGGCCCGTTCTATGGCTACAGTGGGTGTACTATACACAAGGGCTCAACTAGGGGTCAGATTCCGGATGTCACGGAGGTCGGGTCAGGACATGACACTCTGGGTGAACCCCGCGAGAGCACGTGACCGGACGAGGGGGCACGGGGGGCCCCCAGAAGGGGGCGAGCGGGCCACGTGATGTGGACCCAGAGCCTCCGCGAAGGATCGAGAGAAGGGGGGCGTGACCAGGGACGGAGCCTGGTCACGGCACAGGGGATATAAGCCGAGCCCCGAGAGGGAGCGTGGCTGTTCGACCATGGAAGAAGTCGTCTTCTCCGACCTTCGCTCTTCAGTCCGCGGACACACAACGGCGTGTCGGCTGTTCTGGTTCAACCGGATAGAGAATGCGTTCAAGTGGTTAGGCGGTGAGGAACGGTGGCCACGACCTTACATAGTGAACGTGTAATGTACATAGTTACCCGGAATGTACATAGTTAAACTTGGAACGTTGAAAAGTGTTGGTTGTGTTAGAGAATAACAACGTGTTGCCTCAAAGTCTTAGTGTGCGCCTGATTAGAACCCACTACACTAGCAAAGCGCACTGGTGCGTTGGAGAGTAAAACCCACAACATTAATAAGGGACCGTCCATAAATGACGTCACGCGATTTTGGACGATTTTTCACCCCCTTCGTCACGCGGCGTCACAAAAAGTCAGACCCCCCCTCAAATATGACGTCACAAAGCTCTGCCCCCCCCCCAAAAAAAAAAACATGCTTCAAATCGCTTTAAACTGTTGTCATTGTAACACTATTTAATGTGGCGTTGCACTCTGATGTTGTAGGAGAAAACATTTATTAAAATGGTCTATTTAATTAAGTAGAACGTGTTGTCTATGATTTTGATTTAAATCTTTCGTGACTGCAGTAATTCATATTCTTAGCTCTTTCGGTAAAGTCACGTTGAAGGGAAACAAATAATAAATTATATATAAAACAATAAAAATTCTATAATAATTTAATTTAATGCAAACCGACACACCTGATGACGACCGTTTGTGTTATGGTCGAAACGTCGTGAGAATTTTTTATTGTTTTATATATATTTTATTATTTTGTTTCCCTTCAACGTGACTTTACCGAAAGAGCTAAGAATATGTGTTGTCTATGTTTATTTAAAGTTGCGCATTTTGATGTGACGTCACATTTCTCAAACCCCACCCCCCTCGTCACACATCGTCACAAATGTCTGACCCCCCACCCCCCCCCCCCCCCAGGTGCGTGACGTCATTTATGGACGGCCCCTAAGATAATAACCCGTTTCGTAGAGCCTTTTTTCTTTTTACAATTTCAATTAAACCTCGACCCTCGTTACGCTCCAAATGCGAAACATTCTTGTCCATTGTTTCCGCGTTTCATTGTTTAGCTTTTCATTTGCGATTTTGTTTCGCGTATGCTTTAAAATGCCAAATGTAAATTGCGTGCCTCGTGAGGTACAATGAATCACAGCCGCTGACTTACTTCAGCGCTCTTTACAACCGGGGACGCTGTGACACAATATCCCAGCGAATAAATGTGAACGCCGTTGGCTGTTTGCACTCACTTTATTATTATTGTTTTTTTTTTTTCTGGAGGGCCCTAATTGTGATACGATTTAAATTGAATAGTTATTTAAACGGTGCGGTTACTTTCGCAGTGTTAGGGCTTTTCCTCTTCGCATTTCACGGCTCACGTTAGTGGCGAGTGTCATCTGAACTCTTAGTCTACCCCACGATCAAAACACTCCCCCCCCCCCGCCACACCTCACAATGACTGACACGGCATGGGAAGGCCGGTCTTCATCCAGCAGTGGATCGATAAAGAGCTAAACATTATTAATGTGCAGCTGCCTTCTCTCTCCCGTGTTGCCTTGCCCCCCACCCGTCCCCCACCCCACTCCTCCCCCCCTGCCCCCACCCACTCCTCCCTCCCCCGAACCCACCCACTCCTCCCCCCCCTGCCCCCACCCACTCCCCCCTGCCCCCACCCACTCCTCCCTCCCCCGAACCCACCCACTCCTCCCCCCCTGCCCCCACCCACTCCTCCCTCCCCCGAACCCACCCACTCCTCCCCCCCTGCCCCCACCCACTCCTCCCTCCCTGCCCCCACCCACTCCTCCCCCCCTGCCCCCACCCACTCCTCCCCCCCTGCCCCCACCCACTCCTCCCTCCCCCGAACCCACCCACTCCTCCCCCCCTGCCCCCACCCACTCCTCCCTCCCTGCCCCCACCCACTCATCCCCCCCCTGCCCCCACCCACTCCTCCCTCCCCCGAACCCACCCACTCCTCCCCCCCTGCCCCCACCCACTCCTCCCTCCCTGCCCCCACCCACTCCTCCCCCCCTGCCCCCACCCACTCCTCCCTCCCTGCCCCCACCCACTCCTCCCCCCCTGCCCCCACCCACTCCTCCCTCCCCCGAACCCACCCACTCCTCCCCCCCTGCCCCCACCCACTCCTCCCTCCCTGCCCCCACCCACTCCTCCCTCCAGCCCCCACCCACTCCCCCCCCTGCCCCCCACCCACTCCTCCCCCCCCTGCCCCCACCCACTCCTCCCCCCCTGCCCCCACCCACTCCTCCCCCCCCTGCCCCCACCCACTCCTCCCCCCCTGCCCCCACCCACTCCTCCCTCCAGCCCCCACCCACTCCCCCCCCTGCCCCCACCCACTCCTCCCCCCTGCCCCCACCCACTCCTCCCTCCAGCCCCCACCCACTCCCCCCCCCTGCCCCCACCCACTCCTCCCCCCCTGCCCCCACCCACTCCCCCCCCTGCCCCCACCCACTCCCCCCCTGCCCCCACCCACTCCTCCCCCAACCTACTCCCCACCCCCGCCCCCTCTGTCACCTTCACTAATGGTGTTCTTACAGTGTCTTGAGACGCGTGGAACAACTCTGTCTAACTTGAACAGCGTCTTGTTGTTGTTGTTGTTATTGTTGCTGCAGTATTTCCGTCCATCTCATTCAAGAGCAACATTCACGACTGCTAATTTTTTTTACGCCAATTTTAGGCCGATAGACTCAAACATATTTTGTTTGTTTACGCAGCGATCTAGAAGCAGATTTCTGCTCATATTTACAACAATAACCACAAAAGCCACACCCGTAGAAGCGACCACGTGGCTCAGTGGTGGTGAGAGTGGATCACACGTCGGGAAGGGTTGCGAGTTCTAATCCTGGTTTCCGGGATTTGACTTTAACCCATAATTTTAACACGTAGGCTTTCGCGACCAATATTATTCATAATAAAGGTTTTGTCAACGTGACACTTTTTTGCTGAAACGTGGAGGGTTACGACACATTTATAAATAACGCGATTCAACCCATCATGCCTGCGGGGCTGATGTAAACACGAGTGCCACTTTGCGGGGGGGAAGTCAATGGCGGTTGCCCTACGGATAGACTGGCTCCCGCCATGGGAACGTGGAATTCCCACCACCGGTTCTGCACGGCTATAAACAGGAGATGCGCATCGACGCCCCCATTGAGTAGCGTCTTCCCTCGGCCTGTGGATTTAAAACAAAGTTCGCCGCCGTCTTTGCCACAAGAAGAAGGGAAGGGAGATCGGCTCCAGGTGGAATCCGAGTTGAAAATGCCGTCGTTTGCTTGAGAACCGCACCTCCGATGAGCACGGTTGGCTACGTACGGTGCGGCAAAAGTTCGACGTACATACGTAGCGCCCTCTTGCAGCGATCCTCAAGTCAGGATCTCACGCCCCTAAAATGTGACCCCCCCCCAAAGTATTTGAAAGGTGGGCAAGGTGAAAAAAAAACATGCACAGGTGGGTTGGAACTTAATTTACCTGCGGCCTTAGAGTTTCACACGGAAGTGTCATCGGGTGCATTTCTCTGCAGGCGGAGGCTTGGGATAGACACAGCCGTGCGAGATCTCTCGATATTCCCCACGAGTGTATTTTTGCGTGTTCCCGGGAGGCAGCCTCTGCTGTAGATCTATAATATTGCTTTTTTGTTTTGTAATCTTTATCACGACGGGAAGGACTTGGACCAAGGCTTTTGTCTGCAGAGCGGCAGAGACGCTGAGATTGAAAACAGCGGCCTCGTGTTTTGGCAAGACAGAGCGAATGTAATCAATCGCCTGCGAAGTCAAGCGCTTTGCATGGGTAAGTCTGCGTGTGTGTGTTCGTTCAGCTGATGGTGATGTAGGGCTCTCAATAACCCGACGCGATGACTGGTAATTATTATTGCTTGAAAGGATTTCTGCATGCAACTCTGAATGGGGTATAATCAGGGCTTAATTTCAGCCGGAAGAGTCCGGAACGTTGTTTCTAGAACCTCTACATCTTCTGCTTATAAAGCTGTTCGTAGGATTATAGAAACTCTCTGAACCTCACAAGGGTTAGAGACTTTGGCCTAACACCATGGGGTCTGATGGTAATAATTATTTATTTTTCAATTTGGCATATTAATAGTTACCTAATAGTGGCTAACCGAGTAGCAGACTGTTGGGGGAAAGTGCTGTTAGCACCTACACGGCACACGAGGGGGTGGGTGACCAGCACCACGCCCGGCCGCCTTTGTCTCCCTCGTGGCGATGTTTCCAAACCGCACCAGGGACTCAATTGGAGGCTGACTCGACCGGGGGGGGGGGGGCAGGACCGGTCCAGATAATCGTCGCTGGTGTTGGCCGTGAGCGGGAATCGAACTCGATTCGCCAGGGTTTGTAGCGCAGCGCGCTAACCGCTACACCACCGCTCCCCATACAACAACCGCTATTCGCCACTAAGTGGTGGCGACGTCACCGCGGCGCTTGTGCCAGGCTAAGTGCACTTTAAGGCCACGTGAGGTGACGGCACAGACCTAGCAGGTGCCATGGGTCGACTGACTGAGATGACTGGCCGATGCACCACCTGTGCCCCCCATACTGTGTCAGCTCCCCACACAAGAGGCACACACACATATTTGTTCAATGATACAATGAATGTGACAGTCTTTGTTTTGTTATCTTGCTGGAGACTAGGCGACGCGAGGGTGAGCCCTTACAGCATCGATAGTGGAGGGGGGGGGGGGGCAAAGCGCCTGTTTTTTTTTGCATATATTTGCGGTTCAATCATTTGGGCAGCCCTGGTTAACGCTGCGGGTGCATTCATCCGTAACATGCTCACCGTCTGATTTCCCGGTTGGACGCTAAAAGATCCCGTGATTTTGCCTTGTATACATGTTGATACAGCGAAACACTCACACGCGTCTGCAGAGCGTGGGGGGGGGGACGTCCGTAAACTTCACGAAGAGGGAAAAGGCGCATTTGACCAAGTCGCGAAACATATCGTGCAAATCTTCACGACGGCTGCCCCTTGACACAGGGTCCCGTCATGAACACGTGGCTCGGGTGAAGACAGCGGAGGGGAATTCTGTTTATTTTTTTATTATTTTGGGGGGGTTGCGGGGATGCGGGGAGGGGGGGCGTGTGAAAAGGCTTTTGACGCCTCTGTAGGGGTTTTATTTTGTCACTTACGCGGAGGATGAAGGTTAAAAGAAAAATTGTTGAAGGAGGTGGAAAAAATGCGGTTCGGAATTTGGGTTTTAAAGGTGGAGGAGGGGGAAGGAGGAGGGAGAAGGAGGAGGAGGAGGGATGAGGAGGAGTGATGAGGGGGAGGAGGAGGGGGGAGGAGGAGGGAGGAGGAGGAGAGAGGAGGATGAGGAGGGAGGTGGAGTGATGAGGAGGGATGAGGAGGCGGAGGGAGGAGGAGGATGGGGGAGGAGGAGGGATGAGGGGGAGGAGGAGGGGGTAGGAGGATGGGGGAGGAGGAGGGATGAGGAGGAGGGATGAGGAGGAGGGATGAGGGGGAGGAGGAGGGGGTAGGAGGATGGGGGAGGAGGAGGGATGAGGAGGAGGGATGAGGAGGAGGGATGAGAAGGAGGGATGAGGAGGGATGAGGAGGAGGAGGGGGGAGGAGGAGGGAGGAGGAGGAGGAGGAGGAGGAGGGAGGAGGAGGGAGGAGGAGGAGTAGGAGGGAGGAGGGAGGAGGGAGGAGGAGGGAGGAGGATGGAGGAGGAGGGAGGAGGGAGGAGGAAGGAGGAGGAGGAGGAGGGAGGAGGGAGGAGGAGGGAGGAGGAGGAGGAGGGAGGAGGAGGAGGGAGGAGGAGGAGGAGGAGGGCGGGTGGTTGTTATTCATTTTAACCTTGAAAACGCAAACCGTTAAAAGGAATAAATGAACGCCGTAAACTCGAAAACCGCACGTTTTGGGGCCTGGCCGGTAAATTCACCGAGCGGCGGGCCTTGTGGGGAGAATCCTGCTTCTTTGGTGTTTTTTTGTTACCTCTGGTGCATCTCGGGACACAATGAGAAGTCATCATCATCATCATCGCCATCGCTCCTCGCTCACGGAGAGAGAGGTGGAGGTGGGGACGACTCAGAGGCACCACGAGGAGGAACCACGGATGAGTGGTATCCAAACTCTTCGTCTCCCTCACGATCAAAACAATTCGCCCCCCCCTACTCGCCCCGCCACACCTCACAATGACTGACACGGCACGGGGTGGCCGGTCTTCATCCAGCAGTGGATCGATGAAGGGCTGAACATTTTTAATGTGCAGCTGCCTTCTCTCGTGTTGCCTTGGCCCTCACCCCCTCCTCCCGCGCTCCTACCCCCGCCCCCACCCACTCTCCCCACCCCCCACCCCCTCCTCCTGCCCCCACCTCCCTCCACCTCCCTCCACCTCCCTCCGCCCCGCCCCCAACCCTCGCCGGTGCGAAATTTGGCCGCACACCGAGCTCTGCGGTCCTCTACATCGCAAGGTGTTACCGGACAATGAATGGGCGTTCGGAGGTGTGAGAGGAAAGCCGGAGCGGCCGGAAAAAAACCCGCGCGTGCGAAGGAGGCAGACAACTACGGCCCCTACAGACTGACCACGTGGGGATCAGTCCACCGGCTGTACCGCCTTCACCCGGCAGAGCCGCAGGGTACGGCATCCTCACCGACGTAGGTGTTGGTGATCCAACAACCCTCGCTGGGCTGCAGGGCACGTGCGCCATAGCTACCACCGCTGTGGCTAAATAGAAATTAGATATTCGACGAACATTAGGGAGTTACGTTTTTCCTCCCGCCAAACAAAATTAATAATCTGCAAATGTAGACAAACATCTTTTTGGGGTCATTGCATTGGTGCAACGGTGTTAATATTAGCGCACGACGTTTTGGCCACTAGCCTTTGTTCGTAGTACCAGATGAAGGACCGTTGCCTGCAGTGTTGTCTGTATATATATACGTGTGTGTGTGTTCACCTCTTCAGCGCAGTGGTGTTGACGAATGTGGTGCTGAACTTATGACAGATATAGAGTAATACCTGTCCTTCCAAGGTTGGCGCTGTTATCGCACGAGGACCGATTTTGCAGGCGAGCATCATATTTCACGATGAAATAAATAACGGAACGGACGTCCCTTTGTCTCTCTACGTGAAAGATGAAGTACAGCGCGTAAAGGCCTTCGGAGTCAGTTTAACACGTAGGCTTTCGCGACCAATATCATCCATATTACAAGTTTTTTTTCTCTTTCGATGCCTTTGCCTTCCGAGTACACGATTTATTTCGCGCAAATGTTACGTAACCACATTTGTTTCAACAATTTTAACTTTCGACTGTCATTGTGTCTCATTGGCAGAGTCGGGCATTTTCTCAAGGGTTCAATGTTTTTGTAGCTTAATGCTTAACGCGTAATGAAATTATTAAGTTCCCGTGTCTTTCCAGATTGTAAGACACGCACGGGTGTTGGTGCTGTGGCTTATGATTCAGTGCAGGTGTGGTGTGTGCATTAATACCTGTGTAGTAACTGACTCGGAGACACTGAGAATATTGCGCACTCTGTTTATTAACACGGCCTGACAGTTAACACGTTATAACTCGTCACTATTTGAACTACGGTTCCCAGTCACGAACAGCTGCCTGGCTGGCGACGCCGAGCTTGTGAATACGGAGATGAAGACTCCAGCAGCAGCACGACGCGGATCCCACTCCACACGACAGCCCCGATGTCCCCGACAAGGGCCTCTCTTATACTGTCAGCGTGGCCTGGCTCCGCCCCCGGCCACGCCCCCTTCCGTGTGCCCCTTCCGTGACCCTTCCCCTAGATCACTCTCTGGTCTACCACGTGGCCTGCTGTCAGTCAGGGCTGCCGTAAGCTGCAGATCCCCTTCCCCGCCAGCGGCCAGCGCTATGCTGGTACGTGACCGATTCTATGTCACTACATCATCCCCGCGCCCCCCCCCCGTAAAAAAACAAAATCAGCCAGCCCAGCTGACATCACTCACCCTCGTAGCAAGGAGCTTCAAAGAACAATTTGAAACTGACAGGGAGAATTAACCACTTTTGGCGAGAACCCACAATAATGTACCCCAAGGATTGAAGAGGGGTGGGTTATCGAAACCTAACACTTTTGGAGCGGGTCCTCATCGCTGGGCCCCCAGGTGAGACGAGGAGTGACTTCCTGGAAACCCCCGGGACGATGTGTAAATGGCCTAACGGGCGCGGCCCCTCTGAAGCAAAGAAGAAGAAGAAGGCCGTTCAGTCACCTCCAGTCCATCTTTAAAAGGTGCTGCCAGTGGGTCTGCGGGCCACAGGCACTTGGATCCTGTGGGCCTGGGGAAGCGTAGATCAGCGGGTCAGAGGGAGACGAAGGCAAGGAAAACGATCCAGGGCCGGCACGGCATCCCTTGGCGATGTGGCCCAGCTGGCCACACTTGAAACAAGTGGTGGGAGACCTCCATGCTGGAAGGGGGGTCCCGCCTCACCATTCCCACTCCCACCATCACCCCTCGCTTTTCCTCCCACGCGGGCTCCGGATGAATGATGCGCAGGCTCGCTCCAACTCCTGCCGAGCCAACTCGTCCTCCGGGAATCTCGCTCAGGCAGCCACCGCGGGCCACTGCTGCAAACTGACGTGGGCCTGGATGCAACGGGCCACCTTCAGAGATGACAAGTCGTCCTCTTCCGTGGCAGGAAGTGAGACGCCCAACTCGTGGGTCAGCGACAGCAGTCTCTCCAGCGTCAGAGAGTCCAACGCCGTCTGCTACATCCACGGATATGCTGCGTGGCCCAAGGACAGTAACGCACTGTGGAAGGCAAGAGGCGTCTCGGTCCCCTCCCGCCTTCACAGCACGAATCTTCGGCGCGCATTGAATGGCGTATCGAAAATAGTGAACATCTGAGCGCATGCCTGAGGCAGCATCGCTCGGTCCACTGTGGGGATGGCCTCGAATGCCACCAAGGAGTCGTCGTCCAGCGCCCTGGGCAGCGCTCGCAGCGCCTCTTCGTCGGACCACCCAGCCAGGGTGCAAGCTGCGTTGAAACGGCGCTGGAAAGCCATCCAGTCGCCCCCCACAGCCACGAACTCCTCGATGAAAGGCGGCCGCTTTTGTAGAGAAGGCGCCTCCTCCCGGGCCGCAGGTGGCGACTCAAATTTGGAGGGAAGCGTTTAGCGCTCACCTGTGGGCAAAATGGCGGCAGCCCGCGCAGGCGGGAGCTCCGCGGTTTCCCGCGCTGGCACGGCGACGACGATCGAGCTGCCTGCCCACTCCCCTGGTGCTGCAGCATCCCTGGCAGGCATTGCAGATCCCAAGTGGACAAGCAGCCCCGCTGCGACGGAGAGCAAGCCCATGAGATGTGCGGTGAGCTCACGCCACCCCTCGCCTACCACCGGCAGCAAGGGGGGTCCACGTCCTTCCCTTGTTGCTCCGCTGGGATCCCCGCCGCAGGACCTGTCACCGGAGTCCCCGATTCTGGGGCTGTCGGGGGCATCACATCCCCATCGTCCCCGTCACCCGAGGACACCATCGGCAGATTCTTCCTCTTGGCCGACTTTGACATGACGAAAATATCTGGTTTCTTGGATTTCTTTAACACTTCTGACGCCAAATGCAGTGACTGACTCGGATACACTAAGAGCAGGAGGCACTCCGTTTATTAACACGGCCTGACAGCTAACACGTTATAACTCGTCACTATTTGAACTACGGTTTCCAGTCAGGACAGCTGGTCGACTGCCTGACTGGCAACGCCGAGCTGGTTAAGACGGACAGGACGGCGAAGACTCCAGCAGCAGCACGACGGGATCCCACTCCACACGACAGCCCCGAGGTCCCCTACAGGGGCCCCTCTTATACCGTCAGCGTGGCCTGGCTCCGCCCCCGGACACGCCGCCTTCTGGAACCTACCACCGGGTTCTCCGTGTGCCCCTTCCGTGACCCTTCCCCTAGATCACTCTCTGGTCTATCACGTGGTCTACTGTCAGTTAGGGCTGCTGTAAGCTGCAGATCCCCTTCCCTGCCAGCAGCCAGCGCTATGCTGCTACGTGACTGATTATATGTCACTACACGTGTATGGGGAGTGGTAGTGTAGCATATAGCGCGCTGTGCTAAGAACCCGGCGACCCGAGTTCGATTCACGCTCACGGCCAACACCAGTTACGAATATCTGAACTGTTCCTGAACCTCAAATGACTACCTGGTGCAATGTGTGAACATCGCCACTGGGAAGACAAAGGCGACCGGGAGTGGTGCTGGCCACTCACCGCATCGTGTGCCGTGCCAACATTCATAGGTGAGCACTAACAGCACTTGCCCGTACATACTATTGGTGCTTATACGGGTGACCATTATGCTTGTAAATCTAGATTGAAAATTAATTTCTTCATCTTATATCATCTATGATTTTATAGAGCGCTTTTCAAGAATTATAAATGGTACATTAGTATTGGCTGATGGGGAAAAGGGATGGAGTCTGAATTTTGGGGAGGAGAATGGATTGCATGTAAGGGTGATGATGGGGAAAGTGAGGGAGAGGTTAGGAAAGGGAAGGGGGAGGACGGTTCATCCTTTAAGGACGTGTGCAGGAAGTAGTAGAGGGATACGCTATCTAAAAATGATGAGTCTTAAGGGAGGAACGAAACATGGTCTAGTGAAGTTGCCTCTGTATCGACGTGGAGTGGGAGTTTATTCCAATGGATGGGGAGCAAGGAGAGAGAGGGAGCGTAAACGTGACTGAGCACAGTGAGGGGTGGAGGCGGAGTGAGAGACAATGGAGATTGTAAACGCAGGACCGATTTTTGTGTTTAGTTTGTTGTCATTCACCCCAGCACCTCCGATTTGCACGGTTGGCTACGCACCCGTGCAAAAGAAGTTCAACATACAGTACGTGCACAATACACAACAATACACACTACATACTACACTATACACTACCCAACACACTACACTACATTACTAAATACTACACTACGATGCACCGCACCACTAAACTAATTTGGAAACTCATTATCTTTGGAACTGTTTTTGGTCTTTAGTTTGCTGTCCTTCCCGCACCTCCGATTAGCACGGTTGGCTTACGTACGGTGCGAAAGAAATTCAACATACGCGCATTGGGGTGCGTCTTACTGTTTTCGGAGCGTCTCGTAATCCCGAATAACACGCGACGCGCATCGAGGTGGTGCGCTCGAGGCATCGAAGCGCTCGGCACGGCGAGTGCCAGCCACCAGCGATGGACGCGGCTTAGAGGGTTCACGCCGTGATCGACGACGAACGGAGGACGGACCCTGGAAGCGTGGAGAAGAACGAACGCTCGGAATCCAGACCGCGAGGCTGAAGGATGACCGCGTGGATTTGGGGACACACGCCGGCTAATGACATCGATAGGGAAAGTCAGCGGGGCTTGGGCAGGAGGCGTCGCATTGCGTGATAACAAGAGTGGCAGCCAAGGGGTATCATCATCAGTATTTATACTGAAGGAGGAATCAATGAAGCTCTTTTTTTTATTAACACATGTCCAGTCGGGACGAGTCAGAACGTTCCAACAACAGTACAAAAACACGATCGGAGTGCCAAGTATTGGAAAGCTAAGCAAATCACGCGATAAAATATGGAGAGAAAACTGAGCTGTTATTTGTTCTACCAGACAACCTCGAAGACCACTCCCAGCTATAACCCGAACAAACCATTCGTCTCCAGCCGTCCCGCTCACCCTTAGCCCTAAACGGTGGCGATATGTTAACTCCCTCAACTGATATACAGGAGGTCATCGGTTCGATCCCGGCCCTAACGCCTGCTGTATATTTTGAGTTTGCGTGTCTCTCTCATCATCATTTTGGCTAGGAGATGTTAACTCCCTCAACTGGTATACAGGAGGTCATCGGTTCGATCCCGGCCCTAACGCCTGCTGTATATTTTGAATTTGCGTGTCTCTCTCTCATCATTTTGGCTAGGAGATGTTAACTACCTCGCCTGGTATACAGGAGGTCGTCGGTTCGATCCCAACCCTGACGCCTGCTGTATATTTTGAGCTTGCGTGTCTCTCTCTAATCATCACCACGGGGGCTATGAGATGTTAACTACCTCGCCTGGTATACAGGAGGTCGTCGGTTCGATCCAGACCCTGACGCCTGTTGTATATGTGGAGTTTGCGTGTTCTCCACTGTGGAGGAGATGGAGCAATGGAATCAGGAGTTTGCGTGTTCTCCACTGTGGAGGAGATGGAGCAATGGAATCAGTTCGCGCGCAGGTGCCGGGTACATCGCTACGTCGGACGATCGTAAGGAGAGGCAGCGGAGGAGGCTTGGCGATGAGGCATTCATCCAGCAGCGGATCGACCACGGCGGTCTATGATGACACGAATAGGAGGAAGGGGGGGGGGAGGTTGGGGGGGCGGGGGGAGGAATGAAATCTTTGAGCAACTTTTAAGCGGTCTCAGTCGTCGTCTTGTGAAACACCTTCCCTCATTTGCGTGATGGGTTCCGCTGACACGAAGGGCGAAAGAAATGGGCGCATTGGCTGCGCGAGGCACGCGATTTGGGTGTCGGGTTTCGGGGGTGGGGGGGTTGGGGGAGGGGGTTCTCGTGAATTGACGGAATAATGCTCGGAAGATGCTCGAACCTACTCTTTGGTTCTGCTCGGTAAAGTCACGTAGGTAAAAAAATAAAACGACAAAAATCACGACGTTTCGTGATTAAAATAAAACAACAAAAATCACGACGTTTCGTGATTAAAATAAAACAATAAAAATCACGACGTTTCGTGATTAAAATAAAACAACAAAAATCACGACGTTTCGTGATTAAAATAAAACAATAAAAATCACGACGTTTCGTGATTAAAATAAAACAATAAAAATCACGACGTTTCGTGATTAAAATAAAACGATAAAAATCACGACGTTTCGTGATTAAAATATAACGACAAAAATCACGACGTTTCTTGATTAAAATAAAACAACAAAAATCACGACGTTTCGTGATTAAAATAAAACGATAAAAATCACGATGTTTCGTGATTAAAATAAAACGATAAAAATCACGACGTTTCGTGATTAAAATATAACGACAAAAATCACGACGTTTCGTGATTAAAATAAAACAACAAAAATCACGACGTTTCGTGATTAAAATAAAACAATAAAAATCACGACGTTTCGTGATTAAAATAAAACAATAAAAATCACGACGTTTCGTGATTAAAATAAAACGATAAAAATCACGACGTTTCGTGATTAAAATATAACGACAAAAATCACGACGTTTCTTGATTAAAATAAAACAACAAAAATCACGACGTTTCGTGATTAAAATAAAACGATAAAAATCACGACGTTTCGTGATTAAAATAAAACGATAAAAATCACGACGTTTCGTGATTAAAATATAACGACAAAAATCACGACGTTTCGTCGACGTTTCGTCGTGATTTTTGTTGCTTTATTTTTTTTACCTACGTGACTTTACCGAATAGCATTTCTAGACTTAAAGCTTTCGTGACTGCAAGGATCCACACTCTTTGGTTCTATTCGGTAAAGTCACGTAGGTAAAAAAAAATAAAACAACAAAATTCACGAAACGTCGTGATTTTTGTCGTGATGATTTGTGTTGTTTTATTTTTTTACCTACGTGACTTTACCGAATAGAACCAAAGAGTATGGATCCTTGCAGTCACGAAAGCTTTAAATCTCACAAAGCAGTCGTCAAACGTGGGGGGTGTGGGGTGGACACGTACATTATCTCGATTGTGCGGCTGTGTTTAATCACCGGAGCAGCCTCCTGATTATCGTGCACTTTTTCCCCGTGTGTTGAAACAAAAAAATTTAAATAAAAAAAACCTGTCCGATGGACAAGGTGGCTTCAGCGATAAGAGGGAGCGGACCCACGGTCTGGAGTTCAAATCATGGATGGGGTGGAGCGGTTGACTCAGCTCCATCATCCTCTCCGGGCGGGGTCAATAAAAATGACCACCGCTTTGGTACGAAAAGTCGACAGCAGCGTTGTCCTATCAGGACAGACTCGCCCCCGTCGTAGCAATGTGGAATTGTCACCACTCTGAACGGGAAAGGAGCGTTAATGCCGCCTCAATGTGGCTCTGTCGAGTGGCAGGAAATCAGGTTAACTGTTGTTTTTTTTGTTTAAACAAATGCTGGCTGTGCATCCTAAAAGCTGGCAGAACAGGGTCATATTCATTTCGGCTCGCTTATCGTATATGTAAGCAAAGAGGTGGCATGTCTGTCAGTAACTTCAGCCGCACATTTTTATTTATTTTGTATGTGTGCAAACAAGCCCCGCGTGATGCGCTCACACAAAGGTTAGCTTCATATTTCCGTGGCTTTCGTAATGTTTTTTTTTTTGTGGCAACGAGAAATCTTTTGGTTTGACGAACGCTTGAGAACCACCGCCCACTTTACTTCCACGTGGGCGGTTTAGCTCGAGTTTCATCTTTAATTTTAGATAATGGGTTAAACAAAAATGTTGACGCCGAGAAACATTCGACATGCACGTCTGATGCGCAGCTATAATTCCCGTGAACGTCGCCCATCAATTGCTCCACCCGTGTTTGAGGGCCTGGTCTCTCTACCAAGATGCCGACTGTTTCGCCTCATCCGGCACACGGTGTTTAACCAGCACAACACTGCAGGTCACAACAACTCGCTCACCCACTGACTCACCCACTCACCAACTCATTCACTCAGCCACTCACCCAATCGCTCATCAACTCACCGACTCACACGCCCACTGACTCACCCACCCACCCATTCAGTTGCGGACACACTCACTGACCCAATCACTCATAAAGTCACGTACCCACTCACTCACTGAGCCACTCACATGCCCACTCACTCACCAATTCACTCATTCACCCACTCACTCGCTCAGCCACTCACCCAATCACTCGTCAATTCACCAACCCATTCACTCACACGCACACTCAATCACTCACCCACTCATTAATTCACTAACCCACTCACTCACTCACCTGCCCACTCACTCACCCACCCACCAATTCAGACACGGACACACTCACTCACTCGCTCAACCACTCACCCAATCACTCATAAATTCACCAACCCACTCTCTCACACGCCCACTCACTCATTCACCCACTCATACATTCACTTACCCACTCACTAAGCCACACACACGCCCACTCACTCACCCACTCATAAATTCACTTACCCACTCATAAATTGACTTACCCACTCATTAAGCTACTCATACGCCCACTCACCCACTCATCAAGTCACTCACCTACTCACTACGCCACTCACTCACCAACCCACTCACTCACCACACTGCTGGTCAATCTCACTTCGCTCTGCTTCTCCGCTCGTACTGCTCCTCTGTGGAATTCCCTCCTCCTCCTCCTTCCATCATCGTCGTTTCTTCTCGCGCTCGTTTAAATAAACGTGTTAAATCTTCTCTCGTGCAACGTTGATACTTGTGCTGTTTGTTGCTGGCCGCTTGATATCTTTGGACTTTTTGGCCTTGTACTTCGCAGCCGTGTTCAAAGAACATGAACTTATTAAAAGTCTCACCGGTATAGTACACGTTTGACTATTCAATGTCCATGAAAATCAGCTGCGTTGTGTGTGTGTGTGTAAGTACATTTGTATACAATATGAGGAGCGGTGGCGCAGTGGTTAGCGCGCTGTCCTGGGTCTCCCTTAGGTCGACGTGATCCCTACCCTCAATCCTGGCCGTGTCCCCCGCACGAACCCTATCAGACCATTCACCGTCGGGTAATTGACGCGCAGGGATGCGTTGTCGTCTTCCCGTGTGCGATTCAACCCTCCTGGCTGCTGTAGTTCACGTGGAGGAGCCACGGTGAGCCAGACCGGACCTTCCAGAGAGCCCACGGCTCGTCAAGGTGCAGGACCTCCAATGTCTCGCTCGCTCGCGCTGCTGCTGATGCTGATGCTGCTGCGTAGAAGCTCTGCTATAGCGAGAACTACCTGGAGAGAATTTTGGACGACTCTTTTACATTTTGATTTAAAGCTTTCGTGACTGCAGTAATTCATATTCTTAGCTCTTTCGGTAAAGTCACGTTGAAGGGAAACAATAAAATAATAAAATATATATAAAACAATACAAATTCTCACGACGTTTCGATTTTTTATTGTTTTATATATATATTTTATTATTTTATTGTTTCCCTTCAACGTGACTTTACCGAAAGAGCTAAGAATATGACTCTTTTACACTTAGGAGATGTCTTTGAAAAGGGGGGCGTGGGGATACCCACACTCTACCCCACCACACCTGACCAGCCGATCGTCTGGGTGGGCAGATGCGATGGTGGTGGGTGGGGGTGGCGGGTTAATAAACTTGCCACCACCGCTTCAACCGCGGCACCGCGAGAGCGAACCTCCCGGGATAGTCCGACAGTCGAGTGCAATGCTGACATTGGCTCCGTACTGGCAACATCATGCCCAATAAGAGTCTCTGATTCGTCGACGTGAGTCTACGGGTCTCAATGTGAGCCTGTGGGTCTATGTGTGAGTCTACGGGTCTCTATGTGAGTCTATGGGTCTCTATGTGACTCTGTGGGTCTATGTGAGTCTGTCGGTCTCTGTGTGAGTCTGTGGGTCTCTGTGTGAGTCTATGGGTCTCTATGTGAGTCTACGGGTCTCAATGTGAGCCTGTGGGTCTACGTGTGAGTCTACGGGTCTCTTTGTGAGTCTATGGGTATCTATGTGAGTCTATGCGTCTGTGGGTCTCTATGTGAGTCTACGGGTCTCTATGTGAGTCTATGGGTCTCTATGTGACTCTGTGGGTCTATGTGAGTCTGTCCGTCTCTGTGTGAGTCGGTGGGTCTCTATGTGAGTCTGTGGGTCTCTGTGTGAGTCTACGGGTATCTATGTGAGTCTATGGGTCTGTGGGTCTCTATGTGAGTCTATTGGTCTCTATGTGAGTCTATGGGTCTCTACGTGAGTATGGGTTTCTATAAAAGTCTATGGGTCTCTATGGGTCTATGGGTCTATGGGTCTCTGTCTATGTTGAGCAACTCCATACACTCGAGGACCTGGGTTCAATTGCAGGGGTTGTTCGGTTGAAACCTGGATTTGAACCCAGGATCTCAGAGGTGCCGGCTCAGCATCTCGGACCCTCTAAGCCAGCGGTCCCCAACCTTTTTGGTACCAGGGACCGGTTTTGTGGAAGACCATTTTTTTCAGTCACCGGGGGGGGGGGGGGGGGGGTCATCATTGGGTCTTTCCCCCTTTTCAAAGAAGCTCTCCAGCTACGTTTGTTTTTTTACTCATTGTGGCTACTAGGGGTTAGCTTGTGGGCTTACTCATTGTGGTTACTAGGGTTAGATCTTGTGGGCTTACTCATTGTGGTTACTAGGGTTAGATCTTGTGGGCTTACTCATTGTGGCTACTAGGGGTTAGATCTTGTGGGCTTACTCATTGTGGCTACTAGGGGTTAGATCTTGTGGGCTTACTCATTGTGGCTACTAGGGGTTAGAGCTTGTGGGCTTACTCATTGTGGCTACTAGGGGTCAGCTTGTGGGCTTACTCATTGTGGCTACTAGGGGTTAGAGCTTGTGGGCTTACTCATTGTGGTAACTAGGGGTTAGATCTTGTGGGCTTACTCATTGTGGCTACTAGGGGTTAGCTTGTGGGCTTACTCATTGTGGCTACTAGGGGTCAGCTTGTGGGCTTACTAACACCACGTGACTGAGACTGAGTGCGCAGTGCGGGAAAGAGGCGCGGACGGAAGTGGTAAATAATAAAATAATGGGGGCGGGCCACGCGTGGACTCACCGCTCTCACCTCCTGCTCCTGCTGCTGTGAGGCCCGGTTCTTAACAGGCCACGGTACCGGTAGCGGTCCGCGGCCCGGGGGTTGGGGACCCCTGCTCTAAGCCACGCGTCTCGTTGTCTATTAATAGCTCCCAGATTTCGCACGCACTTTGGATCAAAAGCGTTCAGTGTCGCTGCTGCCCCAAACTGTTTGGAACCACCACCCCCAGCTTCGCCTCTTGGCATCTCCCGTCTGCCATCTCTGTCCTCGTTTAAACTGACTTTATTCATTTTAAAATCACTCAAGTTTAAGTGTGAATGTAATTTGACGATATTACTGCTATTATGAAGTCTGTTTGATTTTTTTTTTCAGTTTATGATTGTGGAATGCTTTGATTGATGTCTCCTTAGCTCACTGTGGCTTTACTCAGTGGCAAATACACTCCTGATTCTGAAGTGAGTGCGTGGGTGAGGGTGCGACGAGTGGGAGATTGGGTGAGTGGTTAAATGGGTGGATTAGTGAGTGAGTGTGTGGGTGTGTGATTGGGCGAGTGTGTGGATGGGCGAGCGAGCGAGCGAGCACATGAGTGTGCGAGTGGGAGATTCGGTGAGTGGTTAAATGGGTGGATTAGTGAGTGAGTGTGTGGGTGTGTGATTGGGCGAGTGTGTGGATGGGCGAGCGAGCGAGCACATGAGTGTGTGAGTGGGAGATTGGGTGAGTGGTTAAATGGGTGGATTAGTGAGTGATTGAGTGGGTGTGTGATTGGACGAGTGTGTGGATGGGCGAGCGAGCGAGCGAGCGCATGAGTGTGTGAGTGGGAGAGTGAGTTGGTACGTGCTTGAGTAGTTGGATGAGTGAGTGGGCGAGTGTGTTGGTGTGTGGATGAGTGAGTGGGCGAGTGTGTGGGTGTGTGGATGAGTGAGTGGGCGAGCGTGTGGGTGTGTGTATGAGTGAGTGGGCGAGCGTGTTGGTGTGTGGATGAGTGAGTGGGCGAGTGTGTGGGTGTGTGGATGAGTGAGTGGGCGAGCGTGTGGGTGTGTGGATGAGTGAGTGGGCGAGTGTGTTGGTGTGTGGATGAGTGAGTGGGCGAGTGTGTCGGTGTGAGTGTGTGGTTGTGCAAACGCCGCTCGTCTTGAAACAAAAAAAATAACGAGCCACTTAGCTCAATGGTCTTGAGCCAACGGGAAATAAAACGTCGGGACATCCGCTCCAAATCCTTTTCTAACCTCGCCCCCTTCCTCCCCCCAACCACCCCGCCTCTTCCTCTTCCCCTAATCAACAACAACAAACAACAACAACAACAACGAGCGCAGACGAGGCGTCCTCTCCATCACCGGGCGGCGACGTCAACCAGCTGGGCGGCGCCTTCGTTAACGGCCGCCCGCTCCCCGCCGCGCTGCGCCTCCGGATCGTCGAGATGTCCCGCCGGGGCGCCCGACCCTGCGACGTCTCGCGGGCCCTGCGCGTCTCGCACGGCTGCGTCTCCAAGATCCTGGCGCGCTACCGGGAGACGGGCTCCGTGCTGCCCGGCGCCATCGGGGGTAGTAAGCCGCGCGTCGCCACGCACGCCGTGGTGCGCCACGTTCGCGAGTGCAAGCGGCGCGAGCCGGCAGCGTTCGCCTGGGAGATCCGCGACCGCCTCGTAGCTGACGGCGTCTGTGACAGGTGGGGGGGGTGGGGGGGGGCAGGGGATGCAGGGGGGAAGGGGGTGGGGGGGGGGCTAACATAGAGATCCATAGACGAACACCAGACACCCATAGATTGGCACGTAAATCCATATAGCCCTACATAGAGACCCATAAGCTAACATTGAGATCCATAGACGAACATAGAGATCCGTAGATTAACATAGAGACCCATAGACTAACATAGAGACCCATAGATTAACATAGAAACCCATAGATTAACATAGAGATCCATAAATTAACATAGAGACCCATAGATTAACATAGAGATCCGTAGATTAACATTGAGACCCATAGACTAACGTATAAACCCACAGACTAACATAGAGACCCATAGATTAACATAGAGACCCATAGATTAACATAGAGATCCATAAATTAACATAGAGACCCATAGATTAACATAGAGACCCATAGATTAACATAGAGACCCATAGATTAACATAGAGACCCATAGACTAACGTATAAACCCACAGACTAACATAGAGACCCATCGATTAACATAGAGATCCATATATTAACATAGAGACCCATAGATTAACATAGAGACCCATAGCTAACGTATAAACCCACAGACTAACATAGAGACCCATAGATTAACATAGAGATCCATAGATTAACATAGAGATCCATAGACTAACGTATAAACCCACAGACTAACATAAAGACCCATAGATTAACATAGAGACCCATAGACTAACGTAAAAACACACAGACTAACATAGAGACCCATAGATTAACATAGAGACCCATAGATTAACATAGAGACCCATAGATTAACATAGAGATCCATAGATTAACATAGAGACCCATAGCTAACGTATAAACCCACAGACTAACATAGAGACCCATAGATTAACATAGAGACCCATAGATTAACATAGAGACCCATAGATTAACATAGAGACCCATAGATTAACATAGAGACCCATAGCTAACGTATAAACCCACAGACTAACATAGAGACCCATAGATTAACATAGAGATCCATATATTAACATAGAGACCAATCTATTAACATAGAGACCCATAGACTAATATAGAGACCCATAGATAAACAGAGAAATCACATAGACTAACACAAAGACCCATAGATTAACATAGAGACCCAAAGACTAATAGATACATTCAATAGACTAACATAGGGGTCCTTAGTCCAGCAAAGAAGTCCATAGATTAACAGAGAAATCCATTGAATAACATAGAGACCCATAGACTAACATAGGGAACCCATAGATGAACATAGAGACCCGCACCAACCGCGCCTTTGCCCGGCAGACTGAGCGTGCCGTCGGTGAGCTCCATCAGCCGGATCCTGCGGAACAGGACGGAGGGCGGCGGAGGATCGGCACCGCCTCCACCCCCACTCGGAGTCAAAGCCGAGACTCCAGCTGACCTCCCCGCGCACTTCACGTGGCCCTGCCCTCCAGCGCCACCCAGGCTGCCCCTCTCTACCCCGGAGCCAGGTGGGCCCCGCGGACTCAAGCCGCCTGCCCCATCGGCCCTGGGCAGCCCGCTGGTGTGGCATGCACCGCACGGGGTCCGGGAGAGCCTGCACTTCGGCGCCGGTGAGAGCGGCGTGAGAGACACGGGGGAGAGACACCGGGGGAGAAACACCGGGGAGACACAGACTGGGAGAGCCGGAGAGAGCCGAGGAGAGACAGGGAGAGGCGGGGAGAGACACCAGGGAGAGACACCGGGGAGAGACAGGGAGAGCAGAGGAGAGACAAGGAGAGGCGGGGAGACACAGGAGAGAGACACAGGGGAGAGACAGACTGGGATAGCCAGCGAGAGCAGAGGCGAGACAAGGAGAGGCGGGGAGACACAGGGGAGAGACACCGGGGAGAGACACCGGGGAGAGACAGGGAGAGCCAAGGAGAGACAGGGCGAGGCGGGGAGACACAGGGGAGAGACACAGGGGAGAGACACCGGGGAGAGACACCGGGGAGAGACACCGGGGAGAGACACTGGGGAGAGACACCGGGGAGAGACACCGGGTAGAGACAGGGAGAGACTGGGAGAGCCGGAGAGAGCCGAGGAGAGACAGGGAGAGGTGGGAAGAGAGAGCGCACGCTCACGGTTACGACGAGCCGAGAGGGAATGTGGACACTGACCGGATATATAATTTTCTATCCTCTGTCTACGTCGGATCAAACCTCCCGTGAATCACGTGACTTCTGGGTGGCCACGCCCAGCCGGAACGCCTCCCATCTGCCCACCGCCGCCCACTGTGAAAACAGACGCCGCACCTCCAACTCCGTGCTGCTCAATTCCGCTGGCTCCTTCCTTCTCTCCTCTCCCTATCTACCTCTCATTTTCATCATCACCCTCTCATCATCAACCCCCTATCATCACCACCCTCTCATCACCATCATCATCATCACTCCCCTATCATTACCAGTCTCTCATCCTCGACATCTCAGCCGGGCCATTCATTCTCCTCCTTCTCCTCTTCCTGCTCTGCCTCCACTGCCTCCTCCTCTTCCTCCTCCGTCTCCTCACTGCCCTCATCTCGAGCCATGCCCTCCTCTTCTCTGTCCGTCTTAGCTCCTTCCGCCTCGGCCTTCCTTCTCTCTGCCGCTCACCCTCTGCTCTCTCCTCTATTCCCATTCCTTTATCCTTTCCCACAAATTATATCCATGACTCCACTCCCCTTCCCGTGGTGGTGTGCCACGGACACAACCATTCATTGGTTTTAAGTAGATCGACAGACAGATGGCAAAGGCGACCTTGAGCAGGACACGTATGTTGAACTTCTTTCGCACCGTACGTATCCAGCCGTGCTAAAAGGGTTGATGGCAGTGGGTCAGAGGAACAATTTCCGGAGTGGCAGCCAAGGAATGGAACGCGTTCCGGCAGGTCCGTCCACCGTGGGAGATGGAGCGGTGAGATAAGGACGTCTTGCAGGTGCCCGGTGTACTATTAAATCGCGGGTGGCAGATTGGAGAGGCCTGCATCATCCAGGAGTGGATCGACCACGGCTGATGTCGACGGCGTAAGAACAGGGGGGGGGGGGGGGGGTAAAGAGATGACGCGAAGGGATTCTGACGTGGAGCAACCTGATGGGAGAATCGCAAAGCGAAGTATTATGCCCTGCAGCGTGGTGGCGGCGGTTGACCACGGTGATGGACGAGACGTTAACAGTGAAGTGTCTGGTAGCCTAAGGTGGGGTCCTCCTCCTGCCCTGTGCCGCAGGTGTCTCCGTGTGCGAGTCGGTGCCCTACCCTGGCAAGGTGGAGGACTGGGGCTGTGTGACTCGGCACCCATTCCCGAGCATCGGCGCTCTCCTCGATAAACCCTCCGCGGGCCTCGACATCAAGTTCCCACAGGTTCGTCACGTGGGGTAGGGGGGGGTGTGGAAGGCAGAGAATACGTGGGGGTTGGGGGCCTTCTGAATGACTCTGTACCTTTTATAGGGCCGCCACGGTGGCGAGATGTCAAATACCTCGCCAGGTATACAGGAGGTCGTGGTGGGTTCGATGCCGACTCTGGGAGCTGCAGTATATTTGGAGTTTGCGTGTGTCTCTCTCTCTATCTCTCCCTGTGGTCACGTGGATTTTTCTCTCCCTCCACACTGAGAAACATGCAATAAGCCGCTTCGTTGAGCTGTCATTTGGGGCCGTCAGTAAATGACGTCACACACCTAGGGAGGGGGGAGGTCAGATATTTGTGACGATGTGTGACGAGGGGGGGGGTTGAGAAATGTGACGTCACGTCAAAATGCGCAACTTTAAATAAATACAGAATTGTTATAACAACACTAATTGTTATAACAACACTAATTGTTATAACAACACTAATTGTTATAACAACACTCCTACAACATCAGAGTGCAGCGCCACATTAAATACGCACTGCATTGATAAGAGTTTAAAGCAACTTGAAGCAAGTTTTATTTTCAAAATGGAAATATGGTTTTGGGGGGGGGGCAGAGCTTTGTGACGTCATATTTGAGGGTTGTCTGACTTTTTGTGACGCCGTGTGACGAGGGGGGGGTCAAAAATCGCGTGACGTCATTTATGGACGGCCCCTTTGTGTTCAGAGTGCTTCTGAAAAAGTGTGTGATAGCTCAGTGGGGCCTTACCTGGTAAAATAAAAATATAATTAATTGTATAGTTTTGTATTCTCCCTTGGAACAAACATTTAGAACTATTGAATCGGGAATATGAATACCCCTTCTGAATATTTGTCAACATCTGCAAAAATTGAGTCACCGCACGATGCTGGATGATATTATTTCGTGTATGATTAACGTCATACTATTTATATCATTATCATCACCGGTAAGGGTCTATCCACTGCTGGATGAAGGCCTGCCCAGACCATCGCCATCACTGTTATTTGCGCCGTAAGGAGCGTTTGTTAGTTTTTTTTTTCCTCTGCAAACCCTCGTCAAGCGATTACCAAACACTTGGGTGCGTGAAGTGTGTGCACAGTGCCTTTATCTGCATATGCATATCATGGACTGCAGCTTGAGAAACGGTGATGCGAACCGCACTGCCTCGAAAAATTATTTAAGTCGGGTGCACGCCAGAGTGATGGGTTGCGTGCAACTCGGTTGCAACTCGATTGCACGCAATTCATCCTCGCAGCAGCCGCTTTTGCCTGGAACCGAGACGGTCACCGCATCGCGCGGCGCTTTCAGATGCGCTTCTGCGGCCGTCTGGAACGCTCTCCCTTCCGTTTTAAGGAAGCCACTGGGGAACTTTGCACTTTAAAATCATCTCGATCGAAAAGCAATTTCTTCAGAACTGCCTGTTGTGTTTAGTTTGTTGTCCTTCCCCCCGCACCTTCGATTAGCACGATTGGCGACGTACGGTGCTAAAGAAGTTCAACTTACGCCGAATTTGGGTTGCTTTCTTACTTTGGCGGAGCGGCTCATATTCCGGGTAATAGGCGACGCGAATTTTAGGTTTTGCGCTCGAGGCATCGAAGCACTCGGCGTGGCGATGGACGCGGCTCAGAGGGGCACGTGCTCATTGACGACGAACGGAGAACGGGCGCTGAAAAGTGCGCGGAGAAGCGTGGAAAGAACGCACGCTCGGAATCAAAACCGCGAGGTTGAACGATGGCTGCCTGTATTGGAGGACACACGCCGGCTAATTACATCGATAGGCAAAGTCGTCTCGCGGAAGACGTCTGCTCGCGGTCGAGAGAGACTCGGCCTTGAAGCAGCGGCCGATTTGTAGCGACGCGTTTCATCGCCTGCGAGCCGCGAGTTGGTTGGTCACGCTCCTGATCTCATCCAACCTTTATAATTGTAGACCACTTCACATGGTTACGAACATGAGACGGCCTGAACAGAGACATGATTCAGATGGCAGGGGCGTCCAGGTTGCTGAGGAATGTGTGGCCAGGATCGAGCGATGCGTAGGAGTTATGGTGGGTTAGGGAACGGAATGGTAAAGAAATGGAGGGTAGAGGGAATCGATTTTGAAATAGAGCAGAGTTTGAGGCTGTTAAGAGAGGAGAACGTAAGGATGTTCAGGAGTGGGGGGAAGGTGCTGCTTGATCTTTGACACCGAGAGAGGGAGGGAAGAAGAAACGAAGGAGTGCAGTAGCGGGATGAGCAAGCAGCAGCAGACTGCAGGTGCAGCGCCATCCGCTGTGGGTGCAGGAGCCAGGTGGAAGGGGGTGGAGCTAACCATACGGTGGGGGGGGGGGGCTCCACTGTAAGGGGCGTGACCAGCCGCTGTAGCCACGCCCAGACACCACGGTGCTCGTTGCGCAACTGCTGGCTGAGGTGCGGACAAAGATGGCGGTCGAGGCAACGATTGAGTAGCGGGATTTTCAAAAGCGGTGGTTGTGGGGGCGATTCGACTCATCGCTCGGCTGGTTGTTGACCACCCTCTCCCCCCCCCCCTTCCCCCCGGCATTTTCAGATGGGGGCAGCAGCTCTGAGCTCCTTCCCGCTGGGCTACGTGGGGCAGCACGAGAATTCGCTGGCCACGTTCATCGGCTGGGCCGACGTGATTGGAGACTCGCAGCCGGCCGCCGGGGGCACAAGACCGCAGCCGTCTCTCGACGGTGAGGAGGAGCCCCTCGACAAAGGCCTCCTCCCGGAAGAAGGTGTCGTCATCATCGTCGTCGTCGTCATCAACATCGTCATCAGCATCGTCACCATGCTCATCAACATCAGCACCATCATCATCAACATCACCATCGTCATCATAATCACCTCCGTGATCATCATCACCATCGTCATCATCACCGTCGTCATCATCACCATTGTCGTCATCATCATCGGCATCATCACCGTCATCATCATAAACATCACCATCGTCATAGTCACTATCTCCATTGTTATCAACATCATCGCCATCGTCACCATCATCACCATCGTCATCGTCATCATCATCATCTCCATTGTCATCAACATTATTACCGTCGTCATCACCATCGTCATCATCATCACTATCGTCGTCATCGTCATCATCATTATCGCTTGCCACGATCGTTACCAATGTCCTACTACGTCACAATGGGGCGAGCGGTGGTCGCGCGTTCGCTGCTTGTCGTTGCCGTTGCGGATGTTCGAGGTTCGAAACCAGCGGCTGCCCTGATTATTACCGCGGTGCGTAACAACTACAATACTGCTACTGCGGCTGTACGCACCTCCTGCTTCACAGTGGACGTTAAATATCCCGCTGACGTTATTCGCAAGAGTCGGCCATCGTGTGTCGGCGTCGCGTGCCAAGTTTTACAAATTCATAATAAGTTCAACTTTATTTCCGTCGATTCCAAACATGGTGTACGGCATGTACTGTACACTAAACACGGGGGAATGGCTTAAAACGTTTATAAGCTCCTGTAGATGGAGATGCCACCGGTTCTTCGTGTTCCGCAGATGTAGATTCCACCGGTTCTTCATATTCTGGACGTAGATGCCACCACCGCCCATCTATTGCGCGGCGGTTGAACTTACGACTCTCGGCCAAAACAGGCAACTGGACATACAGACAGGTTTGTTCGTATCTCTAAATGTTCGTAAGTCGAATGTCCATAAGTAGAGGAGACCCTGTATTGCGAGTGCAGTCAAAGGTGTGAGCCGTAACACCGCTGTGTCTGTGTGGTTGCCTCCTACTCGTTCCAGCAGAAATCAAGAGGCTCAGTTCACATCATCACGCCAGCCACATCTACCCGGAGCCTTCGGCGTAGTCCATCTCTTCTCTGTAGAGAGGGGGTCGAAGGTGGTTTCTGTGTTCTTCGGTAATGGACACTCCCACCAACAACTCCCCCCCCCCACCTCCCCTCAATCCCGGCATCAAAGTTGAACCTTCCGCAGCGACGCTGGTATTGCTGCCCCAGGGTGCCGCGCGGAGGGGTTGCATCTACAAGGTACAAAAAAACTCGGGACGTGTCGCGGGATTCATAGGATGGGAATATCTCACAGGAGCAGAAGAGGGTGCCATAAAAGGCGTCGTCCTGAGTGGCATAGTCTGAGAGGTCCACAATTTCCTGCTGAAATGAAGCACTCGGTGGACGATTATTATAATTAATATGTTAATTACACAACCGACAATTTCCCCGGAAGAGGCTCATAGATCTGCCAGAGCAGCAGCTGCCTCGCTCGGCAAGAGGACGATCCCGGGGACCAATCAGGGACAGGTGGCAACCCGATAGAGCACTCGCCCACTCACGTGCCCGCTCATTCACCCACCCAATTACCCACTCACTTCCCTTATCCACTCAACCACCCATGCAGGTGCCAGTGAGATGTTGACTCTGGAGAGGGGGGCGGTGACATGACAGGGCGACCCAATCGATGTGGCACGGCCGAAATCTTGTACGTACAAAGACAACAAAACAACCCTCCGTATAGACGTGAACCAGGCTGTTGGGGCAAGTGCTGTTAGCGAGCACCTATTAAGGCCAGCACGGCGCACGAAGAGCTGTGTGGCCAACAACCACGCCCGGTCGCCTTCGTCTCCCCGGTTGCTGATTTGTAAGGCTGAGTCGACCTAGGGGAGGCCCACGACTGGTTCAAATATTCGCCACTGTTGTTGGTTGTTCCCCGGGTTTGCAGCACAGTTTCCCGTAATCGTGGGCAGCAGTGGTGGTGAGCAAGTCAGTTTAACACTCAGTGAGGCTTTCACGACCAATATATCCAAAATAAAAGGGGGGGGGGGGGTTGGGGTAGATCACGTGAATATAATTGTGTCGTTAAACCCACCACCACCCGACACAGACAATTAAGTAAGGTTTGTCACATATGCAAAACGTGCCAATGAGTTACTACTTTAGCAACGCCGGTTGTGTGTTGGAGAATAAACCCATGACATTTTACAAGTCGAGTACCGTGAAGCTTCGCTGGCGATTACAACATCCAGCATCGTCGTCAGGCGATGAGGCGCATCACCTGATGGTGAGCAACAATTCTGGCATCCCAATACTGGCATCCCGATCCTGGCATCCCAATCCTGACATCTTAATCCTGACATCCCAATTCTGGCATCCCACTCCTGACATCCCAATCCTGACATCCCAATCCTGACATCCCAATCCTGGCATCCCAATCCTGACATCCCAATTCTGGCATCCCAATCCTGGCATCTCAATCCTCGCATCCCAATCCTGACATCCCACTCCTGACATCCCAATCCTGACATTCCAACCCTGACATCCCAATCCTGGCGTCCCAATCCTGACATTCCAATACTGACACCCCACGCCACCCTCCGGAGTCCATGCAAATCACCTTGTCCACCTCCACCGCCTCCTCTTCCTCCTCGCAAAGAGAGAAGGGGACAGGCGGCGCCACACGACGCCAATAAAAACAAACATCGCCTAGACGCCCACGCGATTCTCAGGTAAAGTTGACGAGGAAGCGAGGAGGGTGGGGGAAGGGGGCACGGGTTCGAGATTTGTTTATTATTAGCATCATTCATATAAAGTTAAACTATCGTTATTATTATTATTGTTTTTAACCAGGTAAAGCCCACCGAGCTATGTAGCTCTTTTTTTTCAGAAGCGACCTGGCTATCACAAATGATAGCTCAACGAAGTGGCTCGTCATCGTGTGGACACACCCTAAACGGTTGCCGTCGATCTTAAAAGCGGAGGGGAAAACTGGAGGACCAGGAGAAAAATCCACGCGACCACTTGGAGAGAGGATGTGCAGACTCCACATATACAGGCGTCAGGATCGGGATCGAACCCGCGTCCTCCTGTATACCTGAGAAAGGGAGTTAACATTTCGTCACCTCGGTTGATGATGACGATAATAGCAGCCAGCGCCCTGTCCAGATAGACGTTTCTGGACCCTGATTGCCGTGGGCGGTTTGTGTATGTGTCTGTGACATGCTGAGTTCATTACGGGGGGTTAGCGATCTGCGATAATAAATCCGGCGACCCGAGTTCGATTCCCGTACACTGCCACCAACACCCGTGAAGATTGTCTGAACCGGTCCTGGGCCTCCCCTAGGTTGACTCAGCCTCAAATTAGTACCTGGTGCGGTGTGTAGTAAACATCTTCCACTGGGGAGACAAAGGCGGGCGTGCGTGGTGCTCGCCATCCACCCCTCGTGTGCGGGCCTTCATAGGTGCTCGCTAATAGCACTTGCCTCAAAAGTATGTTGAGACTATAAGGGGGATCTTTGTATTTGCCTTGACATTTTTAGTTAAGTTCCTATATTTCAGATTGAAGCGCTTGTCCGTTCTTGTTCAGCACAAAGTATTTTCATATTAAAACGAAAACAATATTGAAAGCAAACAATGGCTGGGATTAAAAAAAATTCTATTTCATCATCCTCATTCCTTCATGAGAATCGGAGAGGTTCATAACGTCAAGCGGCCGGTAACAAACGGAACTCTAAACAGTTGTGATCGATCCGAGTGTGTAAGATTATTATTTTTTTAATGAGAGTTTAGGAAGAGAGAATGGTGAGAGGAGGGCATTCTAAAGTGTGGAACAGGGCAAGGGAAGAAGCAGAAAGAGAAGTGATGTGACCTGCTGTGCGGTGCGTGAGTGGGTGAGTGAGTAGGTGAGTTTGCGAGTGACTGCGTCGGTGGGTGGGTGAAGTGGATGGGTGGGTGAATGAGTGGGTGGGTGAGTGAGTGAGTGGGTGAGTGAGTGAGTGGGTGAGTGAGTGAGTGGGTGAGTGAGTGGGTGGGTGAGTGAGTGAGTGGGTGAGTGAGTGAGTGAGTGGGTGAGTGAGTGGGTGAGTGAGTGAGTGGGTGAGTCAGTGAGTGGGTGGGTGAGTGAGTGGGTGGGTGAGTGGGTGAGTGAGTGAGTAAGTGAGTGGGTGAGTGAGTAAATAAGTGACTGGGTGAGTCAGTGGGTGGGTGAGTGAGTGGGTAGGTAAGTGAGTGGGTGAGTCAGTGAGTGGGTGGGTGAGTGAGTGGGTGGGTGAGTGAGTGGGTTAATGAGTTGCTGAGTGGATGAGTAAGTGAGTGGGTGGGTGGTCAACTCAGCCTCAAATGAGTACCTGATACCTTGTGTAAAACATCGCCACTAGGGAGACGAAGGCGGCCGGGCGTGGTGTTGGCCACCCACCCCCTCGTGTGCCGTTCCGGCCTTCATAGCTGCTACTCCGCAAACAACACTTACCCGAACAGTCTGTTAAGCCTACACGGGGGATCTTTGTCTTTGTGTGTGTGTGAGTCGTGCCGCGCGGTGGTGGCGGGTTGCCTTCACACAATAGGAACTCGATGAGATGTTTTTTTTTTAACTCCACCCCTGAACTTGAACGTTATTGCTGTCCGGGCGGACTGGCGCTGGCTGGCTTTGTGCATTCCGCAGCTGAATCCCGGTGATTGGCAATGACTGACAAAAGAGAAACAGAAAACACCATCGGGCAGAGTTCCCAGAGTGAGTGGCTCGCCCAGGCCACTGCTGTGCGTGCAGCCGCCGTCGCCACGGTGGCAATGAGATGTTAACTTCCTCGCCTGGTGCACAGGAGGTCGTGGGTTCAATCCCGACCCCTGACGCCTGCTGCTGCTGCTGTATATTTGGAGTTTGCGTGTCTCTCCCTCTCTCTCATCATCACCACGGTGGCTAGGAGATGTTAACTTCTTCGCCTAGTGCACAGGAGGTCGTGGGTTCAATCCCGACCCCTGACGCCTGCTGCTGCTGCTGTATATTTGGAGTTTGCGTGTCTCTCACTCTCTCTCATCATCACCACGGTGGCTATGAGATGTTAACTTCCTCGCCTGGTGTACAGGAGGTCGTGGGTTCAAACCCGACCCTGACGCCTGCTGCTGCTGCTGTTTATTTGGAGTTTGCATGTTTCTCCCTCTCTCTCATCATCACCACGGTGGCTATGAGATGTTAACTACCTCTCCTGGTATACAGGATGCCGTGGGTTCAATCCCGACCCCTGACGCCTGCTGCTGCTGTATATTTGGAGTTTGCGTGTCTCTCTCTCTCTCTCATCATCATCACGGTGGCTAGGAGATGTTAACTACCTCTCCTGGTATACAGGATGCCGTGGGTTCAATCCCGACCCCTGACGCCTGCTGCTGCTGTATATTTGGAGTTTGCGTGTCTCTCTCTCTCTCTCATCATCATCACGGTGGCTATGAGATGTTAACTTCCTCGCCTGGTGCACAGGAGGTCGTGGGTTCAATCCCGACCCTGACGCCTGCTGCTGCTGCTGTATATTTGGAGTTTGCGTGTCTCTTCCTCTCTCTCATCATCATCACGGTGGCTAGGAGATGTTAACTTCCTCGCCTGGTGTACAGGAGGTCGTGAGTTCGATCCCGACCCTGACGCCTGCTGCTGTATATTTGGAGTTTGCGTGTCTCTCTCTCTCATCATCATCACGGTGGCTATGAGATGTTAACTACCTCGCCTGGTGTACAGGAGGTCGTGGGTTCAATCCCGACCCTGACGCCTGCTGCTGTATTTGGAGTCTGCATGTCTCTCCCTCCCCCCCCCCCCCCCCCCCCCGTGGTCGCGTCGATTTTTCTCCAGGTGCTCCGGGTTTTCCTTCCACATTAAATATCAATATCAGACATTTTGATTATATGACTGCTATGCATTGCCACGTGATAAAGCCCCTTCGTTGAGCTATCATTTGTGGTCAGGTCGCTATAGCTCAGCGGACCTTAGCTGGCAAAATAACAAAAATAAATATATAGTTTATAGGTGTACCTGATGTACAAGGTAAAGGCACAGTCTTGCAATTACCGTCCCGCGCCACTACAGAAGGGACCTGGCTACAACTGAAAGCTCAACGAAGTGGCTTAATCACGGAAATGTACAGCAGCCAAATGCTCTAAGCACATGCTTCTAAATGTGGAGGGAAACACCGGAGAGCCGGGAGAAAAATCCACGCGACCACAGGGAGAGAGAGAGAGAGACACGCGAACTCCAAATACACAGCAGGCGTCAGGGTCGGGATCGAACCCACGACCTCCTGCACACCAGGCGAGGCTGATAACATTTCCTCGCCGCCGTTTAGAACGATGGTTCTTAACCTTTCCTGCGGCACTGATTCCTTTTGGTTCTCCATCGTAAATGTTTTAAGTTAATGAATACACAGGGTTTGATGAAAACAAAGTAGTTGTAGCTTACGTGCCCGTGCTGAAATAGCATTTGGATTATTTATCTTGTTTAAAAAAAAAAAACACGGCCACGTCTTGCGTGCCCCCCCCCCAACCCCCCCAGGTAAAAAAAAAACATTACCGCTCTAAGCCAACCTGCAGTGTCCATCCACCCGCTAGGACACAGGAGCGAGGTCTCACCACGCAGTGTGGGTCATGGACCTTGTTTTGTTCACACTTCCAGCATGCTGGCGCGCGCGTGTGTGTGCTTTGTCGCCGACGACTTCTCTCGTCCCACGGACTAATCAAGGTCGACGACAAACTTGTTGGCAAAGTTCCCACAACGCCGAGTAGCCCCCCACCCCCGCCCCCCCCCCCCTTTTACTCGCTCACGGCTCCTTCCACGCTAGGGCCACGCGCGTGACACACCGGGAACGCGCCGCACTACTAAACAAAAATCCACAGAACCCGAAACCGCCACACCCCACCACCACCACCACCACCCTTCTCATAACACTCGCCGTGTTGAACGATTTGTAAAAAAAATAAACTTTTTTTTTTAAACATTCACTCACGCATCCCTCGCTCGCTCGCTCTAACCCTTCCTTATAGATCAACCACCTGCCCTGCCCCCCCCCATACCCACCCAAATCTCCGCCCCCCCCCCACAACCTCCCCCGCATCTCCACCCGCTAAATCCGTGGCGCGGAGGTGAAATCAGCGGTACGTTGGGGCAGCTGATGGTTTTATCGTTGACATCTCTTGGGCCACCGTAGCAAAGAAGGGGGGCGGCGGGGGGGGGGGGTGGTTAAGTTTGGCACTCTGCCAGATCGCACGGCTTGATCTCGTTCCACCCACCTCTCCCCTCGCACGCAGGGAGAGATTACTGCTCGCTTCGCAGGTGCAAAGGAATCTGATTTTTCTTTTTTTTTTGGGGGGGGGGGGGGGGGTGGGGGGTGGGTGCTTTCAAAAGAAATAAGTGGACGATCCAGATTGGCGGTCGAGTTGGGACTTCGAGAAGTCATCGCGACGTCACGAGTTATTGGGCCGTCAGCCGTGTCGCTCACAGATTTCAGCACGGTTTATAATGCCGAGAGTAATAATAATAATATGCACAATAATGCAACAATTCTCTTTGGTTATTTTGACTTTACCGAAATAACTCAATAGTATGGATTCCCTGCAGTCACGAAAGCTTCAAATCAAGAATACAATAATAATAATAACATGATTCTAAAATAATTTTAAAAAAATATTAAGAACGTGTTAAAAATATATTACTAATATATTCATTATATTTACATTATTGTTGTACTATAATTATACTATATTATTCGTTTAATAATTGCATTAATATTATATTACTAATGGTAATATAACCTTAATAAAATATGAATACGTAATAAAATGTCGGTAATAATAATATCCATGATAAAGGTTATTTTTTTTGTTATTGTTGGGGGTTAGATCGCGTACGCATAAATGTGTCGTTCATCCCGCCACCACCCGACACAGCACGATTAAGCAAGGGTTCGTCGCGTAACACAACACGTGCCAATGAGTGACTTAGTTCAGCACGCATCGGCCGTGTGTTGTTCATTCCAGTAATGCAGCACGTACCGGTGTGCTGGAGTACTCGACGCCTGATGACGCTGCTTGTAATTACCAGCGAAAAGTCGCGCACTCGACTTGCAAACGTTGTGGGTTTAGACTCCAACACGCAACCGGTACGCGGAAGTCGTAAGTCATGGGCATGCTTTGTTGATGTGACATGACACACCAATCGGCTGTGTAGGATGGTGGCGGGTTTAAAGGCACATCTTATATTTAAGCGATCTAACCCAAAAAACAAACTTTATTATGGATAATCTCGGTGGCGAAAAGCTTACCACGATTTTACACCGACAACGATAGCATGTGTTGCACGCGTGCAGCGTTTGCAGAAATGTCACAGCAACTCGAAGCAACTCTTGTACCTCAGCTCATCCTCAGGAGTTCAAAAAGGGGGCAGCCCCCCACCACCTCTCCCACCCTGAGCAACTGTCCCTGTGTGGTACAACTCTGGTGGATCTCTATTGGGGGGGGGGGGCACGGGGGTGGGGTGGGCGGGGGGGCATCTTTCCCTGTGTGCGTTTGTGTGATGCACAGCGATTGATGTGGAGGGCAGTCAAGAGGGAAGGTCGGGCGAGATGAGATGCCAAGTGGGTGCAGCTGCGGGGACATCGTCGGAAGGTGATCGACGATCGCATGTTGTTGTCACAGTGATCGCAACAATCGGATGTTGATGTCACAGTGATCGCAACAGTCGGATGTTGACACAGTGATCGCGACAGTCGGATGTTGTGGTCACAGTGATCGCGACAGTCGCATGTTGTTGACACAGTGATCGCAACAGTCGGATGTTGACACAGTGATCGCAACAGTCGGATGTTGACACAGTGATCGCAACAGTCGGATTTTGTCACTGATCGCAACAGTCGGATGCTGTTGTCACAGTGATCGCAACAGTCGGATGTTGATGTCACAGTGATCGCAACAGTCGGATGTTGTTGTCACAGTGATCGCGACAGTCGGATGTTGTTGTCACAGTGATCGCAACAGTCGGATGTTGTTGTCACAGTGATCGCAACAGTCGGATGTTGTTGTCACAGTGATCGCAACAGTCGGATGTTGTTGTCACAGTGATCGCAACAATCGGATGTTGATGTCACAGTGATCGCAACAGTCGGATGTTGTCACAGTGATCGCAACAGTCGCATGTTGTTGACACAGTGATCGCAACAGTCGGATGCTGTCACAGTGATCGCAACAGTCGCATGCTGACAAAGTGATCGCAACAGTCGGATGTTCACCCAGTGATCGCAACAGTCGGATGATGTCACAGTGATCGCAACAGTCGGATGTTGTCACAGCGATCGCAACAGTCGGATGATGTCACAGTGATGGCAACAATCGGATGATGTCACAGTGATGGCAACAATCGGATGCTTCTGGCTGGAATGGAATGCCTTTGCCCAGATCTTAGATTAATGCGGATGAACTAAGAAACCAAAGTGAATAGAGTTTAAACACTTCAATACTTTTTGCCAGTATCAAAGTATGAACAGCAAGAGTATATTTGACCCGTTCTGTCAAAAATGCTGGTGTTCAGATGTTCGAACACCAAACAGGCACCCTTCTTTTTGTGGCAAGGACTCAAGCCCTGCGTTCACTCGGCACGCGGTGCGTGCGGCTCAACTGCGCGAACGAACACGCTCCGCTCGTCCACGCGTCGCTTCCGAAACCGATTGGCCCACGCCGGTCGACAACGGCCCTCCCTGCGGCCTCGCTTCGACGGTGTCCGAGGTCGACGCCGAAAGGCGAACGGCGCGAAGCCACCACGAGCTTCGGAGCTCACCCCCCCCCCCAGAAAAAAATAAAGACAAGAAACGGTTACGTCTTGAAAGTGGGGCTTAGTTCAGCAGATGCCTTATCACTCAATCTTGATTTGAAGGTTTTGGTGACTTGCAGGAATCCATACTGTTTGGTTCTTTCGGTAAAGTCACGTCGGTAGAAACAAAAATAAAAAATATATCTATCACGGCGTTTCAATCGTAACACAAGCGGAAAATAATAATAATAAAAAAATTCAGCAGTGGAACTGCTGAACCAGGAAGAACACTGCGAGAGAGCTGTTACAACAACAAGAGGTTATAGATGTTGGCCAAGGGTAGGCAAGGCGGGGTCCGAGCTGGAAAGGAATTCCATCCCCGCACGCAAGCACGTCAGTTGTGTTAATGGGGTGAGATTAGGGAGAGAGATTAGGGAGAGAGATTAGCATGAAATGAGCCTCATCACTCGTTGAGCGACGCGACGTAGCCAGCGATGGGGGCTAGACAAATCCAGCGGCATCCCGTTCACCTACCGCTTGCCCCTTGCAGGTCGGAAACAACGGTTTGCCCCAAGACCCAGGCGTGTCTGCACTGTGTTGATGTATAGGTAGGTGCGGGGCTAGGCTTGTCATGTATATATATTTTTTTATTATTATTATTATTATTTCAGCAGGCAAGGGCACAATCAGCTGCTCACCTCCCATCCCGTGGCTCGCTATCCCAACGCAAAGCGCGCCGATGTAACGACTCTCTCCCGTTGTGTTCACGGACGCGTTTCGACCCGATGGTGCCGAACCGAATTATCGAAGTTCGCGTGGATTGTGAATGTGAAGGCGGAGCCCGGACAGTAGAGTTCAAGTGCCCTCGTTCAATCCCCGACGCGGGCGTGCCCATTCTGCGTAGGGAGTGGGGGGCTGGTTGCCTCCTTGCTCTCCTATGCTATCACAGTGATGGCAACAGTCGGATGGAGCGAAACGTCGGACGCGGCGGCGAAGAGAGCAAAGCGGCACAACAACCCAGAGGGCACGCCGCGTGAGAGCGAGCGAGCGAGCGAGGGAGCGAGCTGCACTCTACAGCAGTGTGACCGCGGCCTTGACAAAACTCACACAGCGTGGGGAGGGGGAGATGGGGGGGGGGGCCTTCATCTAGCAGTGGATTGACAAAGGGCGTCTGTTGTACGATCGAAGCAGGTTGTGTCGCGTGACGGGCAAATGCGCCGGGTGATGTTTTTTTGGGGGGGTAGCGAGGGTTTGGGCTGCAAAACCGGAGGAGGAGGAGGAATGTCTAAAAAGCGCATCGCTCGCGCGCGGAGATGTGAATCTTTTAGGCGAAACGTGCGACAACAACTATCAAAATGTTTGCTTGCTCGTCAACATTCCTCCGATAAAATCCAAAAACCCTCGGCACGTCTGCCCGTGACGGCGTCGACTTCATTTGATTGGCCCTGTCGGTTCGGTGGAGGGTTATAGTTTAAAGGAATGACATTAAACGTGAATCCCTCTTAACGACCACCCCTGTTAACGACTAATCGCTTAACTAACGAGGCTCCACAAACCCCAACGTGCAGTGTATAGTGTAGTGTATAGTAGTGTAGTGTATAGTAGTGTAGTTTATAGTGTGGAAGTGTATAGTAGTGTTGTTTATAGTAGTGTATAGTGTAGTGTATAGTTGTGTAGTGTATAGTCTAGTGTATAATAGTGCCGTGTATAGTCTAGTGTATAGTGTAATTCATAGTGTATAGTAGTGTATAGTGTAGTTCATAGTGTATCGTAGTGTATAGTGTAGTGTATAGTAGTGTATAGTGTAGCTTATAGTAGTGTATAGTGTAGTGCATAATAGTGTAGTGTATAGTGTAGTTTATAGTAGTGCATAGTGTAGTGTATAGTAGTGTATAGTGTAGTTTATAGTAGTGTATCGTGTAGTGTATAGAAGTGTATAGTGTAGGGTATAGTAGTGTATAGTGTAGTGTATAGTAGTGTATAGTGTAGTGTATAGTCGTGTATAGTGTAGTTTATAGTAGTGTATAGTGTAGTTTATAGTAGTGTATCGTGTAGTGTTTAGTAGTGTATAGTGTCGTCTATAGTAGTGTAGTGTATAGTAGTGTATCGTGTAGTGTATAGTAGTGTATAATGTAGTGTATAGTAGTGTATAGTGTAGTGTATAGTAGTGTACAGTGTAGTTTATAGTAGTGTATAGTGTAGTGTATAGTGTAGTTTATAGTAGTGTATCGTGTAGTGTATAGTATTATATAGTGTAGTGTATAGTAGTGTATAGTGTATAATGTAGTGAATAGTAGTGTATAGTGTAGTGTATAGTAGTGAATAGTAGTGTATAGTGTAGTGTATAGTAGTGTATAATGTAGTGTATAATAGTGTAGTGTATAGTGTAGTGTAGTGTATAGTAGTGTACAGTGTAGTGTATAGTAGTGTATAATGTAGTGTATAGTAGTGTATTGTGTAGTGTATAGTGTAGTGTATAGTAGTGTATAGTGTAGTGTATAGTAGTGTATAATGTAGTGTATAGTAGTGTATAGTGTAGTGTATAGTAGTGTATAGTGTAGTGTATAGTAGTGTACAGTGTAGTGTATAGTAGTGTATAATGTAGTGTATAGTAGTGTATAGTGTAGTGTATAGTAGTGTATAGTGTAGTGTATAGTGTAGTGTATAGTAGTGTATAATGTAGTGTATAGTAGTGTATAGTGTAGTGTATAGTGTAGTGTATAGCAGTGTATAGTGTAGTGTATAGTAGTGTATAATGTAGTGTATAGTAGTGTATAGTGTAGTGTATAGTAGTGTATAGTGTAGTGTATAGTAGTGTATAGTGTAGTGTATAGTAGTGTATAATGTAGTGTATAGTAGAGTATTGTGTAGTTTATAGTAGTGTATAGTAGTGTATAGTGTAGTGTATAGTAGTGTATAATGTAGTGTATTGTGTAGTGTATAGTGTAGTGTATAGTAGTGTATAGTGTAGTGTATAGTAGTGTATAATGTAGTGTATAGTAGTGTATAGTGTAGTGTATAGTAGTGTATAGTGTAGTGTATAGTAGTGTATAATGTAGTGTATAGTGGTGTATAGTGTAGTGTATAGTAGTGTATAGTGTAGTGTATAGTAGTGTATAGTGTAGTGCCTCCATAGAGCCCAATGTACTTGCTTACCGACCATTCCCCTGTTAACGACTGGCCGTTGTAGATACAGTGCCGATCAATTAAATAATTGATTAACAATGTTTCTTACAACAGTATGTGTTCATAATGTTGTTAGTATCTTTACGTATTAATATCCATTGTTTAAATATTATTAAGTGCGGTTTTATTGGGTAAAAAGGGGGTAACTTTCGATGCTATCGGAACGAATGAAGCCTTTAACGTGGATTTCCTAGACTGGCTTAACGACCAAATCACTTCAGGACCGATTTCTTGGAACCAATCACTGCCGTTAAGAGGAAGAGGTTCTACTATGCACCTACTCCAGGATCTAACCCAACATAAACTGGCTATACGTCTCAATAGCCAGAAAAAAATGAATTTAAATAAATTGAGCACGATTTGAATAACTGAAGAGGCTCACCACGTGGTGTTGCATCAAACCATCAAACCAACACAACGTGAGATCGTGACCACATCCACACCCCCCCCCTTATGCCCCCCCCTTTATCCCCCCCCATGACCCCCCTCCCCCAGACACATTTCTTAGTCAGCACGAGATATACTTTTGACAATATAATAAACAAAAACTGTGGTGCAGTGTCCTGCGATAATAAACTTAAACATGATATCACCACGAGCAACAGCGTAATGTTGGGGCAATTGTTGTTAGCGAGCCCCTATGAAGGCCTTGGCGGCACACTTGGTTGGCCAGCAGTACCACGCACGGCCGCCTTTGTCTCCCCAGTGGCGATATTTACACACCGCACCAGGTCCTGTTTTGAGTCTGAGTCGACCTAGGGGAGGCCCATGAGCGGTTCAAATAATCGTCATTGGTGGCTGTAGCCACCACCACCACCACGAGATCTCCGTGCAAATTAAATCCTGGCCACTCGAACAGTGACCCACTTAACGCCGCACACAAACGGGGATTGGAAGTCGTTTTGCCTGATCTCGCTTGCTCGCGTTCAGTCGACACGTGCCATGCACACGCACGATGCTGAACTTCTTTCGCACCGCACGTCGCCTGCCGTGCCAATCGGAGGTGCGGGTCGACGGACCACAAACAAACCACACACACACACACACGCGCACACAACAACAACCGCCACTAAGTGGCGGTGACGTCGCCACGACGCTTGTGCCAGGCTATGTGCACCTTGAGGCCACGTGAAGTGTCAAACGCCCGCTGGCAGGAGGTCACGGGGCAGACCCAGGTGCCACGGGTCGACTGACTGAGATGACCGAGATGACTGGCTGATGCACCACCTGTGCCCCCTACTGTGCCAACTTGCTGTGCTTAAATCACCCGGCGCTCCGCTCGTTGTTGTAAGCGTCGCTCCTCCGCCCTCTGTTGTTGTTGTTGTTGGAGGGCGACTGCCTCCAACTGCTCAGTAGCGTCCTTCACGAGCCTCCTCCACAGAGGCCGATCTTGACACTGCTGGTACCAGTCATCGGCAAGTCCACTCAGCTCCACATCCCCCTGTACCACGTCACTCCATCTCTTCTCTAGCCCGTGCCGCGCCAGTTTAGCCCCCTCGATCCGGCCGAACAAAAGCTGTTTCGGCATACGGTGGCTGGGCATGCGGGTTACATGACCCAGCCATCGCAGCCTTGCCTGCCGGAGGAGCTCACCGATGGGACTTTGCCCCGATCTTTCTAGGATTTGTGAGCTCAGGCAGGCCAGCCTAAATATTTCGCGCGCACACACGCGCAACATATTGAGCTAGTCAGCTGGCGCTGCTGAGACGGCTGCACATGTTAAAGGAGAGGGAGAGGTAAAGGCGCAGCCCTGCAATTGCTCGCTCCTACGCCACTGCCCGCGGGAAAGGTCTCCACCACTGCAGGGTGCTCTGGAGTTTGATTATTTTGATTGTGCTCTTCCACGCTGGCCAGCACGTCTTGTCAAAAGAGATGAGAGCTACTCACATTTTGCCCCACCTGTCCAATCGACTAAACAGGTGGTGCACGTAATTCAGTTCAGTTCAGTTTATTTTGGTATAGCCCTGTGAGCCATTCGGCTCTTGAATCGGGTGCAACCACAACAAACAAACAAAAAAGACGAACAAGAAAAACATCTTAAAGTGACTTTGTGTGACGGTGCAAACAGAAAATCCATGGAAAAAACAGCTAAATATTCCTGAAAAAAAGCACCGTACACCAACGCTGTGTGCAAAAAATCCCAGTGGGATGCAAGTCAAACAACAACAACCACAAGAACTTAGAGTCTTAGATTAAGGCCATCAGACTACTGGCTGGATAAAAGTGGTGGGGGGAGGGGGGCATATTTTAAGGGAGGTGCACAGTTGTTTCAAGTGCCGCGTCCGGAGATTGAACCGGCGATCTCTGGACTGCAAGTCTAGCGTGCTGACCACCGCATCACAGCACGGGAGAAACGCATGTTCAAGGATGCTCCGTCGTCTGGCACGCAGGTTGTCGTGGGTTCGATCCCGGACCCTGACGTCTCTCTCCCCGTGGTGGTCGCATTGATTGATCCACGGGTTTCCTCCGGTTTTGCCCTCCTCCTCCTCCACATTTTTTTAATCAATTCGCGCTTAGATTATGTGGCTGCTACGATGCATTCCAACATTGTGATGATGATGATAGCAGCCACTTGGATGGCATATCATGTGTGGCTCAGGTCGCCTCTTAAACAAAAAAAAGAGCGAATAGTTCAGTTGTTCTTAACCTGGTTATTAAATAAGATAGAAAAAAATCTAATTTCGTGCCGGTGTTAGAGTGCACGTTTGCCAATTTGTAAAATTGCATCGCTAATTATTCAATTAGGACTTCATACACAGCAGCAGCAATCATCGCCCCCTGCTGGCAGACTAATGCCCCACGTCACTCTTGGAAATAAGGCTCGATCCTGGCCTTTTGAGCTTCAAACCTGCTTAAACAATATTCATCTTAAAACGCATCCTGCCGAAGCCGCCTTTCCCTAACAGTCAATGTGATGTCTTTAAATTGGTTAGTAGCATGCATTGTTTACGTACCCTCACATATTTAGTAAAATCATGAATTACACGCATGTAACTTGACCATAAGAACAGTATCAAGCTTTAGTTGATGTATTGATGAGCATGTTTTTTTTTACAAACTATCGCATTATATATGTGTTGCGTCTAACTGCTGTAACCTACGTCTTATAGACGATGGAGGGTGCCTGGCTATAGATATCTGCCAATTTTACCAGCATTGATTCATGCAAGCCTGACTCTGCATATGGGTCACTGAATGTCGAAACCGGTCCAGATGTTTGCGTATTCTGGATCGATGTTTCTGATTATTGGTCGCTGCTTGTGTGAGAAGAGACGGTTGTATACAAAGGACATCTATTGCATGTTCATCCTTGATGTTTCTGTCTTTTTTCACAAATCTGCCAGTGCCAGAATTTGAGGAACCCACAGTCGGAGGCTGCCATCTAGTGGCTCACAACCCACGGATGGCCTCAACGCAGTGCCGGATTATCCTCGTAGCAAAAGTCGCTACACGTGGAGTAGCTACTACATGTGTACATACATATGTAGTAGCTACTACATACATACATATGTAGTAGCTACTACATATGTATGTACATACATATGTAGTAGCTACTACATATGTATGTACATAAACGTGTAGTAGATACTACAACGTAGTAGCTACGGGCCCCGCACTTTCAAGGGCCCCAGCGCCAAATGCTTTCAAGCTATCAATTCCGGTTCAGTGATTCTGCACTTGCTCTATTACTATGGTACTATACTGTAGAGGCCGACCGAATTTTGGTTTCGGCGCCGAAAGTTGGCAAATGGCCACTTTCGGTCTGGATTCGGTTTCGGCCGAATATATACTGATGACTTCAGTTTCGGCCGAAACCAGAAATTCAGTTTCGGTCGGCTTCTACTATACTGTCTTCAACTTTTACGAACGACTGGGTGTTAAAGTTTAACGATTTGTCGTATTATCTGGCTACATGGCATATGAAATAATGCAATGACTTTACGATGCAAGTTAAAAATGTATGTGTTTTAATGTTTGTTTTGTTAGGGCCCCTTTATAACACATGGCTACAGGCCCCGCACTAGCTTAATCCGGCACTGCCTCAACACAGTCATCAGTATAAACTAAAAACTTTTATTTTTAAACCAGGTTAAGACCCACATGGCTACGTATCTCTTTTTCAGAAGCGACCTGGCTATAACAAATCACAGCTCAACGAAGTGGCTTATCGTATGGACATGCAGACCAGCCAAACATTCTAAACGCGTGATATTGTTTTCTAAATGTGTAGGTGGAAAACCGGAGTACCCGGAGAAAAAAATATCCACGCGACTACGGGGAGAGAGAGCACGCAGGCATTGTCATGGCCGGGATCGAGCCCACGACCTCCTGTATACCAGGCGAGGTAGCTAACGTCTCCTAGCCACCGTGGCGCCCGTTTTGAGAATCTCCCTTACCGTCCATCGACAGCCTGGTTCCCTCCCTTCACTCCCCATCTTTATTTCCCTCTCGATGCCGGAGGAAGAGTATTTATGTGGGAGGGTGATGGACGGAGGAGAGGGGTATAATCTCACCAAGCAGAGCCCGAGGAAATGAAAATGACACGAACGCGATGTCCACGTTTTCCATTCCCGTTCGCTCTTGCGCAAGCAGCGATCACCGTGCCGGTAACGGAGGAGTCCCGTTCCTTCTCGGCTAACCATGCTGGCTTCCGCAAGAGCGGGGGACCACGTCGCGGATGATCGAACCGTGTCTTAAGAAACATTTCCCTTGCATTGTGTCCTGTGCATCCCACTGGCAAACCCTCCCTTTAGCCCACGGAACGTGCCACCTAGCCGTCAGCAAGTTCTATGCCAGCCCCCACGTGCCTACGGCGGGGGACGGGTGGACGGGTGGATGCAGCGCATCCACAGAATTACCATCATTTACTGTCAACAAAAGTTGGCATTCGTGTTATCTCGATCCCCCCCCCCCGGAGGAAGTGGACGTGGCCCCCGTCACGTCCCTGCTTGGATGGTCGGCTCGCGAATGCGGCCCTAAAACCACGAGGTGGCGCGCGCGCGAGGGAGAGAGATGCGTCGATGACGTTCGCTTGCGGGGAACCTCAAGTTCTAACACACGGGGCGCATACCGATTTCGTGAGCCATTGTCCCGATACCAAACACCCTTCCCCCACCCGCATTGGCCACTAAGTGACGCTGACGTCACCACGGCGCCTGTGCCAGGCCATGTGCACTTTGAGGCCACGTGAAGTGTCTGTCGAAGGCTCGCTGGCGCGAGGTCACGGGACACAACCCAGGTGCCATGGGTTGGCTGACTGAGATGACCGGTAGATGCACCCAAGCTGTACCGCGCGACTGTGCCGACTTGCTGCATTTTATCCGCCCGGCGATCCGCTCGCTGTTGTGAGCGTCGCTCCTCTGCCCTCCGTTGTTACCTGTGTACAAAAGCACACACAAAGGGGCCGTCCATAAATGACGTCACGCACCTGGGGGGAGGGTGGGTGGTCAGAAATTTGTGACGATGTGTGACGAGGGGGGGGGGGGGGGTTTGAGAAATGTGACGTCACATCAAAATGCGCAACTTTAAATAAATATAGACAACACGTTCTACTTAATCAAATAGACTTTTTAATAAATGTTTCCTCCTACAACATCAGAGCGCAGCGCCACATGAAATACGCACTACAATGACAATAGTTTAAAGCGATTTAAAGCATGTTTTATTTTTTTGTGGGGAGGAGAGCTTTGTGACGTCATATTTGAGGGGGAGGTCTGACTTTTTGTGACGTCGTGTGACGAAGGGGGGGAGGGGTGGGGTAAAAAAAATCGTCAAAAATCGCGTGACGTAATTTATGGACGGCCCTACAGACACACCAATTATGACCCAAACCGAAGCCTATTGTACGAATATGCAAACGCGTTTTTTTGTTGTTGTACCGGCAGCTACCCATCAGCTTCCGTGCTGATAAGTGAATACTTCCCAATGACGGGGGGGGGGGGGGCGCGTTACGGTGGGACGGGTTGCGGAAACCCTCCATACGCACGATTTCCCCCTCCTTACTTGTTAAGTAAACCCGCGCACGGCGACGCGAGTTCGATTCCCGCTCGCGGCCAACACCGGCGACGATTATTTGAACCGGTCCTAGGCCTCCCCTAGGTCGACTCGGTCCTCAAATGAGTACCTGGTGCGGTGTGTAAAACATCGCCTACTAGAGAGACAAAGGCGGTCGGGCGTGGTGCTGGCCACCCACCCCCTCGTGTGCCGTGTCGGCCTTCATAGGTGCTCGCTAGCGGCACTTTCCCCCGACAGTCTGTTAAGGCTACACGGTGGAATGTTTGTCTCGTGTGGTCTATTTCCGCTTTTAAAAACAAATTCCCAAATACCGCTGATGAAAACGAACGCCGCTCGAAAGCTTCCACGAAAGCAAACACGGTTGAAACGTCGTGATTTATTTCATTTTATACCTACGTGACTTTACCGAAATGACCAAAGAGTGTGGTTGAATTGGTTTTGGACGGAACCGTCTCATCGGGCTATTGAGACTCAGTAACACACTGCTAGATAAAGGAACGTTGTCGTTTTATATGCAATAGCCCAGACACCACCCCACATCTGAACCCCGCCCCCATCGTAGGAACGTGGAATGTCCACGGCTGGAATGAAACGCCACCCCCCAATGCCGTATTGGAGCGCAGAGACACCTATGCAGGGACTCATCCACTTAGGAACGAGAGGTCTGTTCGTAAGTCGATTTGTTCGCAAGTCCAACTTTACACCTATCGATTCCAAACGTGTTGTACGGCATGTACACTAAACACGGGTAATGGCTTTAAAAAGTTGTATAATCTCGTGTACATGTAGATGCCACTGGTTCTTGACGTTCTGCAGATGCAGGTGCTACTGGTTCTTCATGTTCTGCAGATGTAGATGACACTGGTTCTTCACGTTCTGCAGATGTAGATGCCACTGGTTCTTTACGTTCTGCAGATGTAGATGCCACTGGTTCTTCACGTTCTGAAGATGTAGATGCCACTGGTTCTTCACGTTCTGCAGATGTAGATGCCACTGCTTCTTCATGTTCTGCAGATTTAGATGCCACTGGTTCTTCACGTTCTGCAGATGTAGATGGCACTGGTTTTTCACGTTCTGCATATGTAGATGCCACTGGTTCTTCACGTTCTGCAGATGTAGATGCCACTGGTTCTTCACATTTTGCAGATGTAGATGCCACTGGTTCTTCATGTTCTGCAGATGTAGATGTCACTGGTTCTTCACGTTCTGTAGATGTAGATGCCACTGGTTCGTCACGTTCTGTAGATGTAGATGCCACTGGTTCGTCACGTTCTGTAGATGTAGATACCACCACCACCGCCATCTATTGCGCGGCAGTTGAACTTACGACTCTTGGTCCGAGTGGGCAACTGGACATACGTTTTTTTCGTATCTCTTAAAATTCGTAAGTTGAGTGTTCGTAAGTAGATGAGTCTCTGTCCTTTTTTTCTTGTTAAAAAAAACAACAACACGTGACTGGTAAATAATTAAACAAATCTGATACTTCATCATTAGACCTCTTTTGCCAGTACCAAAATATAATAAGGTTTTCCCCCTTTTTTCTAGCAACAAAACTGAAACCTTTTTACAAGGATTCATGTATGATTGGTCCACACCAAGGGGCGTCCTTGGTGTGGACCAATCAGTTTTAAGGACAATGCATATATTATCATAGTATGTTTTTTGTTTGCATTTTGACTGCAGGTATTGTGGTTAATGCAGACATTAATCCTTGTAAAAAGGTTTCAGTTTTGTTGCCAGAAAAAAAACGGGACAAACCTTATCATTAAATCTGATACTCCTACTCACATTTACTGTAAATGGAACTATTGTGTAGCTCTTTTTCAGAAGCGACCTGGCCACAAATGACAGCTCATCGAAGCGGCTTATCGCGTGATAAAATGTATAGTGGCAGCCAAACACACACTAAACGCGTGATGTTGATTCTAAATGCGGAGGGGGAAAATCGTCGGACCAGGAGATAAATCCTCGCGACTACGGGGAAGAACGCGCAGGGTCGGGATCGAACCCACGACCACCTGCACACCAGGCGAGGTAGTTGACATCTCACCATCGTGGCGCCTTTTTTTGTTTACAACTTCATAAGTGCTGTTTATTGCTGACAGATTGACGCTTCACGGCCTCTGCTCAGCGACCGCGATTTAATATTTTTAAAAAAAAAATTTGCTAAGCTGTCATGTACTCATCATAAACCCGCTCAGCTTGTTTTTCACACACACACACACAAAATAAAATAAAATAAAAACTAATGCTTCTTAGTACTTAAACATTAATAGTAATAATATCAACAACGTTCATGAGAGTGAGGTTTACGCCAGAGTGTGGTTAGCACAGAGCAGGTGTGCGCCGTGGATCTGCCCGCCACATTTTGGTCGATATGTCAATCCGGGCGCGCAGCTGAGATCCCGAGACCCACCTTCAGCGCGGTCACAGAGACGCAGGCTGCAAACGCGACGCGGCCAGCCACAAACAGCTCCCGTGCCCCGTTGTGAATGGCGTGCCGTAGATTAAGAGCCAGCGCTCGTGTCGAATCGAGCCGGGCCATCGTTGTAAGAGCCTGCGGGCACAAAAAAACAGACGACAGTGAGTATATATGTGTTTTAACCCTCCACCACCCGACACAGCCAATTAGTAAGGGATTTGTCACGTGAACAAAGCGCCGGTTAGTTTGATAATTAGTCGTACTACTGAAGTTGTAAATGTTGTGGATTTAGGAAAAGTTTTTTACTGACACCTTTATTCAAGGCATCATGTTTGCAAACATGATGCCTTGAATAAAGGTGTCAGTTTTTGTGCCAGTTAAAAGGGTAAAACCTATTCCTATATCTTGTTTCTGGCAAAGGACGTCTCACAATGTTGTGGATTTACTCTGCAACACACCGGTGGGCTGATGTAGTGACTATTTGGCGTTTTGTTCACGTGACACGGCCCTTACTAATTGGCTGTGTCGGGTGGTGGAGGGTTACGACGCATTTATACGCACGCGATCTAACCTAAAAACCTTTGTCGTGAATGATATTGGTCGCGAAAGCCTGCTACGTTGTCAAACTGAGTGGCAGGGAATATCACGGCGGAGCAGTGCGTGGGAAGGGGCAGAAAGTGTGGAGACCTGCAGTGTGGTGGGCGAGGGAATCAGTGAGTGGGTAGGTGAGTCGGTGCGTGGGTGAGTGAGTGGGTAGGTGAGTGAGTGAGTGAGTGGATGAGTGGGTGGGCGGGTGAGTGGATGAGGGAGTCGGTAAGTGGGTAGGTGAGTGGGTAAGTAGGTCGGGGAGTGTGTGGGTGAGGGAGACAAAGGCGGCCGGGCGGGATGCTGGCCACCCACTCTTTTCGTGTGCCGTGCCGGCTATCATAGGTGCACGCAAACAGCACCTGCCCCAACAGTCTGTTGAGGTTACAGGGGGGATCTTTGTCTTTGTGTGTGTGGGTGGGTTTCTCTCCGCGTCTTAATACCCCGGTGCGAGCTTCTTGCCTGGGGCTGTCGTGAATCCAGGGAACATTTTGACCAGGCGATGAACTTTGCGAATTCTGCTTAGTTTCCAAATCTCATTTCACGTTGCATAAAAGGTATATTTATTTATATGTTTATACCTTAGAGTATATCCCTTGCCACGCCACCTGGAGTGGGTCATTTTACTCGGATTGGACCCATCTGTTTCCCGATTGCGATGTGAGCCTCGCCTCGGGAATTAATTCGGAATCCGTTCGGAATTTCTCACGGAGGAGGGCAAACCCACCCCCGTCTCCTTTCGTGTGGCGTAGGAAACGGCTCGCGGATATTCCTGAACTGCTTCCGACATCCTCTCGTCCACACAAGCACAAGCGACTCAACACGTTCCTTAACATAACGCTGCTTGGCCTGTATATAATAAAAAAGAGGTACATTAAATACGACGTTTCGGGCAATGGCCCTTTTTCACAGCACACAGATAGAGAGGCCGCAGAGGTAGAGTGGCACACACGTTAAGGGGCCATCCATTGAGTACGTACGCATGGAGGGGGCTGGGGGGGGGGTAACCCAAATGCGTACGCTTGCGTATGGGGGGGGGGGGTCTACTAACAATGTACGCATAGGAAACGGGGGAGGGGGGGGTGAAGCCTCGATAATAATTTGTCTACATTGGCCTTCAACTGAGTGAGATAGTCCGGCGGTGGTCGATCCGTTTGCGTAAACACGTTCATATTATTAATCCTTGATTAATACGCAGGTTGGGGGGGGGGGGGTGTAAAAAGTCCGCGTGCGTACAGGGAAGGGGGGGGGAGGGGTCAAGTTTTGCCAGATTTCTGCGTACCTACTCAATGGATGGCCCTCTAAAGGGGGCTTCAGTTCCACGTCGGCCAATCGCGGGCCCCTCTAACTGAGCCCGACCTCCCGTTACTTGGAAGAAAACCAGAGACTCCTCACCGAAACAAAGACAAAAGATACCCCCCCCCTCGTATAGCCTTAACAGACTTACGGGGCAAGTGCTGTTAGCGAGCAACCCCTGTATACCACACGCGCACAAAACAAAGACAAAGATCCCCCGTGTAGCTTTACAAGAGTTGTCGGGGGCAAGCGTCGGTAGCGAGCACCGTGTGAAGGCCGGCACGGCACGCGAGCGGGTGGCTTTCCAGCACCACGCCCGGCCACCTTTGTCTCCCCAGTGGCGATGTTTTCACACACCCCACCAGGTACTCATTTGAGGCCGAGTTGACCTACGGGAGGCCCAGGACCGGTTCAGATAATCGTCACACTGGTGTTGGCCGCGAGCGGGAATCGAACTCGCGTCGCCGGGTGTCGTAGCGCAGCGCAGCGTAGCGCTAACCGCTGCGCCACCGCTCCCCACACACAGACACGCAAAGACACACACACACACACGAGCGAAACAGATTCTTGAGAGATACACGGGCATAGGCACAGCGCACCAGGTTACCCGTTTGAGGCTGAGTCGACCTAGTGGAGATCTCCAACTCACCCTTGTCTCCCTGCCCTTCCTGTGTGACGGCCTCCGAGCCGCGGCACGGCCGCAAGACAGCGGGATTAGGGTGAGGGGTTCACGGGGGTTGCACCTGGGCAAGGTGTGTCGTGGGGAGGCCCCATCACTTGCCAACTTTTTTCAAAGCGTGTGTGTGTGTGTGGTGTGCACGTGCGTGTGTGTGTGTGTATGTGGGGAGCGGTAGTGTAGCGGTTAGCGCGCTGCGCTATAAAGCCAGCGACCCGGGTTCGATTCCCGCTCGCGGCCAACACCCAGTGACGTTTATTTGAACCCGTCCTGGGCCTCCCCTAGGTCGACTCAGCCGTAAATGAGTACCTGGTGCTGTGTGTAAACATCGTCGCTGGGGAGATAAAGGCGGTCGGGCGTGGTTCTGGCCACCCTCCCCCTCGTGTACCGTTCCGGCCTTTATAGGTGCTCGCTAACAGCACTTGCCCCTACCGTCGGTTAAGGCTATACGGGAGATCTTTGTCTTTGTATGTGGGAGCGGTAGTGTAGAAACCGGCGATCCGGGTTCGATTCCCGCTCACGGCCAACACCGGTGACGATTGTCTGAATCGGTCGTGGCACTCCCCGAAGTCGACTCAGCCTCAAAAAGTACCTGGTGCGACGTGTAAAAATATTGCCATTAGGGATACAAACGCGGCCGGACGTGGTGTTGGCCACCCAACCCCTCGTTTGTAGGGCCGGCCTTCATAGGTGCTCGCTAACAGCACTTACCCCAACAGTCTATTCAAGGCTACATTGGGGATATTTGTCTGTGTATGGGGAGCGGTTCACAACCCTGCGCTATGTGGCGTTGTGTTTTCGTTTGTTGTTCGTCCCTCTTAGCACGGTTTGCTCCGTACGGTGCGAAAGCAGTTCAACGTACGTACATATTTTCAAGGGGGCCCGTTGTTCACAACTTTGATTTACAACTGGACGATTGCTGTTTGTTCCTGGCCGCTTGGCGTTCTGGGCCCACGATGTTCGTTCGCGACACGGGTGTGCGTAAAGACCACGAGGGTGAGTGGGGAGTGGGGGGTGGTGGTGGTGGGACGCTGCGCTGTCGTGGCACGCGAAATTCCACCTGGCTCATTCAAAGGCCCCCTTTGTAAAACAAAAATACAGAAATTTCCAACACCTCCTTGGCAAAGTTCCAGCAGGTGTGTCCAACTTCCATCCCCATGCGCCCGCCACTAAATTATCATTCTTATTCCCATCATCAGCAGCATCATCAGCAGCAGCATCATCAGCATCATCATCATCATCATCAGCAGCAGCAGCATCATCATCAGCAGCGGCAGCAGCAGCATCATCAGCAACATCATTAGCAGCATTAACAGCATCATCAGCAGCATTAACAGCATCAGCAGCAGCAACAGCAGCAGCATCATCATCAGCAACAGCAGCAGCATCATCAGCATCAGCAGCATCATCAGCAGAATCATCAGCATCATCAGCAGCAACAGCAGCAGCATCATCATCATCAGCATCATCAGCAGCATCAGCATCATCAGCAGCAGCATCAGCAGAATCATCAGCCGTGATCTATCCACTGCTGAATGAGAAAGTCCTCCATAAACCGTCGCCTTCCATCTCCATCTCGCGGTCTCGCGTCGAGAGGCACCCCGCGGCACGCCAGCCTGATTTGGTAAACATTGGCCGATAATAAAACAACAACAGCAGCAGCAGCAGCAAGAAACGAGTCAGTAGGTTTGTGCAGGACCACGTCTCCGGTTGGGGATGATGGACGATGGTCGAGACTGATGACGGAGTGGCGGCCAAAGGGATGGGCACGTGACCCAGGTGGGGACGGAGCGAGGGGCCTGTAGCCATACATTAAAAAGGGGCCCTAAATAAATAAATAACAACGCGTAGATATCAAAATGCAAATGTTTAACTTGCATAGTAAAGTAATTGTATTTTTTCATTTGCTATACAGCCCGACAATACGACAAATCGCTGACCTTAAACACCCAGTCGTTCATGAAGGTTGAAGGCAGTATAGTACTGTAGTACTAGAGCAAGTGCAGAATCACTGAACCGGAATTGACCGCTTGAAAGCGTTTAGCGCGGGGCTCTTGAAAGTGCGGGGCACGTAGCTACTACACATGTAGCTACATGTACATGTAGCTACATGTACATGTAGCTACTGTACATGTAGCTACTACTACACATGTAGCTACTACACATGTAGCTACTACACATGCAGCTACTACACATGTAGCTACTGCACATATAGCTACTACTACACATGTAGCTACTACTACACATGTAGCTACTACACATGTAGCTACTACTACACATGTAACTACTACTACACATGCAGCTACTACACATGTAGCTACTGCACATGTAGCTACTACTACTACACATGTAGCTACTACACACATGTAGCTACTACTACATGTAGCTACTACTACACATGTAGCTCTAACACATGTAGCTACTACTACACATGTAGCTACTAGACATGTAGCTACTACACATGCAGCTACTACACATGTAGCTACTGGACATGTAGCTACTACACATGTAGCTACTACACATCTAGCTACTACTACACATGTAGCTACTACTACACAAATAGCTACTACTACACATGTAGCTACTACACATGTAGCTACTACTACACATGTAGCTACTACACATGTAGCTACTACTACACGTGTAGCTACGACACATGTAGCTACTACACATCTAGCTACTACTACACATGTAGCTACTACACGTGTAGCTACTACTACACATGTAGCTACACATGTAGCTACTACACATCTAGCTACTACTACACATGTAGCTACTACACATGTAGCTACTACTACACATGTAGCTACTACTACACATGTAGCTACTACACATGCAGCTACTACTACACATGTAGCTACTACTACACATGTAGCTACTTGTGCTGCTAAGGGCCACCCGGCACCGCTTCGTGGGTGTTTGCGCCGCCTGCCTCGGTGCGCCTGTCCAAGTCGCCCGTCTCGGCGTGGACGTCCGTCCACAAAACCAGAACCTTGGCGCGTCTACAGGGGGCGCTCTCCAAACGCCTTTGGAGACGCGGTCGCTTGTTCGCAGAATTTATTCGGTCCAAACTTCGCGCTAACCCATTTAGCACCTAACCCTGACCCTTAACGGCCAACACTAAGGTCTAACCCCTAACACTAACCCCTAACCATAACCCCCAACACTAACCCCCAAACTAAACTCTATCTCCGACCCTCTAACACAAAGTCCTAACCCCTAAGCCCTAAGCCCCAATTCGAACTCTAACCCCGAAAACTAACCTCGAATTACAACGCCTAACCCCAACCGCTAACCCTAAAAACCTAACTCTTAACTCCAAACTCAAAACCTTAAAAACGACAACCGAATCCCAACACCTAAACCCGTAACCCCAATAGATCCGAGGCACCTTTTTGTGCAACCTGTGTTTGCGGCGGTCACAGCCACGTGCCATCTGCTGTTGCCAGAGGGTACCACTCTTGCCTGTTCGCTTAGCTCAGCTCTCCGCTCCATTCTCATCTTCAGCGAAGCCGCCTCTTCACTGCCGCCTGGCTACTGCTGCTGCCTTCTCGCTCGTCCGTGATTTCCTCCTGAAACTCCGCCTCCGAGTCGTCCTCCGTTTCTCTCACACACACTCTCTCTCTCTCTCCGTCTCTCTCACACACACTCTCTCCGTCTCTCCGTCTCTCTCACACACACTCCCTCACACACACACTCTCTCACACACACACTCTCTCTCTCCGTCTCTCTCACACACACTCTCTCTCCGTCTCTCTCACACACTCTCTCTCCGTCTCTCTCTCACACTCTCTCCATCTCTCCCCGTCTCTCCGTCTCTCTTCCACTCTCTCTCTCTCCCCGTCTCTCCGTCTCTCTCCCACTCTCTCTCTCTCCGCCTCTCTCACACACACTCTCTCTCTCCGTCTCTCTCCCACTCTCTCTCTCTCTCCGTCTCTCTCACACACACTCTCTCTCCGTCTCTCTCACACACACTCTCTCTCCGTCTCTCTCACACACACTCTCTCTCTCTCCGTCTCTCTCCCACTCTCTCTCTCTCCGTCTCTCTCACACACACACTCTCTCCGTCTCTCACACACTCTCTCTCTCCGTCTCTCTCACACACACTCTCTCTCCGTCTCTCACACACACACTCTCTCTCTCTCCGTCTCTCTCCCACTCTATCTCCGTCTCTCTCACACTCTCTCTCTCTCTGTCTCTCTCACACACAAACTCTCTCTCTCTCCGTCTCTCTCACACTCTCTCTCTCTCTGTCTCTCTCCCACTCTCTCTCTCTCCGTCTCTCTCACACACATACTCTCTCTCTGTCTCTCCGTCTCTCTCACACTCTCTCTCTCTGTCTCTCTCACACACAAACTCTCTCTCCGTCTCTCTCACACTCTCTCTCTCTCTGTCTCTCTCCCACTCTCTCTCTCCGTCTCTCTCACACACATAGTCTCTCTCTCTGTCTCTCCGTCTCTCTCACACTCTCTCTCTCTGTCTCTCTCACACACAAACTCTCTCTCCGTCTCTCTCACACTCTCTCTCTCTGTCTCTCTCCCACTCTCTCTTTCCGTCTCTCTCACACACATAGTCTCTCTCTCTGTCTCTCCGTCTCTCTCACACTCTCTCTCTCTGTCTCTCTCACACACAAACTCTCTCTCTCTCCGTCTCTCTCACACTCTCTCTCCCTCTCTATGTCTCTCTCCCACTCTCCGTCTCTCTCACACACATACTCTCTCTCTCTGTCTCTCCGTCTCTCTCACACACTCTCTCCGTCTCTCACACACACTCTCTCTCTCTCCCTCTCTCTCCGTCTCTCCGTCTCACACACACACTCACTCCGTCTCTCTCCCACTCTCTCTCTCTCTCTCCGTCTCTGCGAGAGCAAGGAGCGCACGACGCGCGGCAGGGGCGGCGCGCTGCAAGTTGGCATCGGTGTCCGACGAAGCGATCGCCACGAATGAACCGCGATAACGACCTTCGCCGACCTCGCCCATGAAACATTGACCCGTCACCACGCTACTCGTGCGGGACCCTGCCGTAGGACCTCCCGGGTCTTCGACCTTTCGCGTCGCCAGCGGCGCACCATCAATCACCGAATCGGGACCCGGCGTGGCCCGACGGGAGCCACGTGACGCGCGCACACAGCGCCAGCAAAGATTCTGCGGCACGCGAGCGCGGTTTGCCAATGCCAAACGACCGGCGCGCATCGCAAACAGCTGCCGCGTTCGCTCCTCCGAAGGAGCGCCAATGCAGGAGGTCCACTCTGCGTCTGAGCGGACAAATTGAGCGGATAACAAACCCCTTGCCATGATTCCACGCCAAAGAGGAAGAAGATCCTCGCAGCTGAAGGGGGGTTGGATTTTTGGCCAACCATCGAACAAAGGCGGTCGCCGCGATGCGCGGCGCTTTAAGGTGCGCGTCTGCGGCCGTCTGGAACGCTCTTCCGTGCGACATTAGGAAGCCACCGGGAGCTACGTAGTTTAAAAGCGTCCAGATTGGAAGCTCATCTCGTTAGCACCACATTTATTGTGGTTTTTTTTTGTTGTTGTTGTTGTTGTCCTCGCAACCAATTAGCACGTCCGGCTGCGAATGCAGCTCGACATACATCTGCTATTATCAGTATCATCAGGCGTGATCTATCCACTGTTGGATGAAGGCCTCGATCCAAAACACCGTTTCCCAGTCGCTCACGGAGCTGCGATGTCACAATCCACCTAGAGCTGGCGTCATCAATCGGCCACTCCGCCTCCGGGCGCGGCTCTTCAGGGACTTGTTTCGTGACTCCCGACACGACAATTGGAACAACAACAACAACAAACAACAAATAACCCTCCTAATTGTTTTCGATGAACGGTGAACGTCTAAAAGCCCGAACAACGATTTGTAATGCGGCGTTAACAAGTCATCGTGCGTGTGCTCGACTTGAAATAGGAATTGCAAACAGAGTAAGGGGGTTTGTTTAACACGTTGGCTTTCGCGACCAATATCATCCGTAAAACAAGTTGTTTTTTTTTTTGGGGGGGGGGAGCGGTTAGATCGCGTAAATAGTTAATTGGCTGTGTCGGGTGGTGGTGGGTTTAATGACACATTTATATAATAATAGGGTTTTCCCCCTTTTTTCTGGCAACAAAACTGAAACCTTTTTTTTACAAGGAACCATGTCTGCATTAACCACAATACTTGTGGTCAAAATGCAAACAAAAAACACACTCTGATAATATGATGCATTGTCCTTGAAACTGATTGGTCCACACCAGAGACGGCTTTCTTTTGTGCCTCGTCTCGATTGGTGCTCGACCAGAGGACTCCAAAAGGCGAACAGCTGTACTGGCAAAAGGAGGTCTAATGATAGACACATTTATATATTTACACGATCTAACCCAAAAAAAACATGCATAATGGAAACACTTTGTATCGTTACTCGTTCAGCACCGTCTCGAATTCACGTGCGTCATTGTAGCGGCTTTGCAAATTATATTTTAAAAAAATGTTTACTCATTTCAAAGCAAATGTCTCTTGCTGTGTGTTTTTGCTGTTCGTTGTCGATCATTAACCCAAGCATTGCACGGCTGCACGCACGGTTTCATCTCATCGCCACATCCTCCACGGGTGAGGTTATATTTCCCCGCCCCTCCTTTGGCTGCCATTCCGTTGTTAGTCTCGACCACCGGAATCTGTTGCGCTCGTTCGCGCGTTGATGCAGAGCCATTCGGTGGAAATTATCCACGTTCCAGTGGGGGCGGTTGTCTTCCTCGGATTGCGCTGCGGTGGATATGTTTATGTTTACGTAGAGGACCGCAGAGCTTGGGGGGTGGGGGGGGGGGAGGGAATTTGGGTGGCAAGATGGTAATTGCCTTTCTTGGTATACAGGAGGTCGTGGGTTCGATCCTGACCCCGACGCATGCTGTACATTTGGAGTTTGCGTGTCTCCCTCCCAGTGGTCGGGTGGATTTTTGTTCTCTAGGTCCTCTGGTTTGTTTTCCCCCATCCAGATTAAAAAAAAAACAACATCACGCGGTTTAGAGTTTCTTTGGCTGCAAGGCATTTGCACGCGATGATAATCCACCGGGATGAACGATAATTTGTGATAGCCAGGTCACGCCTTACCTGGTCAACTGTAAAACAAAAGTAGTTTAAATTTTGATTTAAAGCTTTCGTGACTGCAGTAATTCATATTCTTAGTTTTTTCGGTAAAGTCACGTTGAAGGGAAACAACAAAATAATAAAATATATAAAACAATAACAAAAAATTCTCACGACGTTTCGACCATAACTCAAACGGTCGATCGTTTGAGTTATGGTCAAAACGTCGTGAGAATTTTTTTTATTGTTTTATATATATTTTATTATTTTGTTGTTTTTTTATTGTTTTATATATATTTTATTATTTTGTTGTTTCCTTTCAACGTGACTTTACCGAAAAAACTAAGAATATAAAAGTAGTTTAGTTTAGAGTTTCAAAGGTGATCTCATTTTGTCAACCAGTGGAGGGACGGGTCGCGGTGGGCTGTGTTAACAGCGGCGATTGCAGGGCTGCGCCCTTGTCTCGAGCCCTCGAAGGGGGGCGCAGTCAGAGAGGCAGTGGGATCTCAGTCGGACCACACCAAAGCCGCAACGCGCGCTTCACTCGCCCCACCCCCACCACTCGTCAAAACACGGCTCCAGGAGTCGACCACAAAATATTTGTTGAGCAAAATAAATAAATTAGCCGCTTGTTTTTTTTGGAAATGTGCCTGTTTTTTTTTTTAAATATTTTTCGTAATAATTGGGTTTTGCCGATTAAGGAGAGGCGGTGCCGTAGGGCGTGACGACCAACACGCCGAGCGGAGGGTGGGGGGGGCGACGTTCTATCTGTCACTCTCAACCATCTCCCCCCCCCCACCCACCTCCCCACCTGAATGGAACATTCCAGAGCAGTGTGAAGGTGTCATCACCATTAGAAGTCATCGCACATCCATCGGCGATGCTGCCAGCGATGTGCGCCGACATTTTTTGCAACCACCTCGGACCAATCACAAAGTCACCGCTCCGGTCGAGATAAATTGGCTCGCCCAACGTCACACCAACGAGCTATCATTTGTGATAGCCTTACCTGGTCAAAACAAAACAGTGTATACCTTTATAGTTTATATTTATATATATATGATACGGCGTCACCACGTCATCGACGCGACTCGTTCACTGCGCCTGATGCCAGGGTCACGCCTCAGGTCCTAACAGTGGAAAAATAACCAAAATTAGTCACTTCTGAGCCGTGCTGGACTAGCTCGGCATTGCCTCAGCACGGTTCGGTTGTGAAGTGGACAACGATCATCATCATCATCGTCCCGATCCATGGGCAAGATAGTCCCGTAGGTGTCCACTGCACATTTGGTCGTTGATTTCTACTTTCATCTGGCTTGTGCCAATGCGCCCTAGAAGCTGCCACGTCCTTTCTTGGCATCAATCTCTTGCGCGTTCCTCCTCAAGCCATTCTTTGTGAGGTCTTTCAAAAGGAGGTGGGTTCTTTTTTTTTTCTCCCTCTATAAAATAAATACTCGGATTATTGGGCCGTAACATTTTATTACAGCCGCCTACACATGCCAGACCCTTGCCTGAGATCCAAAAACTAAAATTACGACGACGCACATTCCTTGAAAATTGTGTTACTTTTATACGGGCAGACATTCCGCGCACCGGTTTAGAGAAATAAATAAATGAAAGTACACATTTCTGAAGAAGCGCATTGTGGTTCCTTGAGTCTGCGGTCAACGTCACACTACATTCGAGCAAATGTGATCGGACGAACAGCAGCAGCGATGACGATGGTCATGATGATGATGATGATCCATTGAGAGATGCACACCGTGTGCCGGATTCCTCTTCATTAGAACTCATCAGCAGGGTGAAGCCACTAATGTTGCATTGCTGCAGCGCCTGCAGCGTGACACCATATAGCAATTTTAGAGTCCAAGTTAGAAACTATGAACATGACCCCTGAAAGTATATTTGTGTGTGCGTCCCCAATTTGTGTTGACACTGGTCTAAGGCAAGAGAACCACAAGGCAGATTACTTTACTAACCCTCCCCTCGCGCAACAATGCACGATGGTTCTGACAAACAAAAAAACCTCTCTTGTCGAAATGGACTTTGGAGACGCACGCGATAATTTCCTTTCGACGTTTATTTTTCCCTCTCGTATCTAACTTACGGAATGGACTCTTCTAAAGCGTCTGGAGACATGCCGCAGGGCGTCGCGAGACAGGCTCTGGAACGGTGCACCTCCGATCGGCACCTCCGATTAGCACGGTTGGCTACGTACGGTGTGAAAGAAGTTCAACATACATAAACGAAACTTTTTTTTTGTTAACCAGGTAAGGCCCACTTCGCTTTATAGCTCTCTTTCAGAAGCGACATGGCCACAAATAACTGCCCAACGAAATGAAGAAGAAAAATACTGCCCCTCCCCCCCAAAAAAAATATTATATCGTGTAATTATAATTTTAAACACTAATTTATACACGGTGGTTTGTCCATACAAAATACTTTTTAAAAAAAAATAGAAATAATACGTATGTATATATATTTTTTTCTCTATTACCGAACGGGTGGTCTGCTAGTGCGATAGCCACGATAAGTGTAACAATTTTCACGCCTATCACAGAGAGCGTTGCCTTCATGTCATTCGCTCCAGGTCCCACCCCTTGCTGAACAACAACAACCACAACAACAACAACAACCACAACAACAACAACAACCACAACAACAACAACAACCAGTGCGGGCAGCAGCCCCCCGTTGACGCTGTCTCTCTGGCCTCTCCGTTTAAAGTGCCATAAAGGAGGGTCATTGCCCGAAACGTCACCCGTTGTGCACACACGTGAAAACCGCGGCAGCCAATCGAACTCGGGTGGCCAGGTTGCACAGTAAGGCAGTTCCTGGAGCGTTGAGCAACCGCTCTCTCACCACTGCCAAAAAAACACACACACACACACTGCCATATATTTATTGGACTATGAATCCGAGTAAAAAAAAGTTTCGTTGCCACTAATAGCCAATTACAATGGTATGTGCATCACATGCCTCTGGCCAAGCTCTGGCGTTTAGAGGCAGTGTGTGAGTGGGAGGGAGGTTATGCAATCCTCACGATCTGCATCTCTCGTAACCTCCACTCTGACGAAACATCATTTTTTTACTTCACCAGGTGAGACCAACTGAGCTACATAGCTCTTTTAAGGACATGGCTATCAGAAATGATAGGCCAACGAAGTGACTTATCATCGTGTGGAAATTGGTAGCAGCCAAATACCCTTAGAAGCACTTTGATTCTAAATTTGTAGGGGAAACCGGAGGACCGGCAGAAAAACCCACCCGAGCACGGTGAGAGAAAGACACGCAAACTCCAAATATACAGCAAGCGTCAGGATCGAACCCACGACCTCCTGTACACCATGCGAGGTAGTTAACATCTCACCACGGGAGAGAGAGAGAGAGACACGCAAGCTTCAAATATACAACAGGCGTCAGGTTCGTGATAGAACCCACGACCTCATGTATACCAGGCGAGGTAGTTATCATCTCATAGCTACCGGGGAATGAGGTACGTGGCGTGGCCTGTAACTCAGCACTGTTATGGAAGCAGAAGCAGCAGAAGCGAGGGTTGTTGGATCACCGCGCAAACGTTGTCAATTCTCTTCTATCCGTGGGCGTGGAGAAAAAGCCGCATTGCCTGCCATGCCAGGAGAAGGCAGTACAGCAACATGCGGACTCAGTCCGCTCCAACTGCATGGAATACAGCGTTGCTCCCTCGCACGTGTCGGGGTTTCTCACGGCGCTCCGGTTTCTTCCAGCACGTTTAAGCAACCCTTGAATTTGGCCTGATGACACCTTCGCATATAGGGGACCGGCTCGCCTAGTGGCTGCTGCTACCGCTGCCTTTCCCTCTCCATCTGTGCTTCGAAGTCGTTGGGAGTTGGTGCGATCATTAAACACAGCAGCGCAACTCACCGCCGACCTCTGCAAATGAATCGAAGTCTGTGCCAAACAGTGGCAGAGCTATCGAGTGTGTAGGCGGTGCAACTGCACAGGGCTCACGGGTTGGGAAATGGAATTTGGGGAGAGTGTGGGGGGGGGGGGAATTGAACAGGGTGGGGTGAGAGCCCATGCCAGCCTGGCTGCATCATTGATTGTGAGCTCTCTAAATTGCATTTGGCCCAAGCCATACTCACTCATGGCGACTGCAACCTGAGGCTCGGACCTGCCCATGGCACTTTGCTTATTAAGGGCATCACGGCTGATGATCTCAGCCTGGGCACTGTAAATCTACAGAACAACACTGCCTTTGGGACCGCGCTTAATTTGGTCGAAATTCTAACTCTGAGAATTAGTTGTTGAAATATATATGTATGTATTTAGACTGTATATATATGTGTGATGTCATGCGACAAACCTCAGCTTCATATGCAGAGCGACAAGGGGCAATTGCCGCTGTGTGTGTGTTGTGGCGTGCTTGGGCGACGGGTGCCTTGAGCGGATCTCGGAGGTAGCTCTATGATACCCGCGTTCGCGGACCGTTCTCCTCTAACAAACTTTTTTTTAATCTTACCAGGTAAAGCCCCCACTGAGCAGTGTAGCTCTTTTTTTCAGAAGCGACCTGGCCACAAATGATGACTCAACGAAGTAGCGTATCACGTGGCAATTTATAGCAGCCTGATACTCTGAACGCCTGTAGATTTTAATTGTGGAAGTAAAAAAAAATCTGAGGATCCCGGAGAAAATCCACGCGACCACGAGGAGAGAGGCACGCAAACTCCAAATATACAGCAGCAGGCGTCAGGGTCGGGATCGAACCCACGACCTCCTGTACACAAGGAGAGGTAGTTAACATCTCCTAGCCACCGTGATGATGATGAGAGAGAGACACGCAAACTCCAAATATGCAGCAGCAGGCGTCAGGGTCGGGATCGAACCCACGACCTCCTGTATACCAGGAGAGGTAGTTAACATCTCCTAGCCACCGTGATGATGATGAGAGAGAGAGAGAGAGACACGCAAACTCCAAATATACAGCAGCAGCAGGCGTCAGGGTCGGGATCGAACCCACGACCTCCTGTACACCAGGAGAGGTAGTTAACACCTCCTAGCCACCGTGATGATGAGAGAAAGTCACGCCACCCCCAAATATACAGCAGCAGCAGGCGTCATGGTCGGGATCGAACCCACGACCTCCTGTATACCACGAGAGATAGTTAACATCTCCTAGCCACCGTGATGATGATGAGAGAGACACGCAAACTCCAAATATACAGCAGCAGCAGGCGTCATGGTCGGGATCGAACCCACGACCTCCTGTACACCAGGAGAGGTAGTTAACATCTCATAGCCACCGTGATGATGATGAGAGAAAGACATACCACCCCCAAATATACAGCAGCAGGCGTCATGGTCGGGATCGAACCCACGACCTCCTGTATACAAGGAGAGGTAGTTAACATCTCGTAGCCACCGTGACGCCCAAACGACATGGAAGAAGTGGGGGGGGGCTGTCAGCGCAATCCGGAGACAAATTTTGAGAAAATGCGACCCTTCTGGATATCTGTTAAAAAACAGAGCTTCATAGCTCATCGGATTCCTCTGGTCTAACACCGGTATAGTGAGACGAAGCTAAAAAAAAGCTGTCTCTGGTGCAATGCATATATTATCAGAGTGTGTTTTTGTTGTTGTTTGCATTCTTACCACAAGTATTGTGGTTAATGCAGACATGGATTCCTTGTAAAAGGTTTCAATTTGGTGTTTTAAGAACTTACCACCTGTTGTTTGCTGCCAGATAAGACGGGAAAAAACGTATTCTCATTATAATAACTAAAACGAATTCTGAATCTTATGACCGGACACATGCCTGTGTGTGTGTGTGTGCGCGCGTGTTTTTTTGTTTTTGTTTTAAGCAAATAAACATACGGCTCCATACTCTTTGGTTCTATTCGGTAAAGTCACGTAGGTAAAAAAAAATAATTCTCACGACGTTTCGGCCACAACACAAGCGACCTTCATCAGGTGAAGGGACCAGACTGTCTCTAAGACTGCGCTGGAGTGAAAAAAATAAAAATAAATAAAAAATAGATCCTTTGCAGTCACGAAAGCTTCAAATCTAGAATTAAAACATACGGCTCCAATCGTCAAAGCGAGTCGGGCCTCAATTATTTGTTTTTTTTTTCATTTTTAAAGATGCGCAAACGCGCCGCGCGGGAGAGAGCTCGCGGCCATGCCGCTGCCACGTGATCAAAGGCGAGAGGCCACCGCGATGCCACAGGCAGTTCAAAGCGTGGCAGCGACAAGGGCCCGCGAAACTTCTTACGTAAGAGGCGGTGGAGTCGACCCGGCGTAGGAGGGGAGCACCGGGGTGGGGGATATTCCCAGGTGATCAGGCAGTGACGTCACAATGGCTGGCAACGCTCGCTTCGCGAAAACGTGGTTCGCGGAAATCGGGAGATTCGCGGTTTCGTTGGTTTGTTTGATTTTGCTTGCCGCGACGCCCGTTTGCGTTTTGTTTTGAGAGGAGGAAGAACAACAAATGAAGACGCCGGTTGAGCGGGCCGCTTTTCTCTTGATGCTAACATGGTAACTGTTGCCGTGAAACGTCGCTCCGACACCTACTCACACGCCTACTGTACTCGTACAACTGCTCATACACTCACTCACACACTCACTCACACACCTACTCACACACTCACTCATACACCCGCTCACTCACACACCTACTCAGACACCTACTCACCCACTCACTCATACACCTACTCACACACCTACTCACACACCTACTCATACACCTACGCACTCACACACTCAGACACCAACTCACCCACTCACTCATACACTTACTCACACACCTACTCACACACCTCCTCACATACCTACTCACACACCTACTCACTCACATACCCGCTCACTCACACACCTACTTACACACCTACTCACTCACACACCTACTCACACACTCACTCATACACCCGCTCACTCACACACCTACTCACACACCTACTCACCCACTCACTCATACACCTACTCACACACCTACTCACACACCTACTCATACACCTACTCACTCACACACCCGCTCACTCACACACCTACTTACACACCTACTCAATCACACACCTACTCACTCACTCACTCATACACCCGCTCACTCACACACCTACTCACACACCTACTCATACACCTACTCACACACCTACTCATACACCTACTCATACACCTACTCATACACCTACTGTACTCATACACCTACTCACACACCTACTCATACACCTACTCACTCACACACTCACACACCTACTCACACACCTACTCACACACCTACTCACCCACTCACTCATACACCCGCTAACTCACACACCTACTCACACACCTACTCACACACCTACTCACACACCTACTCACACACCTACTCACACACCTACTCACCCACTTACTCATACACCCGCTCACTCACACCTACACATACACCTACTCATACACCTACTCATACACCTACTCTCCCACTTACTCACACACCTACTCACACACCTACTCACACACCTACTCACTCACACACACACCTACTCACACACCTACTTACACACCTACTCATACACCTACTCACACACCTACTCACACACCTACTCATACACCTACTCACACACCTACTCACACACCTACTCATACACCTACTCACACACCTACTCATACACCTACTCACACACCTACTCATACACGTACTCACTCACACACTCAGACACCAACTCACCCACTCACGCATACACCCGCTCACTCACACCTACACATACACGTACTCACACACCTACACATACACCTACTCATACACCTACTCACACACCTACTCACACACCTACACATACACCTACTCACACACCTACTCGCACACCTACTCACCCACTTACTCATACACCCGCTCACTCACACACCTACGCATACACCTACTCACACCTACTCACAAACCTACTCAACCACATACTCATACATATACTCATGCAAAGGTCCCCCGTATAGCCTGAACAGACTGTAGAGGCAAGTGCTGTTAGTGAACACCTATGAAGGCCGGCACGGCACGTGTTCGCCAACACCACACCCGACCGCCTTTGTCTCCACCGTGGTGATGTTACACATCGCACCAGGTACTCATTTCAGGCTGAGTCGACCTAGGGGAGGCCCACGACCGGTTAAGATCATCGTCACTGGTGTTGGCCGTGAGTGGGAATCGAACCCGTGTCGCCGGGGTTCGTAAGCGGAGCGCGCTAACCGCTCCCCGCCGACTCATGCACCCACCTACTCACTCACACACCGATTCACTGGTGCCTTCCTCCCCGTGTTGAGGACTCGGTTTACCAGACACTGCGTCCAACCAGCACCACACTGCAGGTCCCGACAACCCTCACCCGCTGCCCGCGGACAAAGATCCCCAGAATAGAGTCGGACATTCACGCTCCAGAGGGGCTGCCGAGAGCTCCATCTGCAGTGGAGCTATAGAAGACGCTCCTAAGAGCTCCTTGCACCAGCAGTGACGTGAGAAATTGCAGGGCTGCGTCTCGACCTTGAGAGACAATCCTAATGTATTACAGTGTTTGCTTTTGTGTGAGTGTATGGGTCTCTATGCGAGTCTATGGGTCTCTGTGTTATTATATGGGTCTCTGTGTGGGTATATGGGTCTCTCTATGTGAGTCCATGCATCTCTACGTGAGTCCATGCGTCTCTATGTGAGTCTATGGGTATCTATGTGAGTCTAAGGGTCTCTAGGTGAGTATATGCGTCTGTACGTGCGTCTATGGGTCTCTGTGTGAGTCTATGGGTATCTATGTGAGTCTAAGGGTCTCTAGGTGAGTATATGCGTCTGTACGTGAGTCTATGGGTCTCTGTGTGCGTCTACGGGTCTCTATGTGAGTCTAAGGGTCTCTAGGTGAGTATATGCGTCTGTACGTGAGTCTATGGGTCTCTGTGTGAGTCTATGGGTCTCTATGTGAGTCTAAGGGTCTCTATGTGAGTGTATGGCTGTATATGTGAGTGTTCGGGTCTCTCTGTGAGTCTAAGGGTCTCTATGTGAGTGTATGGGTGTGTCTGTGAGTCTATGGGTCTCTACGTGAGTCTGTGGTTCTTTATGCGAGTGTATAGGTCTCTAAGTGAGTCATTGGTGACCGGGCTAAGACCATCAATTCACAATTGTACTTGACAACCCCCGGTTGAATCGCGCGAATCGGGCCCGTGGCTGGGTGCACATTTTGGCACCGCGTTTGCCTGTCACGATCTTTGATGTAAGCTGAGCGTGTCGAGCGAGCACGCGGCCACGATGTTAGACACACTCACGGCACATTGATGCAATCCGACAGTGTCAGTCCGGAGCAAAGCACCGCCCCTGCAGCTCATTTAAAACTGAAAAAAACCTGGCACGGTTACGTAATCGGCATGCCTTGCCGAGCCGTGGCGTGCCGTGCCGGTCTGCGTAGGAGCTCGCTTAACATCGCTTGCCCCCAAAAGTCTAAAACTAAACGAAACTATATATATATTTGCATCAGGTGAGGTTCCACAAAGCTACATACTGTAGCTCGTTTTCAGAAGCGACATGGCCGCAATAAAAAAATGATATCCCAACGAAGCGGCTTATCACCACGTGCAAATGTGTAGCAGCCAAATACTCTAAATGCGCGATGTTGTTTCTAAATGTGGAGGAAAAAACAACGGAGGACCGCGGAAAAAAAACCCACGCGTCCACAAGGAGAGAGACACTGCAGACTCCAAGTATACAGCAGCAGGCGCCAGGGTCTGGGATCGAACCCATGACCTCCTGCATACCAGGCGAGGTAGTTCACATCTTACCACCGGAGCGCCCCCTGTTAAGGCTGTACGGTGGATCTGTGTCTTGTAGTCTCATTGCGTCGTCACCTTGTGCAGCGCAGTCACATCTTGCCATCAGGGAAGTCCCCGAGGCGAAAACAAAAAACAAAAATGAACCGCAGCTCGGCATTGGAAATGATTGAGATGTTACGTAAGACGCTTTGAGATCCCAGGCCGTTTTAAAGTGAGCCCCAGCTCTCAATCACAATTTGCGCTTCGTGTGCTCCTAGTGTGAACTTGCGCATTGCACAGGGGGGGGGGGGCGGGGGGGTCAAGTTCCTGCCACAGTGGCGGTGCAATGTTTAGCAGCGCACTGGACTTGCAATCCAGACGGTCCTAGGTTCGACCCCATCGCCCGGCGAGACAGTATCAATTATTGTGCGAGTTTCTTAAATCTCTACCGCCCCCCCCCCCCCCTCTCTCTGTTCAACCGGCAGCGTACATAGAGCTACACCGCTGTAACTAGTTGATTCGCGGGGTTCGCGTGCGGTGGGGTGACGTGCGGGTAGCTCCGATCCGACCTCGGTTGTCTAAGAGCTCCCTCGAGTGGGGAGGACATTCCACCGGAAGTTGCGTGCCCGAGCAGCGGGGGTGCTGCACCTTCACCTCGCAACGGGTACAGCGGAGATGATGTAAAGGGTGCAAACTCCGTCACGCGGCACGAGGCAATGACTGAGCGTCATTGTCGTGGAAGACATCGGTGACGGGATGAATACATCAATAAATAAGCAGGCACGATGCCCCACTAGGCGTCTTTGTGTCTCCCACGTCATAACAATTAAACGTATTTCTAATCAACACGTCCCATCAACCGCATGGCCTTCTGGGAGCACGTGCTCCAGAGCGGGATCTGCTCAACGCAAGCAAATAAATCTTGGCCTGTTTCGACATTCAGTGTCTCATCAGCTGCAGAGTGGGGCTCGCTTAAACACATCCTGGTGACGTGCCAGGTGTGTATGGTTCAAGGACCCTCCCTGTTAGATATAGATCATCAAGCTGACGTTCAACTAAATAGCGTAGTGTAATAACATAACCGGTAGCAATCGTTTAGGCTCGTTGTGGAGAGCTAAGTACCAGTCATTCCTCCTTCCAATAATTGCCTCTCCGCAATATTTATTTTCTTCATTACAAACCGAGTTGATTTTTTGTTTCCTGGCAACAGATTTCGGCTTACACAACACCCGCAAGTCAAAATGAAGAGTCACCGTGTGCTTGCGAAGCGCTAATGGTCGTTGTGCAACGCCAAACAAACCACCGGTGGGATATTCCACATTCCTATGGCAGAACGGAGGTTTAGTCACCACTGGTCGACAGCCCACATGGCGGTTACCGATTTTATGGGGCCGAAAATTTAACCGCCACGACCGGAGCGAGTTACAACTCCCAGCAACGGATTTGAACATTTGTGAGTGAAGAACTCGGGGTCTCTCCCGAGCTCTTGACTGCTGCGACACATCGTGTACTGTAACTGAATCGATTGGCGGTAGCCCGGGTCACCGCAAAATATTTGGTGGGCCGGGCATAGTTTAAGGATTTTTTTTTCTGTAAGCATCGCTGGTAGCACCACCCTGTCCTGCCGGAGGGCGACGCTGGCAGCGATGATGACGACGACGATGATGTCGATCCCACCAACACGCCCGTGACCGCCGGCCTTACCAAGAGAGCGCCCGGTGCGCCATTGCCTCCAAGTGGTCTCGCTCCCAAAGGCAAGGAGGGTGGCCACCTCCGTAAGATGCGGAACGTGCTAGGGAATGACCAGATCAGCATCCCGATGTACTTTCAAAACAAGCAATAAACAGCCGTTGCCACGCACAAATCCCCAGCAGCCCCCATTCTTTACGGGTGTTTTGCGTGTGTTTTTTTATTATTTCCATATTTGGCGTGCGTATCGGGCTCAGTGACATCTCCTGTCTTCATAGGCCTTCTGGTTTCGGAGTTATGGAGGTTTTGGCACCCCCGGGTCACCGCCAATCAATTCAACTGTCGCGTTGCGTAACGCGACACGTACATCCTATAACATCCGAACACGGTCCCATGGCGTAGCTGCTCACCCCGAGCTATAAATGTTCTGACACGTGCATTGTCCTTGTACTTCATTAGACCTCCTTTGCCAGTACCAAAATATAATAATAGGGTTTTTCCCCTTTTTTTCTGGCAACAAAACTGAAACCTTTTTGCAAGGATTCATGTCTGCATTGACCACAATACCTGCAGTCAAAATGCAAACAAAAACACACTATGATAATATATGCAGTGTCCTTGAAACTGATTGGTCCACACCAAGGAACAGCTTTCTTTTGAGCCTCTTGGCGTCATCTGGTCGAGCACCAATTGGGTCGAGGCTCTTGGTGCGGACCAATCAGTTTCAAGGACAATGCATATATTATCATAGTATGTTTTTGGTTTTCATTTTGACTGCAGGTATTGTGGTTAATGCAGACATGATTCCTTGCATAAAGGTTTCAGTTTTGTTGCCAGAAAAAAGGGGAAAACCCCTATTATTATGTCCTTGTACTGTTCGTCTTTCGGCGTTCTCTGGTCTGACACTGGTGAGACTAGGCCCTAAAGAAGGCTGTCTCTGGTGTAGACCAGTCAGTTTCAATGACAATGCGTATATTATCAGAGCACGTTTGTCTACATGTTCACCACAAAGTACTGTGTGTGGCTTATGCAGTACGTGATTCCTTTGCCATAAACGGATCTATTTTCTATGAGGACATCTTAGCACCTCCCCTTTTATTTCCAGAAAGGGTGAACCCCTAATCCTATTTGTTGTTCGTTTGTTGCTTCGCATAACCAGCCTAGAACTCGAGAGAGAGAGAGAGCCAGGAGGGGTCCCAGTTGCAGGAATGAACTCGGGGCATTGGTCTGCTGCCAACACGGATGCTAAGATTACCTGCTGCCCTGGAGAATCTCAATTGACTACCTTGACTATACCTTAACCTCTGCAAATCGCACCTGATAGACTCGCAGTGATGGCATCAACTTTCCCCAGCCCCCCACCCCCAACCTCCATTTAAGACCGAAACGGGAGGAATTGTCCACAATTCTGGCTGTCACCTGATGATGCTGGTTGTAATTACCGGCGAAACATCACGGCACTTGAATTGTAAATGTTTAATTGGGTTTACTCTCCAACACACAACCGGTGTGCTGAAGTCGTGACCAATCGCCACGCATTGGTTACGTGGCAAACCTAATTGGCTGTGTCGGTATTGACCAGGGCGGCCCGTGGAGCTGAACCGGTAGTAGTGGTAGGAGTAGTGTCATTGTGGTTGGTACACGCCGCGGAATTGGCCAGGGCAACCCGCTGGAGCTGAACGGCGAACCTCAATCACGGGGATACTCTCAGCTGTTAACTTTGACAGCAAGAGAAGCGCCGTGAGAGGAGGGGAGTGATCCCAGGACACTCAATCGTCACTTTTCGTGGCACATTGTGTGGCACTCTTAATGAACTCCACTCACTCACTCTCTGCAGAACAGGGGGAGAAGACAATAACTCCACTCACTCACTCTCTGCAGAACAGGTGAAGAACACACAAACTCCACTCACTCACTCTCTGCAGAACAGGGGGAAACACACAAACTCCTCTCACTCACTCTCTGCAGAACAGGGGAAGAACACACAAACTCTACTCACTCACACTCTGCAGAAAAGGGGGAGAACATACAAACTACACTAACTCACTCTCTGCAGAACAGGTGAAGAACATACAAACTCATCTCACTCACCCTCTGCAGAACAGGTGGGAGAACAGACAAACTCCTCTCACTCACTCTCTGCTAAACAGGTGAAGAACACACAAACTCCACTCACTCACACACTGCAGAACAGGGGGAGAACACACAAACTACACTCAATCACTATCTGCAGCAGAAGAAGAACACATAAACTACTCTCACTCACATTCTGCAGCAGAGGAAGAACACACAAACTACACTCACTCACTCTCTGCAGAACAGGGGAAGAACACACAAACTACACTCACTCACACTCTGCAGCAGAGGAAGAACACACAATCTCCACTCACTCACTCTCTGTAGCACAGGTGAAGAACACACAAACTCCACTCACTCACTGTCTGCAGAACAGGGGGAGAACACACAAATTCCATTCACTCACACACTGCAGAACAGGGGAAGAACACACAAACTCCACTCACTCACTCTCTGCAGAACAGGGGGAGAACATAAAAACTACTCTCACTCACTCTCTGCAGAACAGGTGAAGAACACACAAACTCCTCTCACTCACTCTCTGCAGAACAGGTGAAGAACATACAAACTCATCTCACTCACCCTCTGCAGAACAGGGGGAGAACAGACAAACTCCTCTCACTCACTCTCTGCAGAACAGGGGAAGAACACACAAACTCCACTCACTCACACTCTGCAGAACAGGGGGAGATCACACAAACTCCACTCACTCACACACTGCAGAACAGGGGAAGAACACACAAACTCCACTCACTCACTCTCTGCAGAACAGGTGAAGAACATACAAACTCATCTCACTCACCCTCTGCAGAACAGGTGGGAGAACAGACAAACTCCACTCACTCACTCTCTGCAGAACAAGGGGAGAACACACAAACTACACTCACTCACACTCTGCAGCAGAGGAAGAACACACAAACTCCTCTCACTCACACTCTGCAGAACAGGTGAAGAACACACAAACTCCACTCACTCACTCTCTGCAGAACAGGGGGAGAACACACAAACTCCTCTCACTCACTCTCTGTAGAACAGGGGGAGAACACACAAACTCCACTCACTCACTCTCTGCAGAACAGGGGAAGAACACACAAACTCCACTCACTCACTCTCTGCAGAACAGGGGAAGAACACACAAACTCCACTCACTCACTCTCTGCAGAACAGAGGAAGAACACACAAACTCCTCTCACTCACACACTGCAGAACAGGTGAAGAACACACGCACTCCTCTCACTCACTCTGTAGAACAGGTGAAGAACACACAAACTCCACTCGCTCACTCTGTAGAACAGGGGGAGAACACACAAACTCCACTCGCTCACTCTGTAGAACAGGTGAAGAACACACAAACTCCACTCGCTCACTCTGTAGAACAGGGGGAGAACACACAAACTCCACTCACTCACACTCTGCAGAACAGGTGAAGAACACACAAACTCCTCTCACTCACTCTCTGCAGAACAGGTGGGAGAACAGACAAACTCCACTCACTCACTGTCTGCAGAACAGGTGAAGAACACACAAACTCCACTCACTCACTGTCTGCAGAACAGGGGAAGAACACACAAACTCCACTCACTCACTCTCTGCAGAACAGAGGAAGAACACACAAACTCCTCTCACTCACACACTGCAGAACAGGTGAAGAACACACGCACTCCTCTCACTCACTCTGTAGAACAGGTGAAGAACACACAAACTCCACTCGCTCACTCTGTAGAACAGGGGGAGAACACACAAACTCCACTCGCTCACTCTGTAGAACAGGTGAAGAACACACAAACTCCACTCGCTCACTCTGTAGAACAGGGGGAGAACACACAAACTCCACTCACTCACACTCTGCAGAACAGGTGAAGAACACACAAACTCCTCTCACTCACTCTCTGCAGAACAGGTGGGAGAACAGACAAACTCCACTCACTCACTGTCTGCAGAACAGGTGAAGAACACACAAACTCCACTCACTCACTGTCTGCAGAACAGGGGGAGAACACACAAACTACACTCACTCACACTCTGCAGCAGAGGAAGAACACACAAACTCCTCTCACTCACACACTGCAGAATAGGTGAAGAACACACAAATTCCTCTCACTCACTCTCTGCTAAACAGGTGAAGAACACACAAACTCCTCTCACTCACTCTCTGTAGAACAGGTGAAGAACACACAAACTCCACTCGCTCACTCTGTAGAACAGGGGGAGAACACACAAACTCCACTCACTCACTGTCTGCAGAACAGGTGAAGAACACACAAACTCCACTCACTCACTCTCTGCAGAACAGGTGGGAGAACAAACTCCACTCACTCACTCTCTGCAGAACAAGGGGAGAACACACAAACTACACTCACTCACACTCTGCAGCAGAGGAAGAACACACAAACTCCTCTCACTCACACTCTGCAGAACAGGTGGGAGAACACACAAACTCCTCTCACTCTCTGCTAAACAGGTGAAGAACACACAAACTCCACTCACACACTGCAGAAGAGGGGAAGAACACACAAACTCCACTCACTCACTCTGTAGAACAGGGGGAGAACACACAAACTCCACTCACTCACTCTCTGCAGAACAGGGGGAGAACACACAAACTCCACTCACTCACTCTGTAGAACAGGTGAAGAACACACAAACTCCACTCGCTCACTCTGTAGAACAGGGGGAGAACACACAAACTCCACTCACTCACTCTCTGCAGAACAGGGGGAGAACACACAAACTCCTCTCACTCACTCTCTGCAGAGCAGGGCAAGAACACACAAACTCCACTCACTCACTGTCTGCACAACAGGTGAAGAACACACAAACTCCACTCACTCACACTCTGCAGAACAGGGGGAGAACATAAAAACTACACTCACTGACTCTCTGCAGAACAGGTGAAGAACACACAAACTCCTCTCACTCACTCTCTGCAGAACAGGTGGGAGAACAAACTCCACTCACTCACTCTCTGCAGAACAAGGGGAGAACACACAAACTACACTCACTCACACTCTGCAGCAGAGGAAGAACACACAAACTCCTCTCACTCACACTCTGCAGAACAGGTGGGAGAACACACAAACTCCTCTCACTCTCTGCTAAACAGGTGAAGAACACACAAACTCCACTCACACACTGCAGAAGAGGGGAAGAACACACAAACTCCACTCACTCACTCTGTAGAACAGGGGGAGAACACACAAACTCCACTCACTCACTCTCTGCAAAACAGGTGAAGAACACACAAACTCCACTCACTCTCTGCAGAACAGGTGAAGAACACACAAACTCCACTCACTCACACTCTGTAGAACAGGGGGAGAACACACAAACTCCACTCACTCACTCTCTGCAGAACAGGGGGAGAACACACAAACTCCTCTCACTCACTCTCTGCAGAACAGGGCAAGAACACACAAACTCCACTCACTCACTGTCTGCACAACAGGTGAAGAACACACAAACTCCACTCACTCACACTCTGCAGAACAGGGGGAGAACATAAAAACTACACTCACTGACTCTCTGCAGAACAGGTGAAGAACACACAAACTCCTCTCACTCACTCTCTGCAGAACAGGTGAAGAACACACAAACTCCACTCACTCACTCTCTGCAGAACAGGTGAAGAACACACAAACTCCTCTCACTCACTCTCTGCAGAACAGGTGAAGAACACACAAACTCCACTCACTCACTGTCTGCAGAACAGGTGAAGAACACACAAACTCCACTCACTCACTCTCTGCAGAACAGGTGAAGAACACACAAACTCCACTCACTCACTCTCTGCAGAACAGGTGAAGAACACACAAACTCCTCTCGCTCACTCTCTGCACAACAGGTGAAGAACACACAAACTCCACTCACTCACTGTCTGCAGAACAGGTGGGAGAACACACAAACTCCTCTCACTCACTCTCTGCAGAACAGGTGAAGAACACACAAACTCCACTCACTCACTGTCTGCAGAACAGGTGAAGAACACACAAACTCCACTCACTCACTCTCTGCAGCACAGGGGAAGAACACACAAACTCCACTCACTCTGCAGCACAGGGGAAGAACACACAAACTCCTCTCGCTCACTCTCTGCACAACAGGTGAAGAACACACAAACTCCACTCACTCACTCTCTGCAGAACAGGTGGGAGAACACACAAACTCCTCTCGCTCACTCTCTGCAGAACAGGGCAAGAACATACAAACTCCACTCACTCACTGTCTGCAGAACAGGTGAAGAACACACAAACTCCACTCACTCACTCTCTGCAGAACAGGTGGGAGAACACACAAACTCCACTCACTCACTCTCTGCAGAACAGGTGAAGAACACACAAACTCCTCTCACTCACTCTCTGCAGAACAGGTGAAGAACACACAAACTCCTCTCGCTCACTCTCTGCACAACAGGTGGGAGAACACACAAACTCCTCTCACTCACTCTCTGCAGAACAGGTGAAGAACACACAAACTCCTCTCGCTCACTCTCTGCACAACAGGTGAAGAACACACAAACTCCACTCACTCACTGTCTGCAGAACAGGTGGGAGAACACACAAACTCCTCTCACTCACTCTCTGCAGAACAGGTGAAGAACACACAAACTCCACTCACTCACTGTCTGCAGAACAGGTGAAGAACACACAAACTCCACTCACTCACTCTCTGCAGCACAGGGGAAGAACACACAAACTCCACTCACTCTGCAGCACAGGGGAAGAACACACAAACTCCTCTCGCTCACTCTCTGCACAACAGGTGAAGAACACACAAACTCCACTCACTCACTCTCTGCAGAACAGGTGGGAGAACACACAAACTCCTCTCGCTCACTCTCTGCAGAACAGGGCAAGAACATACAAACTCCACTCACTCACTGTCTGCAGAACAGGTGAAGAACACACAAACTCCACTCACTCACTCTCTGCAGAACAGGTGGGAGAACACACAAACTCCACTCACTCACTCTCTGCAGAACAGGTGAAGAACACACAAACTCCACTCACTCACTCTCTGCAGAACAGGGGGAGAACACACAAACTCCACTCACTCACACACTGCAGAACAGGGGGAGAACACACAAACTCCTCTCACTCACTCTCTGCAGAACAGGTGAAGAACACACAAACTCCACTCACTCACTCTGCAGCACAGGGGAAGAACACACAAACTCCACTCACTCACTCTCTGCAGAACAAGGGGAGAACACACAAACTACACTCACTCACACTCTGCAGCAGAGGAAGAACACACAAACTCCACTCACTCACTCTATAGAACAGGGGGAGAACACACAAACTCCTATCACTCACACTCTGCAGAACAGGTGGGAGAACACACAAACTCCTCTCACTCACTGTCTGCAGAACAGGTGAAGAACACACAAACTCCACTCACTCACTCTGCAGCACAGGGGAAGAACACACAAACTCCACTCACTCACTGTCTGCAGAACAGGTGAAGAACACACAAACTCCACTCACTCACTGTCTGCAGAACAGGGGGAGAACACACAAACTCTTCTCACTCACTCTCTGCAGCACAGTGGAAGAACACAAACGCAACAAAACAAAGGGTGCCCGAGTCGGGGTTGTAACCCAGCAGCTCCTTGCTCTGAGCACCGCGCTGCGAGGCTGTAAGAGTGCAGCTGCACCTCCGACTGAACGACTGAGAGGTTGAAGGGGCGCGCTGATATTGATCACGGATATTCAGCGCCACGAGTTCACTCAGCCACACACGCAACGCACCCCACTACTCTGAAACACGTGGGGATAAAGGTGAGTTCGCGTGTCCATATACACCGCGTGTGTTAATACACCAAATATCCATATACACGGTAAGGGCTTTAAAACGTTCTTGTAGGTTTTGCTGTTTAAACTGTCGCCTACACGCAGTGATAGTTTCATAAATATAACTCCGTACGTTACTGTACTGGATTTACGCCGGGACATCCTGTGTAGTCGATAATGTCAACTGTTTGACCATACTTCACCGTTCTGGTCAGTACGGGTTGGTAAGGGGAAGTGGTATTGATAATTAAGGTCAACTTCTAACAACTCACAGAGCGAGAGAGAGGGGACGACTCAGAGAGAGAGAGGACGACTCAGAGAGAGAGGACGACTCAGAGAGAGAGAGTACGACTCAGAGAGAGAGAGAGGACGACTCAGAGAGAGAGAGAGGACGACTCAGAGAGAGAGTACGACTCAGAGAGAGAGAGAGGATGACTCAGAGAAAGAGAGGACGACTCAGAGAGAGGACGACTCAGAGCGAGAGAGAGGGGACGACTCAGAGAGAAAGAGAGAGGACGACTCAGAGAGAGAGAGAATGACTCAGAGAGAGAGAGGACGACTCAGAGAGAGAGTGACTCAGAGAGAGAGAGGACGACTCAGAGAGAGATGACCACTTAGAGAGAGAGAGGGGACGACTCAGAGAGAGAGAGAGAGAATGACTCAGAGAGAGATAGAGGACGACTCAGAGAGAGGGGACGACTCAGAGAGTGAGTACGACTCAGAGAGAGAGTGTACGACTCACAGAGAGAGATAGAGGACGACTCAGAGAGAGAGATAGAGGACGACTCAGAGAGAGAGTGTGGACGACTCACAGAGAGAGAGAGAGGACGACTCAGAGAGAGGAAGCGATCGTGAGATTCACTCGTCCGCTCTGAGTGAAGAGTACTAAACACGTGCCAATCATAGCGGAGGAGCAGTGGCGCAGTCGCTATCGCACTGCTCAATGAATCCAGCATCCTGGCTTTGATGCCCAGCCACCCACGGGTCACATCAGTGGCGAGTGAAATCTGAACCCGGTCCTGCACTCGTCCTTTCGCCAACCACAACGTGAGGTCGCGTCACCTCCCCCACAACCCTCTCGGCGAGCGGAGGCCTCCATCCAGCAGTGGATTGACGAAGCGCCCTCCGTTGCTGGTTGGACAACCCTTGCTGCGCTCCTGGATAATGTCACGCACCGCGTGGGATCGCTGAGCTAAGCGCCCGAGGGAATCGTCATCGGTTGGAGTTGAGTGGCAAAGTTGTTGTGAAATAATAACGCTGCGCTCAGTATGTATGTGCGTGTGTGTGTGTGTGCCTGCCTGTCTCACTGTGTCTGCGTGGGTGGTGGGGGGCGGTAGTGTAGTGGTTCCAGCGCTGCGCACATGAATACAGCCAACCCGAGTTAGATTCCTGATCGCCACCACTCACCAACACCAGTGACAATTATCTCAATCAGTTCTTGGCCTCCCCGCGGTCCACACAGCCTCGAATCTATTCGGGAGACCAAGGGGGCCAGGCGTGATGTTGGTCACCCACCAACCCCATCGTGTGCCTTGCCGGCCTTCATAGGTGCTCGCGAACAGCGCTTGTCTGTTAGAAGCCTTTACGGGGGACCTTCGTCTGTGCCTTTGTAGGACGCAGTGGTGCAGTGGTGAGCGCATTGCGCAATGAACGCGATCAGCCGAGTTCCATTCTCGCTCACGGCCTTGGCCAGCATCGGTGACGAATATCCGAACTGGTTCTGGGCCTCGCCAAGGTCGACTCAGCCTTGAACGAGCACTGTACTGTACTGTACCCTGGGTGTCGGTGGTCTGTAAAACAAAGGACAGCACTTGTCCCAACATTCAGTTCGAGGCTATATGGGTAAGCTTTGTCTCTGTTTCGTGTGAGCGTGCGCGCGTGTGTGTGTGTGTGTGTTACGCGTGTGTGTGTGTGTGTTACGCGTTTGGCAGCATGGGAAAGGTGTGTCTGCTTGAGTTTATGCCAGGAGACATTATCTTTGAGGAATATGACAAGTCGAGGAGTTTATGTAATAATGATGATGATGGTGGTGGTAGTGGTGCAGGTGAAAATATTAGTTGTGCTCGGTTTTTTTTTTTCCTGGCTCGAGAGGGGGTTGCCCTTTGAGATGTGTAGAGGTTAATTAGTTGTCGTGTTTAAAATGGCGTTTACAATTCTCCGGAGTTGGGGAAGTGCGATATAACACCGCCCATTAGCACGGTTGACTAAGTACGGTGCGAAAGAAGTTCAACGTACATGCACACATGTGCATCAGTTTCAAAGGCAATGCATACATTATCAGAGCGTGTTGGTTTGCATGTTTTGGCACAAGTACTGTGTGTGCGATTAATGCAGATTTGATTCCTTCTGTTTGGTGATTGAACATCTTAACACCTGTTTACTTTCGATTTAAAGCTTTCGTGACTGCAAGGATTCATCTTCTTGGTTCTTTCGGTAAAGTCACCACGTAGAATGGAAATAAAATAATAAAAATAAAACATAATAAAATAAAATTATCACGACGTTTCGCCCACAACACAAGTAGCCTTCTTCAGGTGAAGGAACAGAACTGTCGGGACGACAGCGCTTCAATGAACACCGCTAAGCTTCGCAGCGTCTTTTAAGCTGGGCGGGAGGAGCAGAGCTCCTTGACAAAGGAGTTTACATATCAACAGAATAATTTAGCATTGAAAAAGCTGTGTTAAAGTGTTGGATTAGCAGGGTGTTAAAGTCAGAAATTAGCATGTAACCGGGAGATTAGCATGATGTTAGTGTGAGGGATTAGCATGTAACTGGTCACGGAAGTAGCTATGTTAAAGTCAGAGTTTACATATCAACAGAGGCATTTAGTCTATTGACGCTAAAGAACTGCAACTACCCAACTATCATACAATAAGCCGATGTGAAAGAATTAAGTATAAACTACATCAATAACAGGTCCCTGCAGGGTGGGCTGGTAGGACAAGTCTCTGCGCTGTCTATTGCTGAGTTTACACCCAACAGCACGAGATTTCACTTCGTTAAAGTATTGAAAGGGGACGGACGGACACATTAATCTATTGCAGGCTGGTACACTCAGTTTACAACTTCGTTCCTACCAGTATAATAAATGTACTCAATATATTTTTCAATAAGTTGAGCTATTAACATAAAGTAACTGGGTATACACTAAACTATATAATGAATACCATATAATAAACTGATTAAAAAAAACTAAAATATAAACTACATCAATGTTATTCTTAGTTTTTTCGGTAAAGTCACGTTGAAGAGAAACAACAAAATAACAAAATATATATAAAACAATAAAAAATTCTCACGACGTTTCGACCATAACTCAAACGGTCATCATCAGGTGTGAATCAAAATTTACATCAATGTTATCAATAAACTCAATTTACTCTCCAATCAGCTGAGCTACTAACAATAAGTCGTTAAACATTACAATTCCGCGTGGCGGTTTCTTTTTTTTATTGTCACAAAGGTTTGTTACTTTCTTTTGAACCTATCTACGTGACTTTACCGAAAGACCCAAAGAATATAAATTATTATAATTCATACTTTGATACTGCCAAAAAGGTCCCGTTGATATGCATCATACATCATACATACATGATACATGCATCATACATACATCATACAAGACATCATCCATACATCATACATATGTCGTGGCGTAATGCCCGCAGGGTTGCAAACAGCGGATGCGGTCACGCGCGGGGTTTGCAAACAGCGGGTGCATTTCAGGGCGAGCAGGTGTAAGCGTTAGGACATGGAACAGCCGCTAGAGAGACGCCAGCAATTAAGGGGAGAAGCGGTAATTAGGTGGGTGCATTCGGGAACAGGCAGGTGCAAGCGTGCAAACACGGGGAAGGCGCCGGAGAGACCGGAGATGGAGACGATAAGGGAGAGAGAGCACGTGCAGGAGGCACCGCCGAGGCGCCGGCTTAATAGGCGGCAACTGAGGACCCTTAGTGAGGAGGGGGATATGAAGGTGTGTGCGGAGAACACGCGGTTGAGTTGGTTGGAGCTGAGAGATCAAAGAGGACAAGAGCCGGAGACAAGAAGCCTGGGACCTCGTCCTCTACACCTCGTCCTCCACACCTCGTCCTCCCAAGCGGTGTTGGCTGATTCCCCGCTGGGGGCACGGACGAGGTTGGAGGTGTGAGAGAAGGCTGACAGGCTAGCGGAGTGTTCAGTAGCATGCTAGCAGAGTGTTCAGTGACAGGCTAGTGGAGTAGTAAGTGACAGGCTAGCGGAGTGTTCAGTAACAGGCTAGCGGAACATTAAGTGACAGGCTAGCGGAGTAGTAAGTGACAGGCTAGCGGAGTGTTCAGTGACAGACTAGTGGAGTGTTCAGTGACATGCTAGCGGAGTGTTCAGTGACAGGCTAACAGTGTTCAGTGGCAGGCTAGCGGAGTGTTCAGTAACAGGCTAGCGGAGTATTAAGTGACAGGCTAGCGGAGTGTTCAGTGACAGACTAGTGGAGTGTTCAGTGACAGGCTAGCGAAGTGTTCAGTGACAGGCTAACAGTGTTCAGTGACAGGCTAGCGGAGTGTTCAGTAACAGGCTAGCGGAGTATTAAGTGACAGGCTAGCGGAGTAGTAAGTGACAGGCTAGCGGAGTGTTCAGTGACAGACTAGTGGAGTAGTAAGTGACAGGCTAGCGGTAGTAAGAGAGAGAGAGAGTTCGGAGCAAGAGTGCATTCTGTAAAGAGTGAGGAGCATCCGTGCGGTATGCAAAGTAATAAAGTCACACGGGAGAAAAGCTGACAGTGTCCGTGTGAATAGACCACTACACATACATCATGCAACACATCATACACGCATCATACATTCATCATACATACATCATGCGAACATCATACGAACATCATACATGTATAGTGACATTGAATGAGTGACGGTAGCGCGTGGCGCTGGGAGATTGGTAGACAATGGGATTGGGGGTATCAGCCCGTTCTACCAGTTGGACATGTGGGCGAGGCACGGAGCCCTCTGGGGGATCCAGAGGGATTGCAGGGGCCGAGGGAGGAGCCTGGCCACGCTGGTGGAAGTTAAAGGCGAGCTCCGACTCACAATCGGAGCTGCCGCCATCTGGAGTGGAACTCGTCCTGCTGCCGTTGTCATGATCTTCACCTCTTCGAGCTGTGGGTCTGGAAGCATCTTGGCTGCCCTGACCCGGTGTGTAGTTATCCCCTAGGGCAGTGAAGGCGGTGATAAACGAGAGAGAGAGAGAGAGAGTTCCTACTACTAGTGTCTCTAAATTAGTACACTACACATGTGTAGTGACGTAGAATGAGTCACTGGAGTACGTAGCTTGGGATGCTCGGAGAGAGGAGGATTATGGGTACAGCAGCCCGGTCTGCCAGCGAGACACGTGGGCAGAGTCTGGAACCGTCTGATGAGAGCCAGAAGGGGGCGCGGCCGAAGGCGGAGCCTGGCCACGCCGGGGAGGATAAAAGGGAGGCTCCGACTCTCAGTCGAGGCTGTCGTCTGGTAGATGAACTCGTAGTGCTGCCACCGTCCTCATCTTCATCTCCTCGGCGTCGCTGGTCTGGTAGCGTACGGACCGTGTATAGATATCCCCTGTGACTATATGGAACGGAAATAAGGATTTGCCTCCAACTGTTAGTGCGTCCAGATTGATACACGACACATGCATCATAAAATGCATCGTACATATATGCATAATACGTACACCATACATACATCATACATGCATATACACCTAACAGAGCGGGCGACGCACCCGCTCTGCTCACTCGTGCAGTGCACTTCGCGTGCTATAACAGCTGGCGTTGCGCACGCGTTCTAACACTCAACGCACGCGCGCAACATCCCCCCCCCCCCCCCACGCTGAGCAAATAAACACCGAGTCACAATTTCATCACGATTGTTTTCATTTTGCATATTTTTTTATGCGTTAATTACCTGTGTAAACATGCAATTTTTTTGCATGTTCCATCAGCGTTTGGCATTTGGTATTGGAGCACGCGCGCGTGCGTGTGTACGGTAGTGTGTGCATCTACGTGTGTGTGTGTGTATTCGTGGGGATCGGTAGTGTAGCGGTTAGCACGCTGCGCTACGAAGCCGGCGAGTTCTATTCCCACTAACGGCCAACACCAGTGGTGATTATCTGAACCGGTCCTGGGCTTCCCCTAGATCGACTCAGCCTCAAATGAATACCTGGTGTGGTTTGTAAACATCGCCAATGGGGAAATAAAAGCGGTCGAGCGTGGTGCTGGCCACCCACCCCTCGTGTGCCGTGCCGGCCTTCATAGGTGCTCGCTAACAGCACTTGCCCCTACAGTCTGTCAAGGATAAATGGGGGATCTTTGTCTTTGTGTACGTGTGTATGTCTGTGTGTGTACGCGTGAGTGTGGGTCTTCGTGTGTGTGTTAGTGTGGAGCGGTAGTGTAGCGGTTAGCACGCTGCGCTACGAAGCCGGCGAGTTCTATTCCGACTCACGGCCAACACCAGTGGTGATTATCTGAACCGGCCCTGGGCTTCCCTTAGGTCGACTCAGCCTCAAATGAATACCTGGTGCGGTGTGTAAACATCGCCACTGGGGAAATTAAAGCAGGTCGAACGTGGTGCTGGCCACCCACCCCCTCGTGTGCCGTGCCGGCATTCATAGGTGCTTGCTAACAGCACTTGCCCCTACAGTCTGTCCGAGGCTATATGGGGGATCTTCGTCTTTGCTCCTCTATTTGCGCTGCGGTGTTTACACTGCGCGTGTGGCGCGCGTACGTCCGTGGCCCGTTCAGCACGGAGCGGACAGAGACGCGAGTGAAAGTTGCTGTCGACAGCCAAATGAGCATCGCACGGTGGTCGTGCCACTTAGCGGTCCCGAGGCGGACGGCGGTGCGACATTGTCACGTTCCAGTGCCAATAGGGGCCAACGGCGCAAGGCGGGTTCAACAATAGGGGTCACGGCAAGTGGGTTAATGAAACCCACCGTGTGCAGACGTACGCACGGGTGTCGGTCGTTCTCCGGGCACTCCGTTTCACTGCCGCACGCAGGACACGCAGGACACGCAGGACACGCAGGACACGCACGCGCGTTCTCGGTTGCGCTGTTTTTGGTGATCGGGCTTTTGTTAGCGTGGCACTCTCGAGATCAGGCCTTGCCACTTTCAATCAGGCGATCGCAGAGTCGGTAGGTTACGACGCATTTATACTTCGGCGATTTAACCAATAAACTTTTATCATGAATAGGTCTATTTAAGTCTGCTTTGAAACCCCATCTCTTGAAAGTGACCTTGCCTCCTTAGTTTGGTCGGTTGCCCCCTGGGTTCTGTTTTTGTTGATGTCCATGCAATGCGCAATGGGATCCTAGGATGGAATGCGCAATTATACATTTTAACGATAATATTTGTTTTATTGAACTTCTTTCGCACCGTACGTAGCCAACCGTGCTCATCGGATGTGCGGAGGGGAGGGGACAAGAAATGCACAACGCGAGACGATGCGCGTGTGTGTGGTTCTCCCCAAGTGGACAATAAACACGTTATCAGTGGCCTAGTCACTACATTGTCAGCTCAGGGTGTGCGGCAGTCGGTCAGGTGCCCCCCCCCCACTATTTGACTTGAATGAAATTTAAATAAAACGTGGAACGTAAATGAAAGCATTTTCATTAAAACAACAACAACAACAAAATGTGAAACAGCGTGTTAAAATAAGTTCGTTATTCTTTTTTTGTTGAAAACCAATCTCGCGGTGTTTGTCAAGGGGGACCCACAACTCGTAGCTTTTGCCACCTGGGAGGGGGGGGGCAGGCACCCCCCTGCCCCCCATGCCTCGTTACGCTGCTGCTTTCCCCTCGTCTGCCTCCACGAGAGATCTTCTGCTTCCCATAACAGTGACGTGGCCCAGCGCAACCCCACCCCCTTGTTATAGAGGATCGCGGTTCGAATCCAGCAAGCCGCTCTGGTTAACACTGCGCTGCGTGTATTAACCGTTGGAAATAGTGCGCATCGCTGGCTTCACGGCGGAGGTCGCAGAGATCTCGTGATGCCTTTCGCAAGACTAGGCCATGGGAAAAAAGGACAAAATCGCAAATTTCTCAATTGCTATTCTACATCAAAAAATATTACCCCCTCCCCAAACCCCTTACTACTGGAAGAATAATGTACAGGGATAGCTGCCGCTGGGGTAGTCCCCTCGGCTAGATCACATGGCGCTGGTTGCTTAGAAACATTCCAGCTGTGGTTTTCAGCTCTACCGAGCGAGACGGGCCGATTCTAAACTAAGCTAAACTGTTTACATTATGAGACCTCCTTTGCCAGTAACAAGATATAGGAATAGATTTTACCCTTTTAACTGGCACAAAAACTGACAGCTTTATTCAAGGCATCATGTTTGCAATAACCACAACACAAGCAGTCAAAATGCAAACAAAAAAGACAACTCTGATAATCATATGCACTGTCAGAGTTGTCTTTTTTGTTTGCATTTTGACTGCTTGTGTTGTGGTTATTGCAAACATGATGCCTTGAATAAAGGTGTCAGTTTTTGTGCCAGTTAAAAGGGTAACACCTATTCCTATATCTTGAAACTGGCAAAGGAGGTCTCATAATGTAAATGCTCACCCCGAGCCCTCAATACTCTGATAGTGCACTGGTTTTTTTTAGTTGTACGCCTTTTGGCGTCTTCTGGTCCAACACCAATGGAGACTAGGCTCTAAGAAAAGCCGTCTCGGGTGTGGACCAATCAAATTCAAGGACAGTGCATATTATTATTATCAGAGTTGTCTTTTTTGTTTGCATTTTGACTGCTTGTGTTGTGGTTATTGCAAACATGATGCCTTGAATAAAGGTGTCAGTTTTTGTGCCAGTTAAAAGGGTAAAACCTATTCCTATAAGCTAAACTGTTTATTTTGATTTTACTAGGTAAGGCCCATTGAGCTATATAGCTCTTTTTCAGAATCATTCTGGCCCAAGATGATAGCGCAACGAAGTGGAGTATCACGTGTAAATGTAGAGCAGCCGAAGACTCGAAACGCATGTTGACTCTAAATGTGGAGGGAAAAAACCGGAGGACCCGGAGAAAAATTCACGCGATCACGGGGAGAGAGACACTACAAACTCCAAATATACAGGTATCAGGATTGGGATCGAAATCACGACGTCCTGCATACCAGGCGAGGTGGTTGACAGGTAGATTCCCATCCCGTCCTCGCGTTAGGAGCAATGGCCTTCTTGGTGTTCCGATGACACGTCCCGAGTTTTCTGAATCTCAGAGGTGGCAGCCCTGGGCCACTTGCGCCCTCACACGTGAGCCGCCACCCCCCCACCCACCCACGGCCCACAACACCGCCACCCGGCAGATTGCTCGCCGCACGCTTAACATTCCGGGCGGCTCGCGCGTGCGGAATGAACGCGGGCTGCTCCGCACATCGCCTGCTGCCGCCCTCGTTGAGCTCCCAGCCCAGGCGGATATGTAAATCGTGTGCTCCAGCGGACAAGCAGAGAGTGAGAGAGACAGACAGACGGATAGAGAGAGCCGTGGTTTGTTTTTTTGGTTGCTGCTGTTGCTGCTGCCGCTGTTGTTGCATTCTGTAGAAGAGCGTTCGCTCTTATATTGCGTGGAGGTGTTGGTCGGCGCGAGATGCCTGCCAACTGCCGCCGGTTCGATCGCGCAGTGAAGTTAAATCAGCGGGTCGCGTGCGGTGGTGGTAAAAATGTGGGTACCTATTTCCCACGCCTCTGGGTTGAACAGACGCGAGACCACTCTCGGATCTTCGCTCTCGTAGAGGCCCCTTCCGCTAGCAGTGAGGTGGTTAAGAAACTGCATGGCTGCACCTTTACCTGATACAGTATATATACACACGCAGCGTAAACGTTCAGCCCTCTGTCAGTCCACTACTGGATGACGGCCTCCTCCAGGCTGTGTCAGTCATAGGGGCGGGGGTTGTTTGACCATGCTTCACCGCGCTGGTGACGGGGAAGACCCAGGACTCGGTTCAGATGTCACTTGCCACTGATGTTAGCCGTGGCCCCGTATTGAACTCGGCTCACCAGCTGCCTAGTGCCGCTACACCTATGCGAGTCAAGTAACTTCCACAGTTTCCACTTCCCCATCAAGAGTTCGAGCCACCACGGGGCTTAATTGCAGTGTAATTAAGCGCGGAGACTATCGATTCGATCGGGTGAAATTTCAACCAAGTTACCCCGCTGTCCTAGTTGAAGTTTTATTTATTTATTTTCCCAGCGGAAGCAGAGATAAGGCACCTCGTGTTATTTTTAGATTCACGATCAACGTGAGCAGTGCGGTTTGGACTCAGCGAGCAAACGAAAGTCACGATGCCGCATTTGTTTCACAGCCTCGAGAGCTGTTCGGGCTATTCGGAGTTGAAATCAGTTGAATTCGAATGAATTCAGTTCCTGAAGCTGATCCCGTCACGCGGAAGCAAAACGTCGGGCATTGAACTGAACAGCACGCAGCACGACCCGAACGCAGCAGCAAAGCCGTGTAGCCCATGGGCCAAGGCGGTTGGTTGGCACCACTTGGAGTGGTAAGGTCCTCCAGGATCTACCACGGGCAGTGTCCATCATTGGCAGTGTCCACCAAGGGTAGAGATCCCACTGCGTGCTTGATAACCACAAATTCTCTCTTTCCGTAGAGAATTAAAGTCACGTTCTTTGGGTCTTACCGAAAGACCCCAAACACATGAATTCCTGCAGTCACGAAAGCTTTAAGTCAAGAATTAAAGTCGCGTTCAGGTGTTTTCTTCTTCCTCCAAAGCCACTCTCGCTATCAAACACAACATGGTACCCTCCTTTTAAATGACATGTTCTCTCTTAAAGCTACGAGAAAGTCCTTGCTCTCATGCATATTTGCCATCTCGGGATCAGCCGATTTTCAGCAAATCATTGGTAGCAGTCGCCATCCTAGCTGGTACCGATGAACCAATTTCGGGCCTACGGCTCAACGGCTCACGGAGGCGCGCGCACGCTCTCTCGTTACGCAGATGGACGTCGCCGGCGAGCCTCGAGAAAAGTCGACGACCGCCCTCCGTCCAAGCGACTCTTCGCTCGCTGACAATGCCACCACCACCGCCACCGCCGCCGCCACCTTCGCGAGCGGCGACTCGACGGCGTTCGGCGACGGGGAGTGTCCGGAGGTGTCGGAGGGCGCCACCTTCGGCACCTCCGGCCTGTCGCTCAGCGCGCCCCCGGAGCGTGTCGAAGGGGCCCCGCGGTGTGCGCGCGACGGCGCGGGGGGCGCCTTCGCCGAGTCTCCCGGCGATGCGCTCGAGTCGCTCGGGTGGGAGACGTCGTCGGCGGGGCCGCCCGATTCCCGCTCCGTCACGGAAAACTCGCCGAGGCCACCTGCCCGAGCGGCAGATTCGCCACGATTGCCACGGCCGGCGACGCGTTGTCAGCCGAAGTCTCGCGAGAACGGCGCTGCTGCTGCCGCTGCTGCTGCCGTTGCTGGTTCAGGTCACAGGTCACCGTGCGGTGATAGCCGCAAGCCCGATCATCGTGCCACCACTCCTGGCTGTGGCAGCGGTGCCGAGTACGCGCGGAGGCCGTGAGTGATGAGACGCAGATTCAATTGTGAACTGAACGGTTTTATTTACCAGCTATTAGCTCTTTTTCAGAAGCGACCTGGTCACAAATGATAACTCAATGGAGTAATTTTCAGCGCGCGGGAATGTATAGCAGCCAGATACTCTAAACGCATGTTCTTAAATGTGGAGGGGGAAAACCGGGTGACCCGGGGAAAACCCCACACGATCACGGCCAGAGAGAGAGAGACACGGAAACTCCAAATATACAGCAGCAGGCGTTAGGGTCGGGATGGAACGCACGATCTCCTGTAGACCAGGCGAGGTAGTTAACATCTCCTAGCCACCGTGATGATGATGAGGAGAGAGAGACACGCAAACTCCAAATATACAGCAGCAGGCGTCAGGATCGGGATTGAACCCACGACCTCCTGCATACTGCAGGCGTCAGGATCGGGATTGAACTCACCACCTCCTGTATACCAGGCGAGGTAGACAACATCTCACCACCGGGGTCCGTGCTCGCCAGGCACTGTAAGGCACGGGGCTGTGAGGTGTAGCCTCGGATGGTGGCGGTACAGGTATGGATTAGTACACACAATGGACAGGAAGGACAAGATCAATGGGTTCGCATAATGCGCATACATAATGCACGCTCACTCATTAACCCCCTCCACTCCCCACTTTGCACAAGAAGAGCGCAGAAGCGTGGTCACCGCATTTACGCTTCTACATAAGGAACGAAACAGGAGGACTTCTCCACAAATCTGGCAGCCGCCTGACGAAGCTAGTTGTAATTACTGCCGAAGCGTCGTACTCAGTTTGTAAATGTTGTGGCTTGGCTCACCAACACACCGGTGTGCTGTACTAGTATACTACACAATACACTGCACTACTATACACTACACTACTACACACTACACTATACACTACACTACTACACACTACACTATACACTACACTATACACTGCACTACTACACACTACACTATACACTACACTATACACTAGTGCTGTACTAGTGACGAATTGGCCACGTTCTGTTTACGTGACAACTCTTACTAGTTGGCCGTGTCGGGTGGTGGCGGGTTTAACGACACATTTATATATTCACGCGATCTAAGCCCCCAAAAAAACCTCCATTATGGAGGTATGGATTCTTAATTCTATCCGTGCGGAGCTTTGAGTGTTACCCAACACCCCTCCGTCACACGTGGTCGGGTTTCTCCGTGCGTTGCCGATTTGCCTCCCACGCGATGGACAAACATCCCATGAATGGAATTCGTCGACAAACATCCCTGAATGCAGCGGCGAGGACGACTCGGCGATGCTTTTGTAGTTAGATAATAAAACGACGTGGAACTCATCATTAGACCTCCTTTGCCAGTACCAAAATATAATAATAGGGTTTTCCCCTTTTTTCTGGCAACAAAACTGAAACCTTTTTTACAAGGATTCATGTCTGCATTAACCACAATACCTGCAGTCAAAATGCAAACAAAAAACATACTATGATAATATATGATGCATTGTCCTTGAAACTGATTGGTCCACACCAAGGGACGGCTTTCTTTTGGGCCTCGACCCAATTGGTGCTCGACCAGATGACGCCAAAAGGCGTCACACAGCTCAAAGACAATGCACTGTCAAAGTAAAGAGGGCTTGGGCCCTCATTACTCGGGCCCACATTACTTTGATAGTGGCATTGTATTTGAGCTGTGTGACGCCTTTTGGCGTCATCTGGTCGAGCACCAATTGCGTCGAGGCTCAAAAGAAAGCCGTCCCTTGGTATGGACCAATCAGTTTCAAGGACAATGCATCATATATTATCATAGTATGTTTTTGGTTTGCATTTTGACTGCAGGTATTGCGGTTAATGCAGACATGAATCCTCGTAAAAAGGTTTCAGTTTTGTTGCCAGAAAAAAGGGGGAAAAAGACGTGGAACTCATTAATTGTCAAGGCAATGTGCGTTGAGTTTTCACAATGGCGACTCGCAGCGCTGATACCAATCCATCGCTGGAAGGAAGAAGGCCCGCCCCTGCGTGCCAAGGTCAGTCCTGGGGGTCACTTGAACCATACTTCACCACGGTGGTCGCTGAGGGTTCCTGAAGGGGGGTAATGCAGTCGAGGACCCGTTCAGGATATCACTTGCCACTGCAGTTTAAACCCCTGGATGAGAATTCAAACTGCGATGGAAGTTCACGGGACGAGTGACCGTAGCGGCGCGATAGAAGAGACGCTCTGTAAATTGGCATAACCCTTCTTCCTCTTACTTTGTAGGGCTTTAGTTTGCTGTCCCCGCGCACCTCCGATTAGAACGGTTGGCTACGTACGGTGCGAAAGAAGTTCAACACAGATACGTACATATTGTGATTGCTATTCGAGTTATCGCTGCTGCTGCTGCTGCCGCTGCTCTTCTCTATCTCCCGCCCAGGGCGCCTCCCGCCGAGTCAGCGAGGGACTCGGAGTTTCATGGGGCACGGTCGGGCTCGGTGTGCTTCCGCGGGGAGCCGCTCCGCCTGGAGCCCCGGGGCCTGGAGCTGCTCAGGGTGGAGTTGGACACCGCCCATGCGCACAACGAGGCTGTGAGTGTCCGCACGATCGTCTGCGTCATCGTCACCATCACCATAATCACTGTGATCATGTGCATTGCCATGGCTATCATCAGCATCACTTTCTGTGATCATTTTTCATTGCCATCACTATCATCATCATCACTGTGATCACCTTCAATGTCATCACTATAATCATCATCATCATCACTACTGTGATCATCTTCATTGTCATCATCATCACTACTGTGATCACCTTCATTGTCATCACTATCATCATCACTGTGATCATCTTCATCACTATCATTATCTTCACTACTGTGATCACCTTCATTGTCATCACTATCATCATCATCATCATCACTACTGTGATCATCTTCATTGCCATCATCATCACTACTGTGATCACCTTCATTGCCATCACTATCATCATCACTACTGCGATCACCTCCATTGCCATCACTATCATAACCACTGTGATCATCTTCATTGCCATCACTATCATCATCGCTACTGTGATTATCTTCATTGCCATCATCATCACTACTGTGATCACCTTTCATTGCCATCACTATCATCATCACTACTGTGATCACCTTCATTGCCATCACTATCATCATCACTACTGTGATCACCTTTCATTGCCATCACTATCATCATCACTGTGATCATCTTCATTGCCATCACTATCATCATCACTGTGATCATCTTCATTGCCATCACTATCATCATCACTGTGATCATCTTTATCGCCTCTAGCATTGCGGCGCAGGGAGTATCTGTGCAGAGCAAGAATTCTGTATTCAGCAGGGTGCTGCTGCTGTCACCGTGAGTAGCAGGGAGTCTGTGCATGGGGTTGGGAGTGTGTGTGTCGAGCAGTATATGTAGGTGTGTGTGTGTGTGGGGAGCGGTAGTGTAGCGGTTAGCGCGCTGCGCTACGAACCTGGCGACCCGGAGTTCGATTCCTGCTCACGGCCACCACCAGTGACGATAATTTGAACCGGTCCCGGGCCTCCCCTAGGTCGACTCAGCCTCAAATGAGTATCTGGTGCGATGTGTAGTAAACATCGCCACTGGGGAGACAAAGGCGTCCGGGCGTGGTGTTGACCACTCACCCCCTCGTGCGGCGCGCCGACCTTCATAGGTGCTGCGCGCTCACGGCACTTTCCCCAAACATTCTGCCGAGGCTATAACGGGGGATCTTTATCCTTGGTTTGTGTATCGAGCGGGCTGCCGCTGCCGCTGCCGCCTTCTTCTGTGAGCAGCTCCAGGAGAGGCTGCGGGAGACGGACGAGGAGTTATCGGCGTCGCGCCTCGGCCTGGAGCTCGAGGTCAAGCAGATGGAGGCGAGGGTGGCCGAGAAGGCTGCAGGTGACGCGCCGCCTCCGTGCGTGATTGTGCTGGGGGGGGGGGGAGCGGTGGTGCAGTGGATGCTTCTGTTTTTATTTTAACCACGCAAGGTCCCCCAACTGAGCGACGTAGCTCTGCTTCAGGACCGACCCGGCTGTCACAAATGACAGCCCGACGAAGCAGTGGCTTGTCGCGTGCGATTTCGCAGCAGCCAATTGCTCTGAACGCGCGATATCCGTTGCTAAATGTGGAGGGACAAACCGGAGGACCCGGGGAATAATCCACGCGAACCCGGGGAGAGACAGAGACGTCAACTCCAAATATAACGCAGGCATCGTTGGGATCGAACCCAAGACCTCCTGTATACCAGGCGAGGTTGTTAACATCTCCTAGCCACCACGGGGCGCTGCTGCTATGCCACCTGCCCAGCCCGAGTCCCGACTCCCGCTCACAACCTGGACTTCCCCGTAGGTCGACTCGGCCTCAAATTAGCACGTGGTGCGATGTGTGACCATCGTCACTATGGGGAGACAAAGGCGGCCGGGAGTGGTGTTGGCTACCCACCACCACCCTCGTGTGCCCCCCCTGTCGGGTGGGTAGGTGGCCTTCAATGAATATTTGGTGCGGTTTGAAATACACCAGCACTGGGGAGACAAAGGCGGCCGGGCGTGGTGCTGGCCACACCACTCGTACTAGATGCTTGCCAAGAGCCCTTGGCCCTAACACTCGTGCATGCTAAATGAAGATTGAAAACGCATTTCTTTAAAACTGCTTTTAAAGTGTCTAGTTCGTTTCCGTTCCCTCGCACCTACGATTCGCACGGTCGGTCACGTACGGTACGAAGGAAGTTCAACGTGCGTGCGTGTGCACGTGACACCCCCCCCCCCCGCCGCCCCCCCCCCCCCACCACCACCGTGGAGGAGATGGAGCTATGAAATCAGCTCACGCACCACATTGTTACATCACGTGATCGCCAGAGGTTGCAGTGGCAGCTTGGGAAGACGGTGGGGGGGGGGGGGGGTAGGCTTCATCCAGCAGTGGATTTACCATGACTAATGATGATGTTGATTTCACCATGGCTAATGTTGATGGTAATTACACCATGGCTAATGATGGTGGTAATTACACCATGGCTAATGATGGTGGTAATTACACCATGGTTAATGATGATGGTGATTACACCATGGCTAATTGTGGTGGTAATTACACCATGGCTAATGTTGATGGTGATTACACCTTGGCTAATTATGGTGGTAATCACACCATGGCTAATGACGGTGGTGATTACACCATGGCTAATGATGGTGGTAATTACACCATGGCTAATAATGGTGGTGATTACACCATGGCTCATGATGATGGTAATTGCACCATGGCTCATGATGATGGTAATTACACCATGGCTAATGATGGTGGTAATTACACCATGGCTAATCATGATGATGATTACACCATGGCTCATGATGATGGTAATTGCACCATGGCTCATGATGATGGTGATAACACCATGGCTAATGATGATGGTAATTACACACCGTTTCTGCATTCGCACGTGTTTACCTATCGTCGATCTTGTAAGTCGTGCGCGGCATCTCTACCAAAGCCGGCCGGATCATCCTCATCATTGTGAAAGACCCGACCCTGGGGTTCGATCCTCCACGAAGCTCGTGGTATGCCCCAGACCGCATCCACGACACAAACCACGGCAGCGGTCGATACGGATAGCCCTGATGCGCAAATGGAACGTTCAAAACTCTCCGGCATTGCGCGACTGTGGTCATCCACAGCAGATGACCACGCAATCGTAACGGTCGCAATGCCCCCGAACCACAGAATACGACGAAGGTGACATCATAGCGGCGATTCAACGCCACCCCTCCCGTGCACACCACGCCCGCTATCTGCTGGGCTTGACCAAAATGAATACTGAAATTGCTGTCGTTGTCTCGACATCTACCATCAACAGACCATGGCAGAGAAGATTATTATTATTATTCCTGGCACCATCTGGTCGAATCCAATGCTGTCTGCCCCCTCCCCTCTCTCTCTCTCCCTCCACGGCGCTAACCATCGCCTCTCTGCCGTGACACCAATGGCCCTGTCTTTGTTTGCACAACACCGCCATGCGTATTCACAGCCTCTCTCCCCGCCTCGTCTCCCAATTCCTCTTTTCTCTCCGATGGGAGTCCAACACACACACACACACACACGGACACACACACACACACACCGTACCGAGAGAGCGATGAGAGGAGCGAGAGGGAGAAAGTGAGAGCGAGCGAAGCACACAGAGAGATCTACAATTAGACCCCCCCCCTATCCATCCCACACCGCAACCCCCCTCCCCCCCCAAGGCTCCGATCACTTCCCCACACCCACATTTCAAATGTTTGTTTGTGCACTGGCTAGGATCCAAATTACCAGAGCCGGCCGGGTGAGCGCACAGGTGAGCCAGAATAGCTCGGTCGAATCTTTCCATCCAATCATCACCCCGGATCCATCCCATCCATCCCTCCCGGCGACTGCCAGTGGCGGGATCGACCGCACGCACACAGAGAGAGAGGAGAGAGTCCCCGTGGGGAGAGAGTGCAGGGTTTTAGCGAAATCGCCTATTAATGCCTCTCGCTCCGCCGCCACTTGTGATGCCGACCCGGTCGGGATACAATGTGTGTGGGTACGTGGCGCACTGCGACACTTGGGTGTTAACCCTGACGCCTGCTGCTGTATATTTGGAGTTTGCGGTGTCTCTCTCGCTCTCCCCGTGTTCACGTGGAATTTGTTTTTTTCCGGGTTCCTTCGGTTTTTTCCATCCACATTTAGAATGGACATCACCGCGTTTCGAGTCGAAAGGCCTCTATACATTTCCACGTGATAAGCCACTTCGTTGAGCTTTCATTTGTAGCGTGCTCGCTTCTGAACAATAGCTCAATGTAGCTCAGGGGGGGGGCCTTATCTGGTAAAATAAAAATAGGTCGTTTCCAATGTTTTTGTGCGTGGACTTTTCGTGGAATGCCACGCTAAGAGGTGGCACACACTGCATCTCAACTAAAGCTTGTGTTTACCAGGTAAGGCCAACTGAGCTTCATAGCTCGTTTTCAGTAGCAACCTGGCCACAAATGATAGCTAAACGAAGTGGCTTATCATCATGTCGAAATCTAAAGCCGTAGCCGAATACTCTAAACGCACGTTGGTTCTAAATGTGGAGGGAAAACCCGGAGGACCTGGAGAAAAAAGAAATGCACGCGACCATGGAGAGAGAAACATGGCAACTCAAAATTTCGAGGCGTCAGGGTCGGGATCAAACCCATGACCTCCCGTATATCAGGTGATGTAGTTAACATCACACACACGCACCCTCTCAAATGAACGCACGTGGGTTGAGTTATCGGTTAAGGTGCAGTCCTGCCATTGTCTTGCCAATGCTATTGATGGCGGAAGGGCCATCGACGCAAAGGGATCTCGAGCTAATGCTGATGGCGCTGCTGCTGCTCCTGTTGCTGCTACCGCTGCTGTTGCTGCTGATGCTGCTGTTGCTGCTGCTGTTGCTGCTACTGCTGCTGCTCCTGTTGCTGCTGCTGCTCCTGTTGCTGCTGCTCCTGCTGTTGCTGCTGATGCTGTTGCTGCTGATGCTGCCGATGCTGCTGTTGCTGCTGTCTCCTGTTGCTGCTGCTGCTGTTGCTGCTGCTCCTGTTGTTGTTGCTGCTGCTCCTGTTGCTGCTGCTCCTGCTGTTGCTACTGCTTCTGTTGCTGCTGTTGCTGCTGCTCCTGTTGCTGCTGCTGCTGCTCCTGCTGCTGCTGCTCCTGCTGTTGCTGCTGCTGTTGCTGCTGCTACTGCTGCTGCTGCTCCTGTTGCTGCTGATCCTGTTGCTGCTGCTCCTGCTGTTGCTGTTGCTACTGCTGCTGCTACTGCTGCTGCTGCTCCTGTTGCTGCTGATGCTGCTGCTGCTGCTTCTGTTGCTGCTGATGCTGCTGTTTCTGCTGCTCCTGCTGTTGCTGCTGCCAGTGCTGGTGGACGAGATCCTGGTGGCGCAGCGGCAGAGAGACGACGCGATGCTGTCGCGGGTTCACACGGCCGAGGAGGAGAGGGAGGCGGCTGTGGAGAGGGCCCGTCGCTTGGAGAAAGAACAGGCGGAGTGGGTGACGAACGCGCACACACGCACACAAAGACAAAGATGCCCCGTGTAGCCTGAACAGACTGCCGAGGCAAGTGCTGTTAGCGAGCGCCTATGAAAGCCGGCACGGCACACGAGGGGGTGGGTGGTCAGCATAACGCCCGGCCGCCTTTGTCTCCCCAGTGGCAATGTTTACACACACTGCACCAGGTACTCATTTGAGGCTGGGTCGACCTAGGGGAGGCCCAGGACCGGTTCCGATAATTGTCACCGGTGTTGGCCGTGAGCAGGAATCGAACTCGGGTCGCCGGGTGTCGTAGCGCAGCGCAGCGCTAACCCCATGGCTGCCGCTACACTACCGGCTCAAAAAAAGGCAAAGATCCCCCGTGTAGCCTTAACAGACTTTCGGGGCAAGTGTGATGTTAGCGAGCACCTATGAAGGCCGGAACGGCACACGACTCACACACACACGCGCACGCACGCGCGGTCACAAACCATCAGCCGGGGTAGTGACGCACCCGAACGGCAGCGCGTTATCTGATTGCCTGCTGAGGATGTTTGTGGTTCGGCTCCAGCGGCCGCCCTGGTGCAGTTTCCATGAACTATTACTACCGAGCGGCAGCGCTGTGAGTCTATTAACCATACGATATTCACACTACTGCGAGGTGCCGTCTGCTTGACGGATTGGCAAACACGTGTTTAAAATGTTGCATGGATTGTTGGGTGATAACTGCGTTGGGCAGTGGGGCAAGAGCGCAACTAACAAGAACCTCGCACGCATCAATCAACGTGTGTTGTGTTATGAATTCGGGCCATTGCCCGAAACGTCGCCTGTTATACATTTGTGATATTTTCTTCTTCTGAAAGACCTACAAGTGTCACTGACGAGAGTGCCGAGTTGCTAATGTCGCGTCACTATTGATGCGCGTTTATGCAGTATTGTCCTGTGCCGCGGTTGATAGTTGCGTTACGGGAAAATCGCCCTATAATAAGTAACATCGGAGTAAAACACAATCCGCGATAACACCGTGAGATGGGGACGACGCAGGCCCAACAAAGACCGAGGCACGTGGGTCGCATCTAGAAGCATCCAGCAGCATCCCAATGCATTGCGTGATGACGCGGCGTCGAGGCAGCCGTACGACCGGTTACTCATACTCGCGCGACGTAGTTCTCTGTTCACTCGGTCGCGTTAATATCCAATTCGCATCTGCGTTGTAACGGAAGAAAAACGTGTTCCCTAATACGTTAATCGCCATATATCCAATTCGTGTTATCAAAACAACACGCTGCGTCTTAGGAGAACGGAGTGTAACGTCAAACCTCTTCATTCGCGGATTTTCATTTCGCGAAATTTCATTATTCGCTATTTTATATCCTCGTGAAAGGTAAATAAAACTTCCAAATTTACTGTTTAAGGTATTGATGTGTTTTTTTGTTGTTGCTGCATTTGTGTTATTGTCTATTTGTGTGTATTGTACAATTTCATTATTATGTGGATGTTATTCACGTGTACAGCGCAGGATTCATGTTACGAAACATTTATTTTTTCCTCCCTTTATGTGCAGTGTGACACGGCAAACCGAATATAAACATCGTATCGATTACATTTTCTCATTCCATTTCTCTTTTTCAGGATATTTGATTACAATTGTGAGCAAGTAGACTTGGTAAGTTTCATTGTGTAGGGCTCGTTTCTTATACCGTGCGCACTTTACACAACACGACGACTTACCGAACATCCCCCCCTCCACTCTCCCGAGCAGATTAATTACAGAATGCCAAGAGTGCTGGAAAAAAGTGCAGCCCTGACATTGCTCACTCGCTCCACCGCTGACAGAAGGGGCCTCCACTAGGGGGAAGATGTAGAGAGCTCCTCGAGCGAATATTTGGCCTACTCTTCCACGCCAGCCAGACGTCTTGGAGGATGTAGAAGCACCCACACGTTTACCCCCATGCCATGCTACTGCAGGCAACGTAGCCCAGGCCATGGAGTAAACCCACCCGAGTCTGTGATCCTTCAACGGAGGAGGAGGAGGTACAGCAAACTCTACTAACTCCTGAAGCCCTCTCCTCGTGGCTAGCAGCAGACCTCGACATCGGAATAGAGATTCTGGATAATAATGTTGCAGGCATCATCGTGCGCAATGATATCATCTGTTCATGTTTTACCGGTTGCGAGAGATCGCCAATTCTCTTCTCGGTGATTATGCCTCTGTGACAACAATGTTCTCCGTGTGACGCATTGTTCGACTCTGTAGAGCAGGGGTGGGAAACGTCGGGCCCGCGGGCTGTACAAGACCCGCGAAATCATTTGGGTCTCTGGCCCTGCCAAGGCAACCGCAGGCGGGACTCGAAATTAATTAAATCTAGGAGCAAAACCTGGAAAAGCAGTTGCGAGTAGCAGCAACATCGTCAATACCGGCTAACATCATCACCACGCCTCGCCAAAGAAAAGCAGTTCCAGCCCATCGCATTAGGGGCGAGTTGATCAAAAGGTTGACCAAATATAACGGGATAATTTTCAAGTTGATCATTTTGTATGGCCCGCGAATGATGTTATAAATATCCCAATGGCCCTTTACAGAAAAAAAAAGGTTCCCCGCCCCTGATGGAGAGCAACCGGTAAATGTCGAGGGAGTCTCTCTCAAGTCTCGGTGGCTTCAATTGAACAGCAAAAGCGAATGATGCAGAGGAGGAGTAGGAAGAGCGAAAACGACACGAACGAACTCTGATGAAGTCCTCTCGTCGTGGCCAGCAATAGCAGACCTCGACATTGGCATCGAGCTCCTGGACACCGTTCTGCTGATGCCATCATCGTGCACACAAACAGAATAGAAATCCCCACACACACGTGAACCTGCCAATGGAGGAATTGCAGTGTGGTGAACCAATTCACGCTGCCAGGTGGACAGAGGCGTAAAGATTTAAGAAACTTGACCCCCATCGTTTCGACTTCCTCGCCGGGAAATGGAATTGAACCTCATTTCTATTGATCAGTTTTTTGTGTTTAGTTTGTCGTCATTCCCCCGGAACCTCCAATTAAGCACAACACGGTGATGGGAAAGAAGTTCATACACAAAGATAAAGACAAAGATCCTCCACATAGAGCCTTAACAGACTGTAGGGGCAAGTGCTGTTAGCGAGCACATATGAGGGCCGGAACGGTACACGAGGGGGCGGGTGGCCAGCACCCACGCCCGACCGCCTTTGTCTCCCCAGTGGCAATGTTTTTTATCCACCGCACCAGGTACTCATTTGAGGTTGAGTCGACCTAGGGAAGGCCCAGGACAGGTTCAGATAATCGTCACTGGTGTTGGCCGTGAGCGGGAATCGAACCCGGGTTTGCCAGGTTCATAGCGCAGCGCGCTAACCGCTACACTACCGCTCCCCGTATACACATACACACACACATATACACATACATAGACAACAACAACAACAACAACGGCCATTCGCATGCATGTGTGCACGCACACGCATGCACGTGTGCACGCACACACACGCACGTGTGCACTGAACACACGCACGCACGCACGTGTGCACATACGCACGTGCGCACGCACACACCCATGCACGTGTGCACGCATGCGCGCGCGCGCGTGCGCGCGCGCAGGCCGTGGAGGAGTTACTGGAGGGCGTCCGGGAGGCGAGCTCCGGCCGCGACATCGAGCGCTACGGAGCGGCCCTGGTGAGCCGCATCCGCAAGGGGCAGGCGCGACGCGACCGCATCACGGCGGAGGAGATGCGAGCCGTCGTGGCCGAGCGAGACGACGCCATCGCCCGGGTCAGCGCCGCTACGCGAGGACCGCGAAAAACGGCCGATTGGCCGCGAAGGGGCCCCGCGTGTCGAGCGAGTCGCTCTTCTCGAAACGGCGCGCGGCTCATTTCGTCGCCTGCCCGAGCGCTCCGTCCGCATCTCGAGCGAGCAGCGCCGCGCGAAAGGGTCGTAACGATCAAAGCCCAACGGGTCGCGAAATGATGCTGCTGCTGCTGATGATGCTGATGCTGTTGTTGTTGTTGTTGTTACGCGGCGCAAAAAAAAAAGGTTAATCAAACCGCAAAAGCCACTGAGCAGGTTCGACGCCGGAACGCCGAAATCTGTCTCGGCGCCACCGCTTGCTCAGGTGTGCGACCGACTGAACACACGCGAGCGGTGTACAGACACACGTGCTCGCTGTCCACCCGTTTGTCGCCCGGGTCTCGCACACAGCCCACATAGGGGAGCCGGGGGATGGGGGGGGGGTACGAATGTTGGTGAATATTCCCTCCCGGGGATTCGAGCGTCTCGCTGGGTTAGCCCCACAATGTCGGCAGGAACCGAATCCGCGTTGACTCTCCAACGAGGTCCCTGAGATATTTGGATCGCCTTCTACTTATAGTCCTGTCATGTCAAGGATCGTTGCCTGGGACGATGGAGCTATTTCCAAGCGTAGCTCCCAAGCTTTGGAACGCTATGCTGCTGAGACAATTGGAATCGTTAATATCTATCCATATATTTAAGTCTGTCTTGAAAATTCACATCTTTAAACTGACCTGTACCCCCCCCCTCCCCAGCTCTGGGCGTATTTGCCCCACGGGTTCTGTGTGTTTCCTGGCTATCCACACGCGTGGCACGATGGGATCTACAAACTAAACGCGCCACTTTACAAAGTGCGCTTCTGCTGCCGTCTGAAACGCTCTTCTGGAGCTGTGCACGCATATTGACAAACCCATTTCTTGAGAACTGCTTTTTCGTGTTAAGATTGATTTTTTTTTCTTGCCCCGCACCTCCGATCAGTACGGTGCTAAATAAGTGCAGCATGCGCTCGTAATAATTGAAACGTGTAATTTCATGTTTCATTATTTCGCTCAAGTATTGATTTATGTATCCAGGAGAGCCGCACAGATTCGCGTGACCCACGTGCACGAGGGTCTTGTCGCTGATACATTGACTTTTAATTCGTAAGATACTTTTTGAGCCAATTAATTATGAGTAGAGTTGTGTGCCATTATTATTCAAGTGTGGAGGAAACCCAAGCAGCCGGAGAAAACCCACGCCTTGTGTGCGAGGGGGGACAATATTCAAACCCTTTACAGATGGAAACACGTGGCAATTACTCTTTGGTTCTTTCGGTCAAGTCACGCAGGGAAAAAATAAATTAAATAATAGAATACGACGTTTCGATTGCAACACAAGCAACCGTCGTCAGGTAGAACTAAATTTGAGAGAGAGACAAAACACGGACACGGAGACACACAGACAGACACACGCAGAGAGAGAGACAACACAGACACACAGAGAGAGACAACACAGAGACACAAGCAGAGAGAGACAACACAGACACACAAGCAGAGAGAGACAACACAGACACACAAGCAGAGAGAGACAACACAGAGACATAAGCAGAGAGACAACACAGACACACAGGAAGAGAGAGACAACACAGACACACAAGCAGAGAGAGACAACACAGACACACAAGCAGAGAGAGACAACACAGAGACATAAGCAGAGAGACAACACAGACACACAAGCAGAGAGAGACAACACAGACACACAAGCAGAGAGAGACAACACAGACACACAAGCAGGGAGAGACAACACAGACACACAAGCAGAGAGAGACAACACAGACACACAAGCAGGGAGACAACACAGACACACAAGCAGAGAGAGACAACACAGACACACAGAGAGAGACAACACAGACACAGAGAGAGAGCCAACACAGACACACAAGCAGAGACAGACAACACAGACACACAGGGAGAGAGAGACAACACAGACACACAAGCAGAGACAGACAACACAGACACACAGGGAGAGAGAGACAACACAGACACACAGAGAGAGACACAGACACACAAGCAGAGAGAGACACACAGACACACAAGCAGGGAGAGACAACACAGACACACAAGCAGAGAGAGACAACACAGACACACAAGCAGAGAGAGACAACACAGACACACAGAGAGACAACACAGACACACAGAGAGAGACAACACAGAGACACAAGCAGAGAGAGACAACACAGACACACATAGAGAGACAACACAGACACACAAGCAGAGAGAGACAACACAGACACACAAGCAGAGAGAGACAACACAGACACACAGAGAGAGACAACACAGAGACACAAGCAGAGAGAGACAACACAGACACACAGGGAGAGACAACACATACACACAAGCAGAGAGAGACAACACAGACACACAGGGAGAGAGAGACAACACAGACACACAAGCAGAGAGACACACAACATAGACACACAGAGACGTTGTCTATGTTGCGTGTCTCTCTCTGTGTGTGTCTCTGTGTTTTGTCTCTCTCTCAAATTTAGTTCTGGCTGATGACGGTTACGTGTGTTGCAATCGAAACGTCGTATTCTATCATTTAATTTAATTTCTTTCTACGTGACTTCACCGAAAGAACCAAAGAGGAATTCCTGCAGTCACGAAAGCTTCAAATCTATTTTTTCTTTTTTTACGTGGCAACTAGTCTGCATACATGGAGTATTATTATTATAATGCACAGGACCACGCGCCTCGATCACACGCGTCGCGTCTCGCGTTTCTCTCGCAGTGCAAAAAGCTCGACCACGAGTTGAGCCGGGCGAAGGAGGAGCTTAGCGCCCGCGGCTCCTCGGGGCGGACGAACGACCCAGAGCAGGAGATGAAGGCAAGTGGCTGGGAGCGGGCAGTAGGCGGGCGGCAGTGGTAGAGGTGGTCACGCAAGCACGTGACCATCAATCTTCATCATCGTCATCATCATCATATTCACCAGCGGTTTTGACCGATAGCTCTCCGCTGCGTGAATATAAATGCGTCGTTGAAACCCGGCACCACCCGACACAGCCAATTAAGTAAGGTTTGTCACACGAACGAAACGCAACAATTATTTGCTACTTCAACACACCAGTGTGTGTTGGAGAGTAAACCCACAACATAAACAATTTGAGTACTCTTGCGTTTCGCTGGCGGTTACAGCCAGCTTCATCAGGCGATTTGCCAGAATTGTGAATAAGCACTTCCTGTTTCTCGGTCTTAAATAGAGTGTTGGGGGGGGGGGGGGGCTGGCGGGAAGGAAAAAAAACCCAATCTTCATTATGGATAATATTGGTCGCGAAAGCCCTTACGTGCTAAACTCTCCACGCAGCCCTGCGAACGACACGGCACACAGACGTGGGCCCATCGCAGTGCGGCGCTCTGCTGCCCACGCTGCCCTCTGCTACACCCGCGACCCTAGCGTAGCACCGCCGGCAAACCTGGCACGCGTGCACAGTGGCCGCCCATCCAAGCGTCGGCCACGCTCGACCCGCTGCTCAGCTTCGCCGATGTCCGTTGAGCTCCGATTGTGGCCCATCAGCTTCGTACATGCTCGCAGACGCGCACGTCAGAGTGAGATTGTGATTGCGGCCAGCTGGTCCAGGGGTCATGTAGGTATTTTATGAATGTACGTACCCTATGTTGAACGTCTTTCGCGCCGTACGTAGCCAACCGTGGTTAATCGGAGGTGCGTGTGGAAGGACAGCAAGCTAAGCACAACATGCAGTTGTAAGGAAACGCGTTTGTTGTTTTGGCTAATACGGGTGACATTGAGTGTGGGGGGGGGGGGGGGGGTTTCTTTTATTCATGGGAAGAAACCGGAGAACCCGGAGGGAAACCCATGCGGAACGAGGTGGGGGGGGGAGGGTGGCTGGAGAGGAGACCAACTCCACATAGAGAGGCACCCGTGTTGGGAATCGGGCTCAGGCGTTTCTTGCTGTAAGGCCCGCGCGTTACCACTGCAAATGCCGCCAGCCGCCCGCTCGCCGCTCCTGAGCTAAAACCAAACTCACCAACGTGCGCTGCTCTCGATGGGACAGGCACACTATATTTGATTTGCGACAACAACAACAACAACAGCAGCAGTAGCAGCAGCAAACAACAACAAACCGCTAACTTGGCGAGGACAAGAAGTAAGACAACAACAACAACAACAATTGAACCAAATTCTGCGACAATCACGGCCGCGATGGAGGGGGGGGGGGGGACAATCGGAGGGGGAGCGATGGGCCCAGCAGGAGGGCCCCAAAGCGCGACCACTTTCACCGCCTTGAATATGTTCGGCATCCTTGCGCGCGCATCCCCTCAATCAAAAGCGAGGAGGAGGAGGAGGATAAATGGATAATAGGGGAACAAAAAATAGCGGTGGTGGCGCGGACGGGAGAAAGCTTGCGCTGATGCGATTCCTCCTTGCTTATAGACAGCTTAGCCCCTGTTCCGGCACCGGGTTGTAAGACCTCCGATTGCCTAGGCAACGGAATTTGGCACTGTGTAAACACGGTTGCGGGCGATGAAAATTAACGAAGTGAGTCGAGACGCGGAATCTCGATGGGCGGCTGATCTTTCACCCCCTCCTCGCGTCCTACGTGGGATGAATTGCAATGTCGGCCTCCACCTCCTTCCCCCTCCTCCTCCACCTCCTCCTCCTCTGTCTCGAACTCCACCATCCAAACCGGAGCTCAAAGGGCCGCTCAAACGCATCGCAATCGCTACACAATACGGATTTGCTGCTCTATACCTCAGTAAACATGCCGACGTTGTCCCAACGTTGCCAACGTTGCCCCGACGCTGTCCCAACGTCGGCATGTGGTTGGGACAAGTCGGACCAACGGTTGGGCCAATGTTAGGGCAACGTTTTGCGAGGGTGCGTTACACTCAAAAAACAAAAACGCAGAAGCCATATGGGCCAAGCAAACCAACCTCACGAGATGAGGCAACGCAGAAGCACAACGTGCGTTCCACGCGCGGAGAAGGTGATTTCAGGACAACAAAAGTTCAGTTTCAGTTTCATTTATTAGGTATCCCCCTGTGAGCCATGCGGCTATTGAATCGGGTGCAACCGCAACAAACAAAAAACACGAACAAATAAACATCTTAAAGTGACTGCGCGCAAGAGAAAGATCCAGGGAAAAAAACAGCAAAGTCTTTCAGAGAAAGCACCGTTTATCAAGGCCGTAATTATAATAAATATTGGGGGGGGACACATCCCCCCCCCCCAATATTCAAATATGCTAAAAATGTCCCCACCCAATATATTGCTGTAAAATAGATTTCTGTTTATATGATTGTGGTTATGGTTGTACTTTATCAATCCCTAACCTCTGCCATTACATACAATGAAACAAGAAATGGTAAAAAAAGAAAAAAAAACAGAGCAATGTAATACAATACACTATTAGACATTATTGTTAAACGTAAATAAAAACGTCGATCCTACGTGTTAGTGATTTTTAAAAAATATTTTAGGCAGGAAATGGCAGGAAATTAGTTTTCATATTTAGATATTTTTTTTCTGGGGGGGCAACCCCCCAGACCCCCTGGAAGATTTGGTCCCCCCCCCTCCAATGTTGACCCCATGGCTACGACCTCGCCGTATATCAACGCTGTGTGCAAAAAATCCCAGTGGGATGCAAGTCAAACAATAACAACCGTAAGACAAATTTTGATTTAAAGCTTTCGTGACTGCAGTAATTCATATTCTTAGTTTTTTCGGTAAAGTCACGTTGAAGAGAAACAACAAAATAATAAAATATATATAAAACAAATTCTCACGACGTTTCGACCATAACTCAAACGGTCGTCTTCAGGTGTTCACGCTTACAGTGGCTTTCAGACAGCATACATTATAAAAAAAAATTCGTCTCCCCCCTCCTCTTTTCAGAATATAGATGGACTATATTCTTAGTTTTTTCGGTAAAGTCACGTTGAAGAGAAACAACAAAATAACAAAATATATATAAAACAATAAAAAATTCTCACGACGTTTCGACCATAACTCAAATCCATCTTCTGGATTCTATCTTAGCAATCATTGGAAAGATTTGATAAATCATTTCAGTTCTTGATTGATTGTTCACGCTTACAGTGCCTTTCAGACAGCATACATAAAAACAAATTTCGTCTCCCCCCTCCTCTTTTCAAAAAATAGATGGACTAGTCCTGGCAAACAGCCAATCGTTGCGCGTGACGCAAACGTTATTTTTATATATATAAATAAATAAATATGCCGTTTTCAAAATAAATTTATGCAAACCGACACACCTGATGATGACCGTTTGAGTTATGGTCGAAACGTCGTGAGAATTTTTTATTGTTTTATATATATTTTGTTATTTTGTTGTTTCTCTTCAACGTGACTTTACCGAAAAAACTAAGAATATGAATTACTGCAGTCACGAAAGCTTTAAATCAAAATAGATGGACTAGTCCTGGGTAAACTGCTAAATCGTTGCGCGTGGCGCTAACGTTTTTTATAAATAAATAAATGCGCCGTTTAAAAATAAATTTATGCGAACCAACACACCTGAAGACGACCGTTTGAGTTATGGTCGAAACGTCGTGAGAATTTGTTTTATATATATTATTATTTTGTTGTTTCTCTTCAACGTGACTTTACCGAAAAAACTAAGAATATAACCGTAAGACAATTTAGATTAAAGTTATCAGTCTAACTCTGTTCTTCAACAAACAAACATGGCTAAACCAAAACGTTTTCGAAATCACCAAAAATAACGCTATAAAAAAACAATGTAACAGTGATCATAGGAACTGTGATTAAAATGTAACAATAAACGATAAAACGATCAAAGTGCCACGGACCATTGCACCGGTCATGGGCGTGCGGTCCTCCGTCACAGCGTGACATCGCTCGCCACGCCGCGTGGGTCGGAGCGCGTGCGGGCCCTGAGTCCGGGCCACTGAGTAAAAGAGTCGAGGTGTCGCCCTCGTCGTGTCATTTGCAAAAGAGGAAGAAGAGGAAGAAGAGGAAGAAGAGGAGGAAGAGGAAGATGAAGAAGAGGAAGAAGAAGAGGAAGAAGAAGAAGAAGAAGAGGAAGAAGAGGAAGAAGAAGATGAAGAATAGGAAGAAGAAGAAGAAGAGGAAGAAGAGGAAGAAGAGGAAGAAGAGGAAGAGGAAGAAGAAGAGGAAGAAGAGTAAGAAGAGGAAGAAGAAAAGGAATAGGAAGAAGAAGAAGAAGAGGAAGAAGAGGAAGAAGAGGAAGAAGAAGAGGAGGAAGAGGAAGAAGAGGAAGAGGAAGAAGAGGAAGAAGAGGAAGAGGAGGAAGAGGAAGAAGAAGAGGAAGAAGAGGAAGAAGAGGAAGAAGAAGAAGAAGAGGAGGAAGAGGAGGAGGAAGAAGAAGAAGAAGAAGAAGTAGAAGAAGACGAAGAAGAAGAAGAAGAAGAAGAAGAAGAAGAAGAAGAAGAAGAAGAAGAAGAAGAAGAAGAAGAAGAAAAAGAAGAAGAAGAAGAAGAGGAGGAGGAAGAAGAGGCGTCCTCTGGTCTAACACCGTTTGAGACGAGGCTCAAAAGAAAGCTGTCTCTGGTGTGGACCAACCAGTGTCAAGGACAATGCATCATATTATCAGAGTGTGTTTGCAAGGCATCAAGTCTGCATTACCCAACCCGTGTCAGTGACAATCTGTACCTGGCCTCGGGGGCAACGTGGAATGTCCACCATGAGCTCGGCAGCACCTGTCAAGGTGACCCTTGCGCGAACGATCAACGGGCGTCGAAGACGATCCGTCATTAATTGTATAACTCGCTCATCACACGTCGGCCGATCGCTCTTCGAGAAACGATCGTGACCGGGCCAGGCGGAGCAGCCGCTTGTGAGTGTACAGTGTGTTGAACTTCTTTCGCGCCGTACACAGCCAACCTGAGGTGCGGGCGGAGGGATAGCACGGTGGTCTGTTCCACCAGCAAAAAAGCATCGGATGGGATAAGATAGGGGAATTGAAATGCCGTTTCAGGCGTGAGCTTGGTGATTCGTGCAAGCTGTTTGATGAAAGTCGCAACGACTGAAGGAAGAGAGAGCTCCAGGTTGCAGTTGGAGAGATCTCCCAAGCGGCGTGGTGGTGTACACATGGTCGTGGAAGAGGCGTGAACAACGGCGAACCTTCAGAGACCTGAATCACACGCGCCGGGGACTCTGCTACGCACGCAATGCCACCCTGAGCGAGTGCAGGTCTCGACACGCTACCGCCACGCGCTTCTCCCGATGTCCGACGTTTCGCCCCGCGTGCCGGCAGCTGCTTTAGGAGCCAACTGTTAGAGTGGTGGTGTTTGTTTGTTTGTTTTCATTATTATTTCGTGCACGGCCACCGTGCGAGGTTTTTTGTTTTTTTTGCTTGCCTGAGCAAGCCAAGCAAGAGAGGCGCGGGAGCGCGAAACGTCGGACGCCGTGCCGTCGATTCGGAGAGAGCCGCAGAGCAGCGGCGCAACGGCGGGGTCCAGCTGCGTTGTTCCATGAGGGTGCCACGCCACTGATGACCCCGGCAAATCAGCGACCCCCTCTCGCCACCGAGTGCCGTCCGAGTGGAGGCGACAGCACTGGGCCGCCACTCGGTGCTACCACTTCACCGTCGAGGGCACCTCCATGGCCGCCTTGTTACACACACACACACCAAATAAAAACCACGCAAATTGTTGTCGCCGCAGGGCGCGACGGCGGCGGCCGTGGCGGCACCGAATCATTAATTCCACTCCTTTACACCTCGCGACAATGGGACCCGCCCGCTCGCTCGCCCGCTCGCTCGGCCCTCGTGTTCGCGTGCCCGCCGCCACCACCTCCGCCCTCCCTCCTCCTCCTGTCGCCCTCCCGAGTGCGGCAAGGGCTTTGAGTGTGTGGGTGGGCCTGCGGGGATTAGGGGGTTGCGATGTGGGGGGGGGGAGGGTGCAGTGGGGTTTGGTTAGCGGAGAGAGGGCGAGTGGGCGAGAGCGTTAATCCACCCACCCCCACCACCCCCCCCTGATCCGAGCGCCGTGTCACCGACGGGGGAGCTGAGAAAATGAGCGTGCGGTGCGAAATCTGTTTCTGGGTCAAGGAGGGCATTGGACTGTGGCTCCGATTTTAGCGCGCGTCGGCTTGCGTGCGGTGCTACCGAAGTTCAACACATTTCGTGCGTGCCGTGGCTGTCGAGAGCGCAGGCGGTGCGACTGCGCCTCGCCGCCCATGGCCCACGCGCGCCGCGCTACTCCACCGAGGACCGTAGCGTTGCACTGTGACCGTCGGACTTGCATGGAGACGCGTGGCCTCGCGTATGACCCAGAGCCTCGTGACGACGAAAGCGACCGTCCCAGCCGCAGTACGCGACACGTGTGTTCCGGGGTGGGGGGTGGTGGGTGGGTGGGTGGTAGGCCACTTGCGCAGCGAATGAAGGTGGCTCGAGGAAGTACAGCAAGTAGGTTGCTGAGCCGGCGAAGCGTCTCTACGTCAAGTGGTGCATCGCAGCGGTCATAATAGACGCGGAGAGAGGGGCAAGAGAGGGGCAAGAGAGGGGAGAGAGAGAGAGAAAGAGAGAGAGAGGTGATAGAGACAGCGAGAGAGGTGGGGGGAGAGAGAGAGGAAGTCGATCGAGACGAAGGAGCAAGAGGCGAGAGAGGCAAAAGAGAGGAAAAGTAGGTAGAGGTGACAGCGATAGCATCCCAGGAGGAGGAGGAGGAAGCCACATCCTCATCTCTAATCCCTCACGAGCTGACAGTCGGGGGATTGTCGCCCCGCGGCAGATCAGTCTACGTCGCGCGTCGCGCGATCAATGCCCGATTGATTCGAGCGGAATAATTCCCCCTTCGCACAAGCACGCTCCATCACCACCCTCCCCCACCACCACCCCCCAAAACAACCCCCTCCCACGACCCCCCCCCCCCTCCCGCACCTCCTGAACTCGGCACCTCTCTACCCCGCCCATCATGCAGGTGCTTCACTGCGTCGCGGTCGTGCCGTGCCGTGCAGGGAACGGCCGGTTACCCCCACCGCGTGCCGGCAAATATCGGGTGAAGGGTGCAGAGCGTAGGTCCGGCCGGGTGTCATCACGCGCGTGTGAGTCTGTGACTCACGCATGGAGCAGTGGACCCACACAGAGAGACCCATAGACTAGCACAGAGACCCATAGACTCACACACAGAGACCCATGGACTCACACAGAAACCAATACACTCACACAGAGACCCATAGACCCACACAGAGAGCCATAGGCTCACACAGAGACCCATAGACCCACACAGAGAGACCCATAGACTCACACAGAGAGACCCATGGACTCACACAGAAACCAATAAACTCACACAGAGACCCATAGACCCACACAGAGAGCCATGGACTCACACAAAGACCAATAGACTCACGCATAAAGATCCACAGACCCACACACACAGACCTATAGACTCGCACAAAGATCCATAGACCCACACAGAGAGTCCCACAGACCCATACAGACAGACTCGTGGACCCACACAGAGACCCATAGACCCACACAGAGAGACCCACACAGAGAGACCCATGGACTCACACAGAAACCAATAAACTCAGACAGAAACCCATAGACCCACACAGAGAGATCCACAGACCCACACAGAGAGACCCATAGACCCACACAGAGAGACTCGTGGACTCCACACAGAGACCAATATACTCACGCAGAGGCCCTCAGACACATAGAATGACCCATAGACACACAGCCTTCTCCATCCTATTCCTCATAGCCCCCATTCGTTCGTTCCTCTATCTCCTTTCTCGTTCCCTTGTCCCACGCGTGACGTTCTTGACTCTACTCCCCTTCCCGTCGCCACACCACGGCGACAATAAATAAAAGTCGCTGATCTCTACGACAATAATGTTAGGTGGTGTTGCCAAACGGCTGTCTGCTGGGGGTGGGAGGGGTTCTTATGGCGAGATGTTAACTCCATCGCCTGGTATGCAGGAGGTCGCTGGTTCGATCCCGACCCTGACGCCGCCTGTATATTTGGAGTTTTCGTGTCTTTTTCCAAAGTGGATTTTCTCCGTGTCATCCGATTTTTCCCTCCATAGATGGACTCGTCCTTCTAAACAAACTGTCAAATCGCTATCCGTGGTGCTAACGTTTTATAAATAAATAAATACAAACCGCCACTTCTTTCAAATATTTCTTGCCGTTGGTTTTTCACACCTGATGATGACTGTTTGCGTCACAGTCGAAACGTCGTGAGAATTTTATTGTTTTATATATATTTTATTGTTTCCCTTCAACGTGCCTTTACCGAAAGAACCAAGAATATAATAGTAAAAAAATATATTTAAAATATATATATGAAAAAAGAGTACTCGTTTTTGCTTCGTCAGATTTCGCTGGCGACTGCTCAGAGGGAGAGAGACGCAGCCCTGAAACGTTGCCACAAGTTGCAGAAGGAGCTGCAGCAGGTTCACACGTACTTCAGGTGCAGACGTCACACACGCGCGCAGCGCAACTCCGCACCATCCCACTCACTGGGGGACTTCTTCGTCTTCAGCTGGCTGCTCGAGTTGACGTCGAGAGCAAGAGCGGTGATTTTAAATCGAGGTGGTTAATGCGCCAGATGAGTGCGTCATGAGCAGTGAAGCGGTGACGATGCCTCTTTTTCTCTGTCTCTATGTGAGTCTCTGGTTCTTCATCGGAATATGCAGATCTCTGTGTGTGTGTCTGTCTCTATGTGAGTCTCTGGTGCTTTATCTAAATATGCAGATCTGTGTGTGTGTGGGGGTCTCTATGTGAGTCTATGGTTCTTCATTGGAATATACAGATCTCTGTGTGTGTCTGTGTGTGGGTCTCTATGTAAGTCTCTGGTTCTTTATCGGAATATACGGATCTCTCTGTGTGTCTGTGTGTGGGTCTATATGTAAGTCTCTGGTTCTTCATCGGAATATACAGATCTCTCTGTGTGTCTGTGTATGGGTCTCTATGTGAGTCTATGGTTCTTAATCGGAATATACAGAGCTCTGTGTGAGTATGTGGGTCACAGTGTGAATCTATTGACATATGTGTGAGACTGTGGGTCTCGATGTGAGTCTACTTGTTTCAGTGAGTCTTTGGATCTGTCTTATTCTTTATATGGCTGATATTGATGGAGAGCAAGAGCTGTAATGTTGCGTTGGGGTGGTTAATGCGCGAGATGTGTGCGTCAGGAGTAGCTGAGTGGTGCGTTATCGCTGTGACAATGCATCCCTCTCCTCCTCCCCCTCTGTGTTTGTGAATCTGGCGTTGGGTCGCGACGTGTCCCGTGGTTCTGTTCTGGTTGGTGACCACTCATGGCGCTCCGCCCGAGAGTTTTTAGTTTTCCATTTGTGCATCATCATCATCGTTGTCATCATCTTCATTGTCATCTTCATCATTTTCATTATCATTGCCATCATCATTATCATCGTTGTCATCATCATTGTCATCATCATCATCATCGTTGTCATCATAATTGTCATCATCATTGTCATCATCATTGTCATCATCATCGTTGTCATCATCATTGTCATGATCATCATCATCATCGTTGTCATCATCATTACCATCATCATTGTCATCTTCATCATTGTCACCATCATCATTGTCATCATCATCATTGTCATCATCATTGTCATCATCATTGTCATCATCATCAATGTCATAATCATCATTGTCATCATCATTGTCATCATCATTGTCATCATCATCATTGTTATCATCATCATTGTCATCATCATTGTCATCATCATCATTGTCATCATCATTGTCATCGCCATCATTGTCATCATTATTGTTATCATCATCATTGTTATCATCATTGCCATCATCATCATTGTCATCATCATCATTGTCATCATCATTGTCATCATTATTGTCATCATCATCAATGTCATAATCATCATTGTCATCATCATTGTCATCATCATTGTCATCATCATCATTGTTATCATCATCATTGTCATCATCATTGTCATCATCATCGTAATTGTCATCATCATTGTCATCATCATTGTTATCATCATCATTGTCATCATCATCATTGTCATCATCATCATCATTGTCATCATCATTATTGACATCATTGTTATCATCATCATTGTTGTCAGCATCATCATTGTCATCATCATTGTCATCATCATTGTCATCGCCATGATTGTCATCATTATTGTTATCATCATCATTGGTATCATCATTGCCATCATCATTGTCATCATCATTGTCATCATCATCAATGTCATCATCATTGTCATCATTGTCATCATCATCATTGTCATCATCATTGTCATCATCATTGTCATCATCATTGTCATCATCATCATTGGCATCGCCATCATTGTCATCATTATTGTTATCATCATCATTGTTATCATTGTTGCCATCATCATTGTCATCATCATTGTCATCATCATCATCAATATCATCATCATTGTCATCATCATCATCATTGTCATCATCATTGTCATCATCATTGTCAGCATTGTCATCATCATTACCATCATCATTGTCATCATCATCATCGTAATTGTCATCATCATTGTCATCATCATTGTTATCATCATCATTGTCATCATCATTGTCATCATCATTGTTATCATCATCATTGTCATCATCATTGTCATTGTCATCATCATTGTCATCGCCATCATTGTCATCATTATTGTTATCATCATCAATGGTATCATCATTGCCATTATCATTGTCATCATCATTGTCATCATCATCAATGTCATCATCATTGTCATCATCATTGTCATCATCATTGTCATCATCATCATCATTGTCATCATCATCATCATCATTGTTATCATCATCGTCATCATTGTCATCATCATCATTGTCATCATCATTGTAATCATCATAATTGTCATCATCATCACTGTCATCATCATTGTCATCATCATTGTCATCGTCATCGAGTATACGCATCTGCTGCTGTTGCTACAGTTTGTGCATTCGATGCGGTTCAGGGGTTATTGTGCCAGAGGCTTCGTGGACGATCTACTCCAGGGCTCTCGTCGCGTGTCGAGGATCTTTCACGAGGGGTTTGCGACTTTTGGATGAGGAATTGGAGATAGGCGGATATGTGAACACCTATATTAAAAAAAAATAAGTTACACAATGCACAACTCATGCACAGGGTTTGGAAGGTTAATTGATCACGGCAGGTATGTGACGCTCAGATATGCAAAATATAAATGTGTGTAAATATCAGCGCAGGGGAGACAAAGGCGGCCAGGTGTGGTTATCCGCTCCCCTCCCGCCTTTCTCCCTGCCGCTGGTTCGCCAGATTCATTTTGCGCTGCGCTAACCCACCGCACCGCACCACGTGCCACAGTCTCCCTTACGTAACCACCGCACCACACCACGTGCCACAATCTCCGTTTCGTAACCACCGCACCACACACCACGTGCCACAGTCTCCGTTTCGTTGACGCGCCACTCCCTCCGTGCAGCGATCAAAAAAAAATCCGCGTCAAAAAGAATCGCCCCTTTAAACCTTTTAAGCCAATTTAAAGCCTCTCCGCAAGTCGTTTGCTCGGATACATCCTCGCGGCTCCGATTAATAAGCGCTAAGACGGGGGCACAGCTGCTGATGCTGCTCACTGCCACGTGCCCCCCCCCCCCCCCAGCTCTTGCACGTCGCGCAGATTGTATTTGCCCACAGATTTTCATCTTTACTCAAAAAAAAGGCACGGATTTTTTTCCCCCCTTCTATTTTTTTTTCTTTCACAAAAAGCACCCCCCCGTCCCCCCCCATCCCCCCCGCCCCCCCCCCGCCGCCCCCCCCCCGCCGCCCCCCAAGTAATGGCTGTTTGCGTAGAAGTTTAAGCGGCCCCCGAGGATGGCAGATGCGTTTGCCTGAGCGCGCGCGGTCTAAGATTCCCGTGGTGGTCTGTTTTTTTGTTACCGGTATCTTTTCCGGACCATCTGCTGGGTTTGGCGTTTGTGCAGAGGGGGGGGGGGGGGGCTCTAGCCGTCTCGTCTCTGTGTGTGTGTTGGGTAGTGGGGGGGGAGCGGTGGGGCAGCGGTTAGGGCAGTGGTGGCGCAGCCGGATCAGCAAGAACCCGGCTCAAGCCGAGTTCGATTCCCGCTCACGGCCAAAAACAGTTACGATCATTTGAACCGGTCCTGAGCCTCACCTGGGTAGACTCAGCCTCAAATGAGTACCTGGTGTGGTGTGCAAACGTTACCACTGGGGAGACAAAGGCGGCCGGGCGTGGTGTTTGCCACCCATCTCCTGGCCTGCTATTTGTATATGCATTAAAGTTATTCGCTTGCCTAAATTTTGCACTCCTATTGTATTGTTTGCATTATTTTTTTGTTGTAGCGTTCAGACTCCCGTGCCCCTTACTGCACATCTGTGAAAAAAGAGCTTTGTAGCTCATCGGATTTCTCCTGCAGTATAAATAAATATTACGATTCTGCTAATGGCACTTACCCCAACATTCTGTTAAGACTATATTGGGGACCTTTGTCTTTGTTCGGGAGGAGGGGGGGGGTGGCTGTGTGGGGGGAGGGCTGGGGGGGGGCCTCTATGAGCCGGACGATGATTACGGCAAACGCTGGGAGCTGTGCGCAGGGAGAGAGGAACGGGGGGGGGGGGGTAATCTCGTAGCCAAACAACTTTGGGCGCTCCCAAAAGCTCTGCGATCAGCAGGCAATGCACAGAGGCCTGGCCGCTTCTTTTTTCTCTCCCAAATGGCTAACAACCACGCAACAGAGGCATTTGTACCCCGAAAATACGTAAATGAACAATATAATGGGCAGGAGAGATAGAGAGAAAAACAGAGGGGGCGGGGTGTGGTTTAAGTTTTCACTATTTGACCCTTTTTTATTTAAAACGAAACGTTATGAGACCAACATTTGGAGTGTGCGTCCCTGCAGATATCGCTCGTGGAAGCGAGGCAGGGTGCCGAAGTCGCTCATTAATTTACAAATATTCCTTTTCCTCTTTCGCATGGCATTTTTGGGGGATTGCAACAGATTGCAAATTAAGATAAGGCTAAGTTTTACCCGTTCTAGTCGTGGTCGTGGTGGTGGTGGTGGTGGTCGTGGTGGTGGTGGTGGTGGTCGTGGTGGTGGTGGTGGTGGTTGTGGTCGTGGTGGACTGGTGGTGGTGGTGATGGTTCGTTGGGCTTTGGCGTACGCGTCAAATCGTCGACTCGTCCCCATAAATCTTCCAAATGTCTCTCTCTCTCTAAACCCCCCATTAACAAACTTCAAATGGACACCGACCGCGCGTGTATTACTGGCGACAGTGTTGAGACTTTTAACTTGTGAGGACTTTTTGTTATCATTGTTCAAACTGGCCCGAGACGAAGTGAATGGATTTCCATTGTTTCACTACGCCTGCTCCGTGTGTTGAGGCCACGTGAAAAGACAGAAGCGACGATGCTGGTTGTGTGGTCGATGTTAACTACCTCGCCAGATATACAGGAGGTCGTGGGCTCGATCTCGACCCTGACGTCCGCTGTATATTTGGAGTTTGATTTGTGTCTCTCTCGCTCTCCCTGTGGCGGCGTGTATTTTTTTCCCAGGATCCTCCGGTTTTCCCCTCCACATTTATAATCAACGGCACGCGTTTAAGATTGATTTGTCTGCAAAAAAATGTCCACGTTATGATCAGCCACTTGGCTGAGCTACCATTCGTGGCCAGGTCGCATCTGAAAACGAGCTGCCGAACTCAGTGTGGCCTTATCTGATAAAAACAAATATAGTTTAAAATAGTAAAAACTCACCGGCTCAACGGGATATTTCCCAGTCAATTGACCACAACAACGAGAAGCCCACTCGCGACTCAAGCCTCAACGACGTCGCCTGGCCGGGTACCAGGCATCATGTCCACCTCGTGCGAAATCTAATTGGCGCCGTCTCGCTCGCACCCGCAGCTTCTGCAGCTCCGCTTCCCAGGGCCACGCTCGGAGGGCCCAGGGAGCCGAAGGGACCGCCGCGAACGAGGCAGCAGCAGCGCCGCCGCCTGACCCCTCCAGCGAGGCCTGGCGCAGGAGCCACCGTCTGTCCTCTCGCCTGGAACAGGCCCTCTCCGAGCGCTTGGGGCTGGAGGCTCGGCTCAGGCTAGCGCTGAATCTCAAAGCCGAGGGCGGTGGCCATGCCGACAGGTGACGCGTCCGAGCTGCTCGCTTGCACGAGGTGAAGTCATCGCTCCGTCTCCACGGTGGCCGTGGGTGTCTCGAGAGAGAGAGAGCGAGACGCGCAGCCCCTCACTTTGGCTGCCACTGGACCGTTCGTCTTGACCAGCAGCGTTCGTCACCCCTCGTAACGACGACGCTGGTGTTAATACCCAAGCCCACTCACCCTAAAGGTGCCGTCTTCTGTATACATTCGGCGACCAAAAATCGATGTCAAGTGAATGATTATAAAATTCAGCTATCTTAACAACACAGCGACAAATGAACTAAAAAAAACAACAGCCTTTTGCGCAAAAACCAAATCAGGAAACTGCTGATGGCGTTTGCAATAATGCACAAAATACCGAGTCCTTTTTGTGCACGTTTCTAACTGATGTTGTTGTTGTTGTTGTTGTCTCTAACTTGCGTTTTCTTTCTGATCCATGTGCCGGCACTTCCCAGTGCCAATTCCAGGCGTGCATTTCCATACTTTGCGAACGCCTCCAACTTTTGTTCCACACTCGCCTGTGTCCACGTTTCCCATGCCCCACAAGCCACGCGGCTGCCAACCGCGCACCGATTGAAAACTTTCCCCTTGGAGCGTCACGGTTGTTTGAAAAAGGAAGCCGAGCGCATGGCACTTCACGACATCAGTTCAGTTTATTTTGAATGACCCTGTGAGCCAAGAGGCTCTTAAATCGGGACTTCATCAACAAAAACACCGCCGCTTATTAAAAAATAAAAATAGCTCGCAAATCATAATCGCAATGGGAAAAAATGTTTAAGAAAAATGCAGTTTTTGACATATATACATTATTATCAAATAGCACGCTGTATCTAAAAAAATACGAATTCAAAGCTGCCATAGTAATTATAATGCAGATGCAACCTCAAACACGATGGCATCGCACTCCTCGTCATTATTAACACACGACGTAAGGTTAAGCCCCGATCGGCTGAGCAGCACCACGGCTGGCAAATAGAATCGAAGGGCTGGATCGAGGAACGGCTGCCAGCCAAATTGGCCGCGGATTTCGAATTGGCAAAAAAAAGTGCAGCGGGATGTGAAGGCAGAGTGGGAATGGGCAATGGGCAGAGGTTAAAAGGGTCAAGAATTTGGGGGGGGGGGAGGGGGGTGTAAGCTTCTGGTAGTCGTTAGTTGGGGTCAGTGAAGTAGTAAATACATTATCAGCTTAGGGGGTACCGGCAATCGGTCAGGTGGGCCCCCCCCCCCCCCCCCAATATTTGATGTCTCACAATGCTATTATATAAAGCAGTACTCTCGGTGAACAGTGACATAGATTAACGGTTTTTCGGTTAACGTCTCCCCTCCCATAGGACCCCCATGGCTGCGACTCACGGTAACATTTTGACGAACGGGACGATGACGTGTCGCACGCGGTCGCCGATTTCGACCAATCCGAGCGCTCTCGCGTGGGGCTGAGCCATGCCCTGCGGCCAATCAGCGACACCCATTTATGAGCGTTTTATACGTCGAGCGGCCCTTTAAACGCGTCGGCTTTCGCGACCACAATCATCCATAATAGAGGGGTTTTGGGGTTTACGCGATCTAACCCGTAAATTAAAAAAAAATCTGCATTATCGACTGGCCTTGTTGACGTTTTATGTTTTGGCAGTGGCAACTGCTCTCTTGCAGGCTCAGTGATTTTTGTTCATTATTTTTCAACTTATAGGCGATTTCGATTAACAATCGTATCTGCCAACAGCAGTTTCCGCGGAGCAGGTTAAAAACAAAAAAACGTTCGCCGAGGGACTACGTGCATTGCGGTTCCTTTCGCCTAAACACATGCGTTGAATAACGTTTTGTTCTTGAACACCGTTGTTGAAAACCTATCTCATAGTGGCTGTCAAAAGGAGCCCTGCAACTCGAAGCTTTGGCCAACCGGGGGGGGAGGAGGGTGGGGGGGGAGGGGTGGCAAGGCCCCCCCCCCCCTCTACGCCGTCAGCCACGCTACCGTTCGCGATCTCTCGTGCTTTGTGCCTCCGCTGTTTCGTCAATAAACAGACAGCCGTTTCAAAACAGCGACTCCAGCCACGTGCGCCTCTCTCTCTCCTCTCTCTCCTCTCTCTCCTCTCTCTTCACCGTGAGGCGTTAACATCGTCCGGCGGCAGCAGAGGTGGCATTTTGGGGCCGTCCATAAATGACGTCACGCACCTGGGGGGGGGAGGGGGGGGGGTCAGACATTTGTGACGATGTGTGACGAGGGGATGGGGGGGGGGGGAGGTTGAGAAATGTGACGTCGCATCAAAATGCGCCACTTTAAATAAATATAGACAACACGTTCTGCTTAATTAAATAGACTTTTTTAATAATTGTTCTCGCCTACAACATCAGAGTGCAGCGCCACATTAAATACGCACTACAATGACAATAGTTTAAAGCGATTTGAAGCATTTTAAATGTTTGGGGGGTGTGGGAGGGGGGGCAGAGCTTTGTGACGTCACGTTTGAGGGGGGGGGTCTGACTTTTTGTGACGCCGTGTGACGAATGCGGGGGGGGGTGGGGTCAAAAATCTTCCAAAATCGCGTGACGTCATTTATGGACGGCCCCTTTGAGCACCCCGCTGCCGCCGCCGCTGCTGCTGCTGCTGCGCTCGCGCAAGACTCTGGCACGTGGGCCGAGAGGTTCCGGCCGACGAGGTGACGAGAGCCGGCGACACCGTCGGGGGAACAGGGGGGGGGGGGGGGGGAGAGCCGCTTCAGCCGCCCCCTGAGCAACGCAGGCAAGCTCAGGGTGACGTACAGCGGCCCTAGCCTGGCTGGAGGCGAGGCCCAACGCAGGGTCAGAGCAGTGGTTCTCAACCAGAGGGGGAGGGGGGTGTGGGGACTAAACAATATTCAACACAGGTGGTAGAGGCTCCTAAAGAGGGCTGGGAAACCAGCGGCAACTCCGGGCCGCCACCCCGGGCAGCAGTGGGCCGACCCTAGGGCCTCGAGAGCGAGCGGGGGTTCGACGCGGCCACAGTCGCCTGCGGGCGGTTGACGAATTCTCGGTTAGACGGTTCGAGGCCACCGCCAAAAGCTTGCCGGCGGTTCCCGGTGTGCCCCACAAGCCCCGTCCACCAGGTCTGATTTGAGCGTCTGCTGGACAAGCTGCGGCGACTACTGGACATCTGTGAAAAACATAAGAGCTTCGTAGCTCGTCGGACTCCTCCGATGGAAACGAATATTCCAATCGACCGACGACACCTCGGGCCCACCGCGGCAGAGGCACCGTTCGGGCCGCCCGTCTCCCCCCGCTCCTTCGCATCGCTCGCCGGGTCACCACGCCTCGCACGTCGTCGCACACGGCTCGCGCGCCGACAACGACGCCAGTCCAGCGGCCCGAGGCGGTGGGTGGCCACGTGGCACGCGGTAGCCACGCGAGGTGGCTAGCCACGCGCACAGGCTGGGACGTGGATGTCAACTGCCTCGCCATTTATGGGCTGCCGTTGCATCGCGCCCGCTGAGTGTAAACTGTGCACTGTAAATTATAAAACTGCCGACTTTCTTTTTATTTTTATCTTACCAGGTAAGGCCCACTGAGCTACGTAGCTCTTTTTTTTTTTGTTCAGAAGTGACCTGGCCGCGAACGATAGCTCAACGGAGAGGCCGTTTCCTGTGAAAATGTTTCGCAGCCAAATGCTTTAAAGGCGTCACGTTGATTCCAAATGTGGAGGGGGAAACCGGAGGACCCAGAGAAAAATCCACGCGACCACGGGGAGAGAGACACCGCAAACTCCAAATACACAACAGCAGGCGCCATGGTCGGTATTGAACCCACGACCTCCTGCATACCAGGCGAGGTAGTTAACATCTCCTAGCGACCGTGAAGATAATGATGTGAGAGACACCGCAAACTCCAAATACACAACAGCAGGCGTCATGGTCGGTATTGAACCCACGACCTCCTGTATACCAGGCGAGGTAGTTAACATCTCCTAGCCACTGTAGCTCCCTTTACTTTTGGCCTGGCGTGATGGCTGGCGCACATCGATGAGTCGAATCCTGCAATGAGTGTACGAGCCGAAAACCGCCAGCTCGTATACCTAGAGGGCCCTTACAATCCACACCATTGTCAAGGTTCAATACATTGGTTTGCCGTGTTAGCCTTTAACGGTGCTTGCTAACGGCACTTTCCCCAGCAGCCTGTGTAGGCTATACGGGTATTCTGAGTCTTTGCCATGCAATGTGTTATTGCAAATATTTAGGAGGTCCCTTAACAGCAGTGAACGGGGAAGGCGTTTATTTACTTACACGCGTGTGTGCGCGTGTGTGTGTGTGTACATGTGCACATACATAATGCATTACATTGCCTCTTATTCTTGGTTCTTTCGGTAAAGTCACCACGTAGAAGGGAAACAATAAAAAAATATAAAACAAAAAAATTCTCACGACGTTTCGACTGCAACACAAGCAATCATCATCAGGTGTGAAAAAAAACACATTACCTCTGTTAGACCCAACGTGTCACCTGTACATCCTCGGAAATGATTCGTAATTGTGCTGGGGAGGCCCCCATACCTGTTCGGCCACCTGTCACCTTGCACACAGCACTGGTGCAATAGAGGGGATGCACATCTCAGCGATGAAGCAAATCGAAATCTGCCCAAAAGCAACTGCGTTACGAAAGAAAAACGAAGCTACTGCCGAAACACGCATTGGTTTCTTTTTTTTTAATGACCTTTTAAACCGTTCATAGTACATATGTCAGATGCAGGCTATGGCGGATTGTTTGACCATACTTAACCACGATTCTATTTACGGAGTTGATGAAGGGAAAAAGGAATCGAACTCAGGTGACCGGGTTCATAGCGCAGTACTCTAACCACTGCTCGACCGCCCCCCTACCCCCCCCCCCCCACAATTATAAATCCGATAGGTAAAGGCGCAGCCCCGCAATTGCTTTGATCGCTCCACTGCGTACGGTCGGGCCTCCACTAAGAGGGAGCACTAGAGAGCACCCTTCCAGAGAGTATCGTCCACGCCCGGCCGCCTTTATCTCCCTAGTGGCGATGTTTACAGACCGCTCCAGGTACTCATTTGAGGCGGAGTCGACTTAGGGGAGGGCCCAGGACGGGTTCAGGTAAAGGTCACCGGTGTTGGTGGCCCGTGAGCGGGAATCGAACTCGGGTGGCCGGGGTTCGTAGCGTAGCGCATACAAAGACAAAGATCCCCCGTATGGCCTTAAACAGCCTTTTGGGGGCAAGTGCTATGAGCACGTAGCACCCATGAGAGGGGTGGGTGGCCAACACCACGCCCGGCCTCCTTTGTCTCCAAGTGGTGACGTTGACACACCGTACCAGGTACTCATTTGAGGCTGAGCCGTACCAATAGCCGCGCCATTCGCCAAGCAGTGGGGGTGACGTCACCACGGCGCCCTGGTGCCAGGCCAGGTGCACTTTGAGGCTGCCACGTGAAGTGTCGGAAGCTCGCTGACACGAGGTCTTGGGACAGACCCCGGTGCCATGGGTTGGCTGATGGACCCAGGGTGAGCCATATAGACACTGAGCGACGCACGCACCTGATGATAAGACGCACCCCAACATCTGCTTTCAAATACCAAAGAGAGTGTGAGTCGTGTAATCCGGAGAGGCGTCAATAATAAACAACTCAAACCGCACGGCCACCTCCATTTTTGCAACGATCTTTAATTATGCGTTCTTCACACTTTCTCTCTCTCCTCTCTCTCTCTCTCTGGAACACCGCGCTCGATAACTCCGCAAATAAATACAACGCGGGGTGCGACTCGGGGGGGGGGGGGGGCGAGACGCGACCCACACACAGCCCCGTCCGCTTCCCGACTCTTCCGTCGTGTCAAAGAGCGGGGTGGGAGGGGCGGGGGATGGGGTGGGGGGCAGGTGACGGGGTTGGAAGGGGGGGGGCCTTTCCCGAAAGCTTTGTCCCACAGCAAGCACGTGGCACACGGAGCGTTCGGGGTCGTAGCGAGGTTCAATTGTAGTTCGCGCGTGACGAACGCAACGTCGCGACCAATCGCCAACGAGCAAGATCGCCGACCAATCGCCACCGAGCAACTGGTTGCGGAGACGTCCGCGTGTAAGCGATATCGGTTGCACGCATCCGAGTTGCATGCAATCGCATTTGCTCGAGTGCGACCGAGGCTTCACTCGGGGGACGTAATAGGGCTGTCTGATACCGTTGGTGGGATATGGTTGCCACCTCGGACGTACCAAAAACTGGAACATGCCATTGGAAGAGGTACAAGGAAAAGGCCACAGTATCGGTGGAGGTGGGAACTACATGTGAACGCGTTCACTTGAGTGATTGGTGTAGTAGTTTCATTTTTACGATGTGATTGGCAAAAAAAAAACACAAAATCTGGACTTGTAATGCAACCCCCTGAAAGACTGAGAGATTTCTGGCCAGGTGGCGACCGCCCTTTGGTGGACACGCGTTCAATGACGTCTCATCGAATTGACACGTGACAAATAAGGACGAATCACCACCGCCACAGCGTTGGAACGGCAGCGTCGTTTGCTGGCCGAATGCATTCCCCTCTCGGACCCGATTGGTGCTGCCTGGGATGTCTGCAGCGGCGGGCTAAATGCAGCGCCGTCGATTTTTCGGCCGTTCCCATTGAATGGGCCTCGTTGTGGCCGCGGGTCGTATGAAGTGAGGGCGAGGGTCGATTCCGGCCACACGAGCCACAGATTCCTCAGCCTCGCGTTGCAGCGTCGGCGAAGGGTTACACTCGAATTTAGGGGATGAATCAACTATGCAAGACATCATGCAGCGTCGTGTGTGCGGAGTGCGGCCAACAGGTATCCCTTTGGGGTCGTCCATAAATGACGTCACGCACATGGAGGGGGGGGGTCAGACATTTGTGACGATGTGCGACGGGGGTGAGGGGGGGGTTTGAGAAATGTGACGTCACATCAAAATGCGCAACTTTAAATAAATATAGAATTGTTATAACAACGCTAATTGTTATAACAACACTCCTACAACATCAGAGTGCAGCGCCACATTAAATACGCACTACAACGACAATAGTTTAAAGCGATTTGAAACATGTTTTATGGGTTTTTTTGGGGGGGGGGGGCAGAGCTTTGTGACGTCATGTTTCAGGGGCGGGGTCTGACTTCTTGTGACGCCGTGTGACGAGGGCGGGAGGGGGTCAAAAATCGTCAAAGATCGCGTGACGTCATTTATGGACGGCCCCTTTTCATGAAGCGGACAATATTCTCAACGGCCTCAAAGCGAACGGGCAAAAAAAGAGGGGGAAATTCCACATTCTCCACCGGGCGCAAAGTCTGTCCACGTTGGCCTCACACAGTCAATCGGCGCGCCTACTTTATCGACCGCCCGACATGATTGTGGACCGAGTTGGTTGCCTCGACTTTGATTTTCATTCGCAGACCCGCAAACGAATCTTTGCTTCCCATTCCCCATGGCTGGAGCGCGCTAATTTAAAACCAAGAGCGGACAGCGATGATCTACATGGTGACAGATGTTGCATCGGGGGAGCGGTGGCTGAGTGGTTAGCACGCTGCCCTAGGAACCCGGCGAGCGATGTCTGTCTCAATCATATTTAAGGCTGAGTCGACCAAGTTGAGACCCAGGACAGCTCTCTGTCACACACAGACACATCAATGCTATTTGCGGCTCTCCATAATTAATGCATGTGCATATACGCATCATCATCACGCGTGGCTACGCAGCGCTGATAATGCACGTGTACAGTATATTTTTGTTGAACGTCTTTCGCACCGTACGTAGCCAACCGTGCTGATCGGAGGTGCAGAATCACATGATGCCGCACAGCCAATTTGTAACTTCACTAATAAAGATTGTGTTTTTTTAGGGTTCGATCGATCTCTATTACGAATCATATTGGTCGCGAAAGCCGAGGTGTTAAACTGTAACTCCACTGTTGTTGGATGAAGATATCACAACGCCGGATCGGTAGTGGCGAGCTGGGCGGCTGAGTTCGGATTGTTTGACCATACTTCACAGCGCTGGTCGGGTGGAGGGTGCGGGTACGGTTTGGATATCAGGTCCCTGCAGGGTGGGCTGGTAGGACAAGTCTCTGCGCTGTCTATTGCTGATTTTACACCCAACAGCACGAGATTTCACTTCGTTAAAGTATTGAAAGGGGACGGACGGACGGACACATTAATCTATTGCAGGCTGGTACACTCACTTTACAACTTCGTTCCTACCAGTATCATTCGCCACTGACGTTGGCCGTGGCCGCGGAATCGACAGCCCCGAGTCGCGTAGCGCAACCGCTCCAACCCCTGCACCAACCGCTCCACCCACGCGTACCCAGTGCGCGCGTGAACACTGCCGTATACGTTACAGCATACATCACAGTATACGCATGGACGTGTGCGCTAGAAAAGAATTCAACGTATTTGGAACGCTATGTAACAAAACGTGCGCACATGCGGTATATACAGTACACAATTGCAAACTATTGACAAGTGGCTGGGAATAAATTGGTGGCAATTTGCTTCGTGCGTATTTCCATTGTCCCGAGCGCGTTTTGCGTTTTCGGGAGAGGCGAACGAAAGATCCAGGAACTAATCTCACATTTAAACGGACGCTTGGCTGGCCGATGAAGACGAATGTTATGCAACGTTCGGATTTTACGCAACAATGACAACGGCTTCACCGTCATGCCCAACCCCCGCATGTATACACGCATGCTGAACTTCTTTCGCATCGTACGTAACCGATCGTGGCACGTTCTGTTAGCGAGCACCTATCATAGCCGGCAACGGAAGCACGGTCTTTGTCGCGCCCATGTTTACACAACTCATTTAAACTCCGAGTTGACAAGTAGGACGGTCCTCGGGACCCGTTCAGATATAACTCGCCACTGACGTTAGCCGTGGTCGGGAATTGAACTCGAAAGGGACGGATCCGTGCATAGCGCGTGGAGCGCCAACCATTAACGCCACCGCTCCCGGTCGCCACAAAGACAAAAGACCACCACCGTGTCGAGTCGCACCAAATGAAGGCCGGCACGGCACACGAGGGGGTGGGGTGGCCAACACCACGCCCGGCCGCCTTTGTCTTCCGAGTGGCGATGTTCAAACACCGCACCAGGTACACACACACACATACACACAATTCATCCATACACAAAACGTAAACCCACGCACCATTACGAACTCTTCCTTAGCGAAACTTACAATTTAAATTAGCGTTTGTCCCCGTGTTTCGCACATCATCTGTATATCTGTTCTTTTACAGCTTTCTCTTAATGTAACGATATCCGCCAGCATCTGCAGGGATGAGCCTTTAATTCTGCCCGTAAAAAACTTCGTGTTGGTTAAGCGGCAGCTAGCTTTGCCCGCTTTCTATCGGCTGCACCGTCACACTCTTTTTAAAAAAAACAACACGCATGTAACGATCTTGATTTGAAGATTTCGTGACTGCAGGAATCCATACACTTTGGTTCTGCTGACATAGCAGTTCTCCTGGTGTGTCTGTTCCACCTGATGACGGTCACTTGTGTTGCGATCGAAACGTCGTGATTTCTTGTTATTTTATACCTACGTGACTTTACCGAAAGAACCAGCATACATGTAACGTTCGACAATTTTAGTGATGAAAATTCCGATTTAATATTTTGACTGAGCGTCCTAGGGCCAGGTTCAGATACACAAATGAACGTTGTACAAACACTGGCCAGACATTTTGCCGTATAGCCACATTCGAACATTTGAATGTTTCTGATGTGAACAAAACTTTGTTCCCAGGTTGGCTTTTTGCACCACTTCAATAAAATGTATAGATAAAAAAAAGAATGATTTTTCTATTTTTTTTACCTCGCGTTATTTAGAGAACAAATTTTAGTGGACTTTCGGCAAATTGGTGGTGATTTTTTTTTTACTTATGAGCAAAGAATTTACTATAACGGTGCCAAATGTCCGATATATTATTGGCCTGCAGCAATATCGATATAATCGCGGACACGAAAGTCAACACATGCGCGTGTTTGCTGATTGGAAGAATGGCGATTTTCGGCCACATGAGTTCGATTCCGGGCCACGGCTACCCTTGACCTGCACAGTTCACCATACTAACCCCACTCTGACCAGCGTGGTGAAATATGGTCAAACGAAGCCCCGTGGCCAACCCCCTGGGTGACCTTCTTGGCTTAATTATCCTGCACGGTTAAGATAACGGACGCTACCTAAATATCACATCCAGCAGTGGATTGATCAAGGTCTGCAAAATATTCCAGTTATTATTAATTAGCTTGAAATTAGTGAGCGAAGTTGTATTAATACATGCGTATACGTATACACAGCCAGTGAGATTTTATTTTTAAATGAAAATCGTGCTCCTGTACAAATATTAAAGGAGCACTACCTTCATTTGCATTCATGTGGCTTTTGCGACTGAGATGAAAGAGTCTAACGTTTCGGGTGAATTGCCTTATTCAGGCAATAATGCTACCAAGTAAAGTCGTCACAGGCTATGTGAAACGCGCTCAAATAAGCGATGATGGTGGTGATGGTGGTGGTGTTGATAATAATGTATGATGATGTAAATGATAATGATGATTGTGGTGGTGGTGGTGGTAATCTTGGTGATCACGATGATGATGAAAAGTATGGTGATAACGGTGTTGATGATGGGATAATTATTAATATCTCAGAGCAGAGCAATGATGTGCAGAGCATGGAGTGTAGTGTATGGAGGTTTACCAAGTGACCAGCTGCGCTATATGTTATCTTTCCCTGCAAACGGCCAGTCGACCAAAACGTCGAGATATTTATTTTCTCCAGGTGACAATGCAACATCAAAAACCCATGTTCACATCCATATTTTAGTGAACCTATATCGATTTTCACTTAGACCAGTAAGAATCCCCCTAGATATAAAATTAAAGTCAATCCGTTTTATTTTGTGTGAATACACACATGCATCCATACATACATTACACACGCACACACACGTGCGCGCGCGCGAGAGAGAGAGAGATGAATATGAACCACAAAATAAGATTCTGAAACGAACATTTGAAGATGAATTCCGATGCTGGACCAAGTCGACACAAAGAACGCCACTCCAAGGATGTCTCCGAGTGACGATCTTCGTTTAACTGATGCACCGCTCCGCTACATCGTGACAATTTCGCTTACGGCACATTTGGACTAACTTGGGGGGAGGGGGGGGGCAGGGAAGCGGTAGTTAAGGATCAGGAGGTTTGGGGTGGAAGTGTTCTCGGAATACCAAAACAAGCATCACATCTCGAGTTCACACACACACACATATATATACATATTATACAAATAAACACGGTGTATGCGTTGAGGAATGGGTATCGACAACGTAACATTGGAGTTGTCTCTGCCACGAGTCGGATGTCCAAGTGGAAGAGAATGCCAACGGATCAGACGATGGCGTGAGACTCTTCGTTGTCTCTCTACTGCGCAGCAGTTGAGGGATCTGGTAGATGATGGACATCGCTGGCGAGGTGGTTATGGTGACGATGATGGTGATGATAGTGGCGATGGTGATGTGCATTGACGGCGTTGTACATGATCCGATCGTGCTGTTATTGATCTGTATAATCACCGTTTCGTGTGTGTGTGTGTGTCCGTGTTCGTTTTGAGCAAACGATGTTGCCACTTACAGGGATCTCGGGAGGGCGATTTATTCTCAAAGTCAACGACGATGAATGACCACCCAAAACGGAAGGGGGGTGTCTGGAGGGTTCAGGGGGGGGGGGGTCGAGGAGCGGGGAGTGGAATCCCCGAATCACCACTTGTGACTGTTGAACGGCCGTAGGCAGTGGACCCACGTGGAGGGACAAAACAACGTAATAACGACGACGACTACGATGAGGAGGATTGTGTGTGGTCCGGCCTTGCTAGGTTCATCAGTCACGCTCTGCCTGCTGCTGCTGCTGCCCGGTGCAATGGTCAGCACGCCGCACCGGCTATCCAGAAGTCCTCGGTTCGCGATCCATCTCCGGGCGCGGCATTTGAAGCGACGCTGCAAGTTGATCAACTCCACCCCTCCTCACCCCCCCCCCCACCCCCTCGCTCTTGCCCTCGCCTCCACGTCCACCCAGCGGCATCAAATTGCGTCAACGCCCGCACGCCTGTGAAGGCGACCGTCCCGTCACGCTGCGTCGGCGTGAAACGTCGCGCGGGTAAACTCCGAGAGGTCCGCCCCGTGCGTCCGTCCGACGCGCAACAAACAAACACGCACACTCTCTGCTGGGGTGGGGGGTGGGTGGGGGGGGGGGCTCTTCGGTTGGAGCTGCCTCGAGTGACGGAGGCTCCCGTCTCCGGCAACACCGCCACCAACCCACCCTGGTGGCCAACTCCGCGGCCCGTTCGGAATGCAATGAGCATCACCCCCTCGTGATTGCGTTTCCACTGCTGCTTAGGCAGCTGAGAGGAAGGGTGGGGGGGGGTGGCGGGGTGACAGCAGCGGGGGTGTAGAGGAGGAGGAGGAGGAGGTTGTAGAGTCTCGTTATGACGAGTGCAGGATGGTGGCTCGCTGATAGAGGCCCTGTGAGCAGTAGTAGGTGGCTTCGTTGGCGCTCAGCGGTGAGACGGGATCCTTGGCGTGCGTCCCCTCGACAGAGCTGCACGCGGCCAACGCTCCGAACGCCGAGTAGCGAGGGTTATCGATGTGCTCATGCTGATGGTGCTGTCGCTGCTGCTGATGATGATGCTGCTGATGATGATGATGATGCTGTTGATGATGCTGCTGCTGCTCAGCCGCAGACATGAGGCTGTGGATGGAGAATGGGTGGGTGAAGTTGCAGCGCGGGTCGATTTTGAGCGCGTCTTGGTTTTGCAGGGCGGGGTGATGATGGTTGTGATGGTGGTGGTGGTGATTGTGGTTGTGGTGGTGACCGTGGTGGTTGTGATGGCCGTGATGCGCTGCATCCTGCTGCTGCTGCTGCTGCAACTGCTGGTGGTGGTGGTGGTGATGATTGGACCTGTCGCCTCCATTCATGCACAGCTGCTGTTCCGACAAAGCAGACGCGAGCGCGTTGCGGTAAGTCGCTGACGACGACGCCGACGACGCCGACGACGCCGCCGACGACTGCGTCGATCCTTTGACGTCCGCGCGCCTCGCCACGGTCACGGCCAAGGCACCTCCCTCCTCCTCCTCCTGCTCCTCCTGCTCCTCCTGCCCCTCCCGTTCCCGGCGCTCATCCCTCGCCGCGTGCTGCCTCCTCTCGCCCTTCGTCGCGGCCGCAGCGCCGGCGAGACCGTTGCCCGGGGCTTTCTTGTGGCACTTGAACCGCTTCTGCCGCCGCAGGTAGCAGCCGTTCTCGAACATGTTCCCCGAGTCCGGGTGGAGGGCCCAGAAGGAGCCCTTGCCCGGCTTGTCGGGCGAGCGCGGCACCTTGACGAAGCAGTCGTTGAAGGAGAGCGAGTGGCGGATGGAGTTCTGCCAGCGCTGCTGGTTCTGCCGGTAGAAGGGGAACAGGTCGGTGATCCACTGGTAGATCTCGCACAGCGTGAGCATCTTGCCGCTCGACTGCTGGATGGCCATGGTGATGAGCGAGATGTACGAGTACGGGGGCTTGGCGTGCGCGTAGCTGCTCCTGTAAGGCGGCTTGGATTCGCGGGAGGCCCGAATTGCCAGAGCGCCGCCGCCGCCGCCGCCGAGGCCGCCGAGGCCACCGCCGTGGAGGCCGTAGGGCCCCCCGTTCTTGATGGCCGAGTAGTGGCCGGCCTGCAGCCCTCCCAACGAGCCGCCGGGAGGAGAGCCCTGCACCCCCAAGCCGAGGGGGCTGGGGCTTCTGAGACTCTGCGGGGGACCGCCCGTCGTGAAGACGCCGGGACCCCCGTGCGAGACTCCGGATGGACCCCCGCCGTAGCAGGGCGGAGGGGTGACCAGTCCAGCGGCGGTGTTCATGGCCATGTAGGAGTTGAAGGACGTCATGGCCCCCATGCTTCCGATGGTTGGGTAGGCCTGTGAGACACGTTGAAACTATTAAATAAAAACAAGTAACACAAATATATTGCTTTTACCAGGTAAGGGCCGACTGAGCTACGTAGGTCTTTTGCAGAAGCTCAACAGAGTGGCTTCTCGTCACGTGGAATTTTAAAGCGGCCAGATCGCTGAAACGCACTGTGATTTCTAAATGTGGAGGGGGGGGGGGAGGTGAAGCGGAGGAAGCGGAGACAAATCCACGCGACCACGGGGAGAAAGACACGCAAACTCCAAATATACAGCAGGCATCAGGGTCGGTATCGAACCGACGACCTCCTGTATACCTGGCGAGGTAGTTAACATGTCGCCACCATGCAAACTCCAAATATACAGCAGGCATCAGGGTCGGTGTGGAACCGACGACCTCATGTATACCAGGCGAGGTAGTTAACATCTCGCCATCATGAAAACTCCAAATTCACAGCAGGCATCAGGGTCGGTATCGAACCGACGACCTCCTGTATACCAGGCGAGGTAGTTAACATCTCGCCACCATGAAAACTCCAAATATACAGCAGGCATCAGGGTCGGTATCGAACCGACGACCTCATGTATACCAGGCGAGGTAGTTAACATCTCGCCATCATGAAAACTCCAAATTCACAGCAGGCATCAGGGTCGGTATCGAACCGACGACCTCCTGTATACCAGGCGAGGTAGTTAACATCTCGCCACCATGCAAACTCCAAATTCACAGCAGGCATCAGGGTCGGAATCGAACCGACGACCTCTTGTATACCAGGCGAGGTAGTTAACATCTCGCCACCATGCAAACTCCAAATTCACAGCAGTCATCAGGGTCGGAATCGAACCGACGACCTCCTGTATACCAGGCGAGGTAGTTAACATCTCGCCACCATGCAAACTCCAAATACACAGCAGGCATCAGGGTCGGTATCGAACCGACGACCTCCTGTATACCAGGCGAGGTAGTTAACATCTCGCCAACGCGGTGTCCCCAATCATACTACCTTAAACAAAACAAACTGTGCCTCGAGTTTTCTGGCTGGCTGCTGGCCGGGCACTTCTCCACACCAACACTGACTCTGCGGTTAGTGGCTGCTGCGGGCCGTTTCCCCTGAAACTGTCTGGGTAACTGGCTACGCCGTGATTTCCCCTGTCACAAATGGACATGGGTTGAACTGAAACGGCGAAAGAAGACGTTTGGCAGACATGAAATACCAATAATTATTGGTATTTCATTGTTTTGCTTAAAAATTAAGTACTGTCCAAACCCAGTCATAGATGTATTCATAGGTCCAGTCAATGATGTATTTTAGTCATTTCTGGTTTAAATTCAGATCCCTTCCATTTATAACTCACTAATCCTCCGCCATTCCCAAGTCAAGGGTCGTGTATACTTACCCAGCCAGCATATCTTGAAAACTGGAGCCAATCAACAATTTTAAGCATCATTTTCATTCCCAGTGACCCAGAATGAGTAAAGTTGGACAACATTTATGTCGGAAGAATTTTTGCTGTAGACCGGTGAAATTATAGATAGTGACACCAAAGAAGTGGGAGTCATGAATACAGAAGACTGACGACCGCTCATTTAAAATTGATCGAACTTAATTAGTGCTCCGATAAATGTAATTATTTCTTTGAAAAAGAAAAATCACAATCCACAAAAACGGTCACTGCTGCATCGCGCACTTTCAGATGGGCTGCTTCTGCGGCCATCTGGAACGTTCTTCCTTCCGATATAAGGAAGCCACTGGAACTATACATTTGAAAATCATCTACATTTAAAACTCATTTCTTTAGAACTTATTTTAACTTATTGTCCTTCCCCCGCACCTCCGATTAGCACGGTTGGCTACGTACGGTGCAAAAGAAATTCAACATACATACATCTTGGCATTTATTTATTTTTCGCAAAAAAAGCGGAATATTTGTCAGCTGTCTTCTCATTTTCCGTTGCAGAGCAACAGCGGCCTCTCTGCCCGTCACAAAAAGAATCCGCAGACAGTCTCAATCCACTGCTGAATCAACGCCTTCATCCGGGTTGTTTGACCATACTTTACCACCGCTGATCGTCGAGGGATGGTGAATGATAGAGGACTCGGGTTGCTCTACTCGCCACTGATGTTAGCCGTGGTCGGGAATGAATCTTAAGGTCGGGCATGTTGATAGCGCAGTGTGCTAATCACCGCACCACCGCTCTCAGCTGGTTAGCATCATTAGTATTAAGAATGATTATCATCGGAAATGTTTTTTTTTTTTAAAGAAGCTCCCGCCTAAGTTAGTGAGCTAGTCCGCAAATAATTAACAGTTCTATGATACGCCCGTGTGCTCAATGTTACATTTTAACGCAATTACCCAAGCAAGCGAGGCGTGAGCTGATTGATCTAACTTCACAAGATGTGACAAATCATCTTGGGAAAAAAAGTCTTAAAATCCTCCACATACGCATTACATAGCAATTACCGTGGGACAAAAATATGTACATATATAAGTTGGTTATCTGAGTATACGTGTGTGTGTATATATATAGGTATGTCTCAAATGTGTCGTGTAGCGGTAGTGTAGTGGTTAGCACTACGAACTCGGTGAACCGGGTTCAATTCCGGCTCAAGGCCAAGACCAATCACGATGATCTGAACCGGTCCTGGGTCTCGCATAGGTGGACTCAGACTCAAATGAGTAAATTGTGCCGTGTGTAAACATCGCCGCTAGGGAGACAAAGACGGCCGGGCGTATTGTTGGCCACCCAATCTCTTGTGAGCCGTGCCGGCATTCATAAGTGCTCGTTAACAGCACTTGCCCCAACAGTTTGTTAAGGCTATACTGAGGTTCTTTGTCTCTGTAGGCATACGTGAGTTTCCGTGCATGTCAATGTAATTGTACAGTCTGTATATATATGTGTGTGTGTTCACTAACAGCACTTGTCCCATTATTCTGTGAGGCTATATTTGGGGATATGCTTTGCTCTTTCGGTAAAATCACGTTGAAGGGAAACAATCAAATAATAAAATATATATAAAACAATAAAAAAATTCTCACGACGTTTCGACCATAACACAAACGGTCGTCATCAGGTGTAAAAAAAAAACCAACGGCAAGAAACATTTAAAAGAAGTGTTTCCCTTCAACGTGACTTTTACCGAAAGAGCTAAGAATATGAATTACTGCAGTCACGAAAGCTTAAATCAAAATTTAAATTTGGGGATCTTTATTTTGTATGTTTATGAGTATGGGTGGCGAGTAATGTCAGGGCTTTGTAACGGCAATACAAATGTAAACCTTGCAAGTGGTATTCATTATCACGCTGTCCATAAATAAAACAATTATCAATGTAATGTGTAAGGAGCGTTAGTAATATAACTGACGTATAATAATAATACTGCAATTCTGGCAAAATATCGCCCGATTATGATGGATGTAAATTACCAGCGACACGCGGTACTCAAATAGTGAATGTTGTGGGTTTACTCTCCAACACGCCGGTGGGCTGAAGCAGTAACGAATTGGCACGTTTTGTTCACGTGGCAAACCTTTCTAATCGGCTGCATCGTGTGGTGGCGGCTTTAACGACGCATTAATATTTACGCGATCTGACCCCGCAAAAAAAAAACGTTATTATCACTTTATAATAATATTCATAATGACATTTTATAACGCGTAGATTCTTTTTTGGGTGAAGCCAACGTAACGATCTGGCTAGAATTCGTGTCGTGAGACCCTTCGCCACCCGACCAAGCCAAACGAATGAAAATGTCCACGTGAGCAGCAAGGGATCAACGTGACGGGTGTTACCATTGTTCAGCTCACTCACCAGCTCGCTCACCAGCTCACGAGCTGGTGAGTGAGCTGGTGAGCGAGCCAGTGAGTGAGCTGGTGAGCGAGCCAGTGAGTGAGTGAGCTGGTGAGCGAGCGAGCCAGTGAATGAGCTGGTGAGCGAGCGAGCGAGCGAGCTGGGGAGTGAGCTGCTGAGTGAGCGAGTAAGCTGGTGAGTGAGCGAGTGAGCTGCTGAGTGAGCAAGTGAGCTGGTGAGTGAGCGAGTAAGCTGGTGAGTGAACGAGTAAGCTGCTGAGTGAGCGAGTGAGCTGGTGAGTGAGCGAGTGAGCTGCTGAGTGAGCGAGTAAGCTGGTGAGTGAGCGAGTGAGCTGCTGAGTGAGCGAGTAAGCTGGTGAGTGAGCTGCTGAGTGAGCGAGTAAGCTGGTGAGTGAGCGAGTGAGCTGCTGAGTGAGCGAGTGAGCTGGTGAGTGAGCGAGTAAGCTGGTGAGTGAGCGAGTGAGCTGCTGAGTGAGCGAGTAAGCTGGTGAGTGAGCGAGTGAGCTGGTGAGTGAGCAAGTGAGCTGCTGAGTGAGCTGCTGAGTGAGCGAGTAAGCTGGTGAGTGAGCGAGTGAGCTGCTGAGTGAGCGAGTAAGCTGGTGAGTGAGCGAGTGAGCTGGTGAGTGAGCAAGTGAGCTGCTGAGTGAGCTGCTGAGTGAGCGAGTAAGCTGGTGAGTGAGCGAGTGAGCTGCTGAGTGAGCGAGTAAGCTGGTGAGTGAGCGAGTGAGCTGGTGAGTGAGCAAGTGAGCTGCTGAGTGAGCTGCTGAGTGAGCGAGTAAGCTGGTGAGTGAGCGAGTGAGCTGCTGAGTAAGCGAGTGAGCTGGTGAGTGAGCGAGTAAGCTGGTGAGTGAGCGAGTGAGCTGCTGAGTGAGCGAGTAAGCTGGTGAGTGAGTGAGCTGGTGAGTGAGCAAGTGAGCTGCTGAGTGAGCTGGTGAGTGAGCGAGTGAGCTGGTGAGTGAGTAAGTGAGCTGCTGAGTGAGCGAGTGAGCTAATGAGTGAGCGAGTGAGCTGCTGATTAAGCGAGTGAGCTGGTGAGTGAGCGAGTGAGCTGCTGAGTGAGCTGCTGAGTGAGTTGAAGGGTACATTCTCACAACCAAATCAAGTGGCAGTACAAGACACGTATGGATGTGTGCATATATGTATGTTAAACTTCTTTCGCACCGTACGTAGCCAACCGTGCTAATCGGTGGTGCGGGTAAGATACGTGACATGTGCAGCTGCGTAAAGCATCTTCAGGACATGACGAAACGGGTTGACAATAACTGTCGTTACTCAGCTGTTTCACTCAAAAATTGTTATTGCGAATCTTCACAAATGGTTGAGACAAATAAACTACTACTCCTCCTACTCCGACCGCGTGTTGAATATTTAGTTCTGTTTCAATGATAACGTAAATGCGGCAACATTGTTTGCTGCGGGAATATTTGCATGAAACAACAAACAGAGGTGAATATTTTGAGTCGAATTAACTTTTTTTGGGTGTGCCCCATAAGAGGAAAATAACATTTAAGCAATATATAACAAAGGGGTCATTGCCTGAAACGTCGCCTATAATACATTTGTTATGCTGTTAGGGCAGTGTTATCAATGACTGTGTTGTCATCTTTTTTCGTTGTAAAAATTACCCTCTTGAAAAATTATATGTATACATGCAAAACTGCGATTAATGTTCCTGAATTAAACATTCTCTGCCCCAACAAAAGGGAAATTATGTATTAGGGAACGTTTCGGCTCATGGTCCTTCTTCAAACGCACAGTTTGGTCGTGCTAAAGCGAGACCCACACAACTGAGTGTATGAAATAAGTAAATATTATCTTTGGTTCTTTCGTGAAAGTCTGATGATGGACGCTTGTGTTGCGCCCGAAACGTCGTGATTTATTTTATACCTACGTGACTTTACCGAAAGAACCAAAGAGTATGGATTCCTGCAGTCACGAAATCTTCAAATTAAGTAAATATGGATAAAGATGGGGAGCGGTGGTGCAACGGTTAGCGCGCCGCACGATTATTTTTTTCTCATTTAATTCAAAGATTTCACCTGGATGGGTGTCCCGATGTGTCCACTGACACACACGCACACATAGCAAACGACTACGAACCCGACGACCTGAGTTCGATTATCAGCAACGTCCGTAGCTGCAGTGGTAGTAACGAGTGATGTCTGAACCAGTGATTGAAATGATGATGGTGGTGGTGGTGGTGATTATGAGGATGATGATGCACCATGAATTATTTCGGGACAAGTGAACAAACGCGAGTGAATGAAACGTGAAGCGTTAGATTGGCCGTTGTGAATCGTACAGTCCGACTCGCGCAATAGACACCTTCAATTTTCCGCCTGGCAAAGCGCGCACTGCTTGATCTGTATCGATGGCAGCGCGGTAGGAAAAACAGAATAACAATAATGTTTAAAAAAAAAATAGAAAAAAAATGTGTTCGGTACGCTAAACAAAAAAACCTGTACATATCTCAAAAGCCGCAATGGAATAAAAAAAAAATATTTCGGTACACGAAAAAGAAACCTCTAATTATATTTAAAGAGCCGCAATGGAATGTGAATAGGAGACCGTGGTCCCTTAATAAATAACTGTGACGACGAAGCAGCAGCAGCAGCAGCTCCTTACAGAGACACCGCGTGAGCCTCTGGAGGCGAAGGTTTTTCCGACGACCCCTGATCTCGACGAACGCGATATCGCATTTGTAAGCGCATTGCTTGTTATGCTATTTAATTATTCACACACGCAAATATGTACATATATAGAAATGCTAATTATGTAAACCTCTCTCCCCCCCGTATGACCATTATAGACTGTTGGGGCTAGTGCTGTTAGCGATGAGTAATTCACATGATTAACAAAGTGGTTGACGATGCTACAGCCGCCGCGTTGACAGTGATGCGCAATTAATGGCAACAACACAACACGCTCGTCAACAACATTGAGGCCTTAGGCCAGTGGGTTCTTAACCTATTGCAGCCTTGCATCCATTTTTGTTCACAATCGTAAACAAACACAACGTGTATTCTTAGTTCTTTCGGTAAAGTCACGTTGAAGGGAAACAATAAAATAATAAAATATATATATAAAACAATAAAAAAAATTCTCACGACGTTTCGACCATAACACAAACGGTCGTTTGTGTTATGCAAACCGACACACCTGATGACGACCGTTTGTGTTATGGTCGAAACGTCGTGAGAATTTTGTTTTATTGTTTTATATATATTTTATTATTGTATTGTTTCCCTTCAACGTGACTTTACCGAAAGAACTAAGAATATGAATTACTGCAGTCACGAAAGCTTTAAATCAAATTTTAAACACAACGTGTTTATAATGTTAATGAATACACAGGGTTTTGATGAAACAACGTAAGTTGTTACTTAACGTGCCCGCGTATTTCATTTGTGTTTTTGCTAATTTTCCTTATTTAAAAAAAAATCTGGACATGTCTCGCTACCCCCTCCCCCCCAGAAAGGGCATCTCGCACCACAGGTTCACAGCCGTAGAGTAATAAAACGAAAAATAAAATCGAACATCGCCTACGTTTCGGAAATGGACCTTCTTCGACCACCCACGTTGCGACGCGTTACATTGTTGTCTGTTCACACGACACGCGGTCAAATCCACGGCAAACTTAGTCACACAAACCTGTGACTACGCGCAAACTGAAATAATGAAGACTCCTCTCGCAACTTGATTATCGTTCATAATAAATGGGTTTTTTGGGGGGTTAGATCGCGTTATTTATAAATGTGTCGTAACCCTCCACCACCCGACACGGCCAATCAGCAGAAAAAAGCGTCACGTTGACAAAAGACAAAATAGTTCACTACTTTAGCCCACCGGTGTGTTGAAGAGTGAATCCACAACATTTACAGTTTGACTGGATTCGCTCTTCAACACACCGGTGGGCTAAAGTAGTGAACGATTTTGTCTTTTGTCAACGTGACACTTTTTTTCTGCTGATTGGCCGTGTCAAGTGGTGGAGGGCTACGACAGATTTATAAATAACGCGATCTAACCCCCCCCCCCCCCCCAAAAAAAAAACCTTTATTGTGAATAATATAGGTAGCGAAAGCCTCCCACGTGTTAAATTGATTATCGTCACTCTACCTCCCCTGCATGAACGTCGAACTTCTTTCGCACCGTACGTAGCCAACCGTGCTAATCGGAGGTGCGTCTCTGTATGTCATGGTTCGCGCGACTCCGCTACCTTAGAAAGGCTCAACGAATACAGTGAGCCTTCATTGAATGTCGTGATGACGATGCGTGTACGTTGACCTTCGTTCGCACCGTACGTAGCCAACCGTGATAATCGGAGGCGATGATAACCAACGTGGTGGTGGTGGTGGTGGTGATGATTGATGATGGTGATTATACGTTGGTAAAAAAATTCCGATAAATAATTCACGCAATAGGCCTCTGCATCGCTTCGTTCGCATTATAAGCTGCAGCCTTTCACGTCTCCACGTTTTTTTAAATAAAACGCTGCTGCGGTGTGCGTCTTACTTCCAGGATTCCCGGAGCGTCTGACCACGCGGAGGGAGCAGCTCTCGTTCAGTTTACGAGACAGCGCTCTCGAGAGCGCGCGGTGGACGCGTTCCGCGATTGGCAACGGAGAGACATCGCGCAGCGCGATCGGCAACGGTTGGCCTACGTGCGTGCGGTGCGAAAGAAGTTCTGCATGCGCGCACGCGAATCTGGCTGCCGCCTGATGATGCCCGTTGTAATTACTGGCGAAACGTCGTACTCGGATGGTAAATGTTGTGTGGTTACTCTCCAACGCACCGGTGCTGCTGTACCGGTAACGAGTTCTGTTGACGTGGCAGACCTCCACTAATTGTCGGGTTGGTGGCGGGTTTAACGACGCATTTATATTTACGCGGTCTAACCAATTAAAAAAAACTACATTACGGATGCATGCATACTTAGTTTTCATCACGTGCAGCTCTTTTGGAAATCCACTGCTGGATGAACGCCTCCCCCGTTCCTGCGTTAGTCACGGAAATTCGTTTGCTTCGTCAAGAGAGTTCAACATATACGCACCGTACGGTTCACATACGCGTCGGTGGAGCGGTGGCGCAGTGGTTAGCGCACTGCTCCCACGAACCCAGTCACCCAAGTTCGTGTCCAGGCCACGGCTAACATCGGCGGCGAGCGACATCTGAACGGTCGTGGACAACTCCCCCACCCCACCTTCCCTTCATCGACCCGCGCTGACCAGCGTGGTGAAGTATGGTCAAGCAAGGCGGTGGTGGCTAGGCACGTGGCCTGTAATACAGCGCTTAGTAGGCAGCCGCGAGGGTTGGTGGGTCACCGCACAGATGGGTGTCGAGGAGGAGCCGTACGCTGGCTCGCCTGGTGGAATGCGGTACAGCAAACCAGCAGACCCCCCTTGTTCCATCTGCACGGGGATATAGCGCACCTCCCTCGCAACGCGTGTGGGGTTTTTTTTCCGGCTAATCACGTTTCCTCCCACGTGTGAACGCTCGTGCATTGGGGGCCGAAAAGACCTTGGCGTCTGTAGATGGCCGCTTGGGTAATCGTAGTCACGGCGTGGCGCCGTTGCTTCCTTCCTGCTGCTCATCCGTGGTTTCTCCCTCCTCCATCCTCGCAGCGTCTCTGAGTCGTGAACTCTCCGTCTCTCTCGCTCTCTCTCTCTACGAGGGCAACGAGCGAGTGCAGGGTAGTCCTCTGCTTGCGATGGAGATGCGTTACGACGACCCCCATAGTAAGTCAAACATATCGTAAGTCGAAGATGGCCCTAGCCTACCCAGGAGTCTTAAAGAATGGTGATGATTTAGCAAAAACAGAGCGATTTACAGTACCGTACTGTATACACGATATACTGTATGTAATTATTAATTACAATACTGTATTGCACGGTAAAATGTGAAGTGTAAAAAAAAAAGGTTCATTCTTAGCCCACCTATACGAACTGCAATTTCATAGAAAGGCGGGAGACGCGTACATACCGGCAGCGTCCCAACGTACAAGTCTCGTACCTCGTACGCCGCTGCGTTTGCCTGCCGCGCGAAATTCAAAATATTTTTACAATTTTGTCGCATCGCCATCGTAAGATCGAAATATCGAAATATCGTAAATCGGAACATCGTAAGTCGGGGCCTATCTGTACTCTACGGCGGCGGTGGTGGCGCGCTACAAATTGACATAACCATTGCAGTGGTTAAAGAGGGTGCTTAATTTTTGTTTTTGACACGTATATGGGAAGATCGTTTTTAGTGGAAAAAAGGAAGCGGATGATAGACTCGACTTAACGCTTTTGTGAAAAGTCACGTAGATAGGTTAAGATTAATTAATAAAAACTACGCCTTTTCGATCGCGAACACATGCGGTCGTCATCTCTCCGCCTGATTTTGTATTTTTTTTTCCATTGTTTATTAACTTGAACCTATCTACGTGACTTTACCGAAAGACTCAAATAATAGGATAATATACACTGTAACATGTGTAACGAGTGTAATGTTAATAGCTTCAAAAAGTTAAAAGGGTCTTCCCACTCGTTCGCCATCGTCGTCAGCACGTGTCCTGGAATATTCTCCATGTGGTCCACAGAGCCCGGAGGCAGGGGCACATTTCTCGAGTTGCTGTTTGCAAATTTCTCCGAAGTGTTCGCATTTTTTTTTTTAAGCACGCTGCATAACGCAATGTCTCTAAGCCACTCGAGAGTTCTGTGATCGAAGCGAATTATCGGCACGGCGAGACGCTTCGACAATAAAGGCGTATCTCATCCACCACCCACCACCCCCACCCCCAGTGTGTTCTTCAAGATGATACAGAAAAGTGTTCGTGTTGAATGAGGGATTGTGCTAAGTGGTGATGGAGAGAGGCTGGAAGGGGGATTTGAAATCACCGTGCAGTCAACGTACTCCTTTGTGGTGTGTGAATACGCGTGTGTGTGTGGGCGTGAACATGTGTGTGCGTGTGAACACGTGTGTGTGTACACGCGTGTGTGTAAACACGTGTGTGTGTGTGTGAACACGCGTGTGTGTGTGAACATGTGCGTGCGTGTAAACACGTGTGTGTATGAACACGTGTGTGTGTGTGTAAACACGCGCGTGTGTGTGTGAACACGCGCGTGTGTGTGAACATGTGTGTGCGTGTAAACACGTGTGTGTGTGCACGCGTGTGTGAACACGCGTGTGAGTAAACGTATTTGTATGAACACGCGTGTGTGTAAACATGTGTGTATATATGAACACGCGCGCGTGTGTGTGAACATATGTGTGCGTGTGAACACGCGTGTGTGTGTGAACACGCGTATGTGTAAAGATGTGTGTGTGTGTGAGAACACGCGTGTGAGTAAACATGTGAGTTTCAACACGCGTGTGAACACATATTTGCACACGTATGTGGGTGTGAACACGCGTGTGTAGTGTAGCGGTTCGCGCGCTGCGATACGAACCCGGCGACACGGGTTCGATTCCCGCTCACGGCCAACACCAGCGACGATTATCTGAACCGGTCCTGAGCTTCCCCTAAGTCAACTCAGCCTCAAATGAGTACCTGGTGCGGTGTGTAAACATCGCCCAGAGGGAGACAAAGGCGGCCGGGCGTGGTGATGGCCACCCACCCCATCGCACGCTGTGTCGGCCTTCATAGGTGCTCGCAAACAGCGCTTGCCCCAACAGTCTTTAAATGGCTATACGGGGGTGTTTGTATGTCCATGTGTACGTTTAGTGAGTGTCTGCTTTTGTGCGTATTCCGAAAATGTTTTTGAGTGTGTAGGTGTTAGTGTGTGCAAACGTTTGTGTGTGCATGCGTATATGTTTGTGTATGGGTTTGTATGTGCGTATGTGCGTCTGTATGCGGTTGCGTGTATGTGTATGTGTGTGGGCTTCTATATGTTTGCGTATGTGTCTGTGCTCGGTTGTGTATTCATGTTCGTGTATGGGTTTGTGTATGGATTTGTATGCGTGTCTACGCACAGTTGTGTTTAGATGTTTGTGTATTTGTGCTTCTGTGTGTGTGTGTTTATGTGGCTGTGTTCGCGTATCTGTGTCTCCGTCTGTGAATTTATGCTGCCGTGTTTGTGTGTCTGTGTCCCTGTGTTCGTGTATCTGTGTCTCCGTCTGTGCATTTATGCTGCCGTGTCTGTGAACGTGGGTCTGCGTTTGTGTTTATGTGTCTGTGTTCGTGTATCTGTGTCTCCGTCTGTGAATTTATGCTGCCGTGTCTGTGTACGTGTGTCTGCGTTTGTGTTTATGTGTCTGTGCTCGTGTATCTGTGTCTCCGTCTGTGAATTTATGCTGCCGTGTCTAGGTACGTGTGTCCGCGTCTGTGTGCCTGTGTCCCTGCGTCCGTGTCCCCGTCTGTGTCGCTCACCTCGGCGTGGTTCGCGTAAAATCCTCCCCACTCCGCGCTGTCCTGCTCCTCCATCTTCACGCGTGAGTGGGCTGGGGACACGCGCAGCATCCCGCCCGCTCGCAGCGTGCACGCGCGCGTCTGTGCGCGTGCGCGCCAACTCCTCCGTGTGTGTGTGTCAGTTGCGGCGGCGACTCTGTGTGTGTGTCAGTTGCGATAAATCCTCTGTGTGTGTGTCAGTTGCGGCAACTCCTCCGTGTGTGTGTGTCAGTTGCGGCGGCGACTCTGTGTGTGTGTCAGTTGCGATAAATCCTCTGTGTGTGTGTCAGTTGCGGCAACTCATCTGTGTGTGTGTGTCAGTTGCGGCAACTCCTCTGTGTGTGTGTGTCAGTTGCGGCAACTCCTCTGTGTGTGTGTGTCAGTTGCGGCAACTCCTCTGTGTGTGTGTGTGTCAGTTGCTGCAACTCCTCTGTGTGTGTGTCAGTCGTGGCGACTCCTCTGTGTGTGTTTGTGTAAGTCGAAGTAACTCCTCTGCGTGTGTGTGTGAAAGGTGTGTATCAGTCTCCGCAACTCGTGTGTGTGTGGAGTGTAGGTGTGTGTGTAGGTGTGTGTTTGTGTAGGTGTGTGTATGGAGTGTAGGTGTGTGTGTGTGGAGTGTAGGTGTGTGTGTGGTGTAGGTGTGTGTGTATGTGGAGTGTAGGTGTGTGTGTGTGTGGAATGTAGGTGTGTGTGTGGAGTCTAGGTGTGTGTGGAGAGTAGGTGTGTGTATGTGTAGAGTGTAGGTGTGTGTGTGGAGTGTAGGTGTGTGTGTGTAGTGTAGGTGTGTGTGTGGTGTAGGTGTGTGTGTATGTGGAGTGTAGGTGTGTGTGTGTGTGGAATGTAGGTGTGTGTGTGTGGAGTCTAGGTGTGTGTGGAGAGTAGGTGTGTGTATGTGTAGAGTGTAGGTGTGTGTGTGGAGTGTAGGTGTGTGTGTGTAGTGTAGGTATGTGTGTGAAGTGTAGGTGTGTGTGTGTGGAGTGTAGGTGTGTGTGGAGTGTAGGTGTTAGTGTGGAGGTGGAGGTGTGTGTATGTGTTGAGTGTAGGTGGGTGTGTGTTTGGAGTGTTGGTGTGTGTGTGAGTGTGTGTGGAGTGTAGGTGTGTGTGTGTGGAGTGTAGGTGTGTGTGTAGTGTAGGTGTGTGTGTGTGGAGTGTAGGTGTGTGTGTGGAGTGTAGGTGTGTGTGTGTTTAGTGTATGTGTGTGCGTGTGTGGGTGTGGAGTGTAGGCGTGTGTGTTTGTGGAGTATAGGTGTGTGTGTGGAGTGTAGGTATGTTTGTGGAGGGTAGGTGTGTGTGGAGTGTAGGTGTGTGTGTGGAGTGTATGTTTGCGTGTGTATGGAGTGTAGGTGTGTGTGTGTGTGTGTAGGGTGTAGGTGTGTGTGTGTGGAGTGTAGGTCTGTGAAGTGTCGGTGTGTCTGTGTGTGAAGTGTAGGTAGGTGTATGTGTGGAGAGTAGGTGTGTGGCTGGAGTGTAGGTGTGTGTGTGTGGAGTGTAGGTGTGTGTGTGGAGTGTAGGTGTGTGTGTGGAGTGTAGGTGTGTGTGTGTGGAGTGTAGGTGTGTGTGGAGTGTAGGTGTGTGTGTGTGGAGGTGTAGGTGTGTGTGTGGAGTGTAGGTGTGTGTGTGTAGTATAGGTGTGTGTGTGGAGTGTAGGTGTGTGTGTGTGTGTAGTGTAGGTGTGTGTGTGTGGAGTGTAGGTGTGTGTGGAGTGTAGGTGTGCGTGTAGAGTGTAGGTGTGTGTGTGTGTGTGTGGAGTGTAGGTGTGTGTGTGTGGAGTGTAGTTGTGTGTGTGTGGAGTGTTGGTGTGTGTGTGTAGGTGTGTGTGTGTGTGGAGTGTAGTTGTGTGTGTGTGTGGAGTGTAGGTGTGTGTGTGTGTGTGGAGTGTAGGTGTGTGTGTGGAGTGTAGGTGTGTGTGTGGGTGGTGTGTAGGTGTGTGTGTGGAGTGTAGGTCGGTGCGTGTGTGCGTGGAGTATAGGTGTGTGTGTGTGGAGTGTAGGTGTATGTGTGGAGTATAAGTTTGTGTCTGTATGTGGAGTGTATGTGTGTGTGTGGAGTGTAGGTGTGTGTGTGTGTGTGGAGAGTGTGTGTGTGTGTGGAGTGTAGGTGTGTTTGTGTGGAGTGTAGGTGTGTGTGGAGTGTAGGTGTGTGTGTGCGGAGTGTGGGTGTGTGTGTAGGTGTGTGTGTGTGGAGTGTAGGTGTGTTTGTGTGGAGTGTAGGTGTGTGTGGAGTGTAGGTGTGTGTGTGCGGAGTGTGGGTGTGTGTGTAGGTGTGTGTGTAGGTGTGTGCGGAGTGTGTGTGTGTATGGAGTGTAGGTGTGTGTGTGGAGTGTAGGTGTGTGTGTGCAGTGTATGTGTGTGGAGTGTAGGTGTGTGTGTGTGGTGTGTAGGTGTGTGTGTGGAGTGTAGGTGTGTGTGCAGTGTATGTGTATGTGTGTGGAGTGTAGGTGTGTGTGTGTGGTGTGTAGGTGTGTGTGTGTGGAGTGTAGTGTGTGTGTGTGGAGTGTAGGTGTGTGTGTGGAGTGTAGCTGTGTGTGTGTGTGGTGTGAGTCTATAGGTTTTGCCCACAGATACTAGGTGTGTGTGTGAGGTGTGAGTCTATATACTAAGCCGACAGGTGCTAGGTGTGTGTGTGCATGGTGTGAGTCGTTAGACTATGCCGACAGGTACTAGGTGTATGTGTGTGTGAGGTGTGAGTCAATAGACTATACCCACAGGTACATGGTGTGTGTGTGTGCGAACGCTACACTAGACACGTGTACGTATATATCTAGACCGAATCACCGGTCCGTCTTTCCCTCCCCGTGTGTGCGCATGCACGCACGGGCGAAGAGTTCACTAATTGGCCTTAACAGCCGCTCTCTCATTTCACTAGCCCTGCAACATCAGTCGTATACGCGCAGGATGTACTGGGGAGGCAGAGTACTCGTCTGTGAGATGTGCGCGTGTGTGTGTGTGTGCGCGCTGCAGGTGACACAACTCCCTATCTCGACATCGTTTCGCAATTAACCGCACGTTGGAGCCGGTCGTCGGCGTCGAGGCGGCGGTGATGGCGAGTGATGTGTGTGGGTTATCTGTTGAACTTCTTTCCCACCGTACGCGGCAACAAGCAAACGAAAAACAGTGCTCATCGCAAGTGCGACGAGCGTGCCCGAAGGCTTGCAGCGAGCGGTGCGTCAGGTTCTCGTGTCGGTGATGTCAGGCTATGCGTTGGCTGTGTCAAGCTATGGCAAGCATGTCCTATCTGTGCCAGGCTCCGTCAGGGGACTTTGTGTGTGAGTCGTCAAAGCTACGCGTCAGGCTTTGCCAGTCTATGTCATTGGCTATGCCAGTGTACGTCTCGTACGATGTTAGGCTGTCAGTGTCTGTCTCCGGCTATGGCAGCCAATCAAAGCCTGTGCCAGTCTCTGTCTCGGCTACGTCAGGCTCAGGCTATGTGCCAAGCTATGCCAGCTCTACCAGATTACGGGTCAGCTATACCAGGCTATGTGTCAGTCTACGTGAGGCTATGTGAGCCACGCGGCTGGCTTGACTGCACGTGAGCTGAGCGCTGGCTATGAGCGCTGAGGCACCGGCTGTGTGAGCTGAGTCGCTGGCTATGAGCCGCTGGTTACGTGAGCCGAGCGCTGGCTGTCTGAGCTGAGCGCCGGCTATGTGAGCTGAGCACCGGCTATGTGAGCTGAGCACCGGCCACGTGAGTTGAGCGCCGGCTATGTGAGCTGAGTGCTGACTATGTGAGCTGAGCGCCGGCTATGTGAGCTGAGTCGCTGGCTATGTGCTATGTGAGCTGAGCGCCGGCTATGTGAACTGAGTGCTGACTATGCGAGCTGAGCGCCGGCTATGTGAGCTAAGCCGCTGGCTATGTGCTATGTGAGCTGAGCGTCGGCTATGTGAGCTGAGTGCTGACTATGCGAGCTGAGCGCCGGCTGTGTGAGCTGAGTCGCTGGCTATGTGCTATGTGAGCTGAGCGTCGGCTATGTGAGCTGAGTCGCTGGCTATGCGCCGCTGGCTACGTGAGCTGAGCGTGACGTGTCCCGTGTGTCTCTGTGCACCAATTCGGGTTTGTTGTTCGGCGAGAGCTCATCTCAAGAGGAGGCGTCTCGTCGCTGACATCACCACCCCGCTGATCTGTGGCATGTGCCTAGAAACAATTATAATTATCGCGTGTATTATTTTAGCGTCAGTGCCGGATTAAGTTTCTGCGGGGCATGTAGCATATATTACAAAGGGGGCCCTAAATATATTTTTAAAAAACACGTAAATATTAAAAAAACTCGCATAGTAAAGTAATTGTAATTGTTTTCCCATTTGCTACACAGCCAGATAATACGACGAATCGGTAACCTTAAACACCCGGTCGCTCATAAAAGTTGAATGTAGTATAGTACTGTAGTAATAGAGCAAGTGCAGAATCACTGAACCGGCCTTGATAGCTTGAAAGCGTTTAGCGCGGGGCCCTTGAAAGTGCGGGGCCCGTAGCTACTACACGTGGAGCTACTTTTGCTACTACGATTATCCGGCACTGTTTAGCGTTGTTGTTGTTGTTGTTATTATTGTTTACCAGCGAGACGTACCCGGCGTTGTCCGGGCAAAAAAGACAGACACACACATCGACCGACACATATTTACAGACATTGGTGAACTTGCCATGGAAGCGACTTGCGCAGAAAGCGTTTCCAGTTTTGTGTTTTTTTTCAAAGTATTGGTCCCGGCACGCAATGGGGCCTACGGTTGCGAATAACGCCACGGGGTCTTTAACGTCGCCGCCGCAGTAACGTCACGGCCCAACACGTGGTCGACTTTCGCGACCGATATTATCCACGTGATAGGTGTTTGGCTGCGATCTAAAGCACAACAACAACCTCTGTCATGGGTAATGTTATGGTTCGACACAACGCACCCGGTGGGTTCTAAATCAACCAGGTCACTGTCCTCATCTCCGCAACGGTGACGTTTAGGCACCGCGCGCCACGTGTTCGTTTAAGGCTGAGTCGACCGAAGCAAGGGTCCCCAGACACTTGATGTTAGCCGTGACCCGGAATCGAACTTGGCATTCGCAGATAAATATCGGCGGCGAATGACTTGATAATCTGAACCATTCCTGGGGGGGGGGGGGGGCACTGACGGTAGCCGTGAGCGATTGAGATTTTAAAAACGACGGAATGTATTTCATACTGGGTAAGGCCCACTGAGCTACATAGTTATTTTTCAGAAGCGACCTGGCCACAAATGATAGCTCAAAGAAGTGGCTTATCACGTGGGAATGTATAGCAGCCAAATACTCGAAACGCGCGATGTTGCTTCTCAATGTGGAGGGGAAACCTGGAGATAAAGCCACACAACCGTGGGGGAGAGAGACTCGGAAACCACAAATATATACGGCGTCAGGGTCGGGATCGAACCCACGTCCTCCTGCACACCAGGCGAGTTCATCGCTCGCTACCGACGTTAGCCACAGGGTGGGGGGTGGGATCGACCCCAGGATCGCCAGGGCAGTGCGCTAACCGCTGCGCCACCGCTCCGCCTACTCACACGCAAGCGGTTTACTCGGCGCAGTCATCGGCGATGTTCAATGAGTCGTGTGGTGGTGGTGATGTCGTTGTGGTGAGATGTTAACTACCTTTCCTGGTATACAGGAGGTCATGGCTTCGATCGGGACCCTGATGCCTTCTGTATATTTGGAGTATGCGTACAGTATCTCTCTCAATGTGGTCGCGTAGATTTGTCTCCGTGTCCTCCGGGTTTTTTCCCTCCACATTTAGAATCAACACGCGTTTCAGCTATTTGGCTGCTATAAATGTCCACCTGATAAGCCACTTTCCTTGAGCTATCATTTGTGGTCAGGACGCTTCTGGAAAAAAAAAAAGAGCTTACAGCTCAGTGGGGCCTTGCCTTGTAAATTACAAAAGTAAAAATGTTTTTAGCTGAGTAAACCATCAGGCGGAACGAACCCACGGTCAAAAAAGTTCGCGTGCTCCAAAACGTCCCGCACGCGTTTTGGTCTGACCCGGACCGCAGGCATCGCCGTCGAAATTCACCAACTGGTGGTGCTGCTGCTACTCTCCGTGTTGGCAGTGTTGGTGCACACACAGCTGGTGTGGCTTGCCAATCATCTCAGTCGATGAACCTACTGCACATGGATATATGCCGTGACCTCCTGCTGGCGAGCCGGCGGCGCGTCACGTGACCTCAAAAGGACACCTAGCCTTGCACAAGCGCCGCGGGTGCAGTCTTCGCCGCTCTGTGGCGAGCGGCGGTTGTTGTTGTTGCGTGTCTTGTGGGGAGTGCCGTGCGTGTGTGTGCGTGCGTGCGTATGTATGCTGAACTTCTTTCGCACCGTACGTAGCCAACCGCCCTAACCGGAGGTGCGGTAGCGCAGTGCTTAGCTCACTACGCTGCGCACACGGCCACCAGAGTTCAGAGTGGCGAATATATGAACCAGCCCCGGGCCTCTGCGAAGTCGCCTTCAGCCTTCAATGGACAACTGATTCGACGTGTAAACATCACCACTAAGGGGGAGGCGAGGGCGATCGGGCGCGTGGCTTGGCCATGCCACCGACGGCGCTAACAGCACTTGCCCCGACAGCCCATGCAGGCTACACTCGGGGGGGGGGGGGGCGGGGGGAGGCCTTTGTCTTTGTGTGCGCGCGCGTGTGTCTCTGTGGAGGGGTCGGCTCAGCCTCAAATGAGTACCTGTTGTGTAAACGTCAGCACTGGGGAGACAAAGGCGGCCGGGCGAGGTGTTGGCCACACACTCCCCTCGTGTGCCGTGCCGGCCTTCATAGCTGCACGCTAACAGCACTTGCCCCAACAATCTGTTCAGGCTACATGGGGGGGGGGGGGGAGGGGACCTTTATCTTTGTATGCGCGTGCGTTTATGTGTGTGGTCGACTCAGCCTCAAATGAGTACCTGGCGCGGGGTGTAAACATCGCCACTGGGGAGACAAAGGCGCTCGGGCGTAGTGCTGGTCACCCACCACCCCCTCGTGTAACCGTCCCGGCCTTCGTAGGTGCACGCAAACAGCACTTGCCTCTCGAGTCCGTGGAGGCTATACGGGAGACATTTGTCTTGTGTGTGGAGTGTGGTGGTGGTGGTGGTGCAGGGGGTCTTTGATTGAAGCTCGCAAACAGCACTTGCCTCTCGAGTCCGTGGAGGCTATACGGGAGACCTTTGTCTTGTGTGTGGAGTGTGGTGGTGGTGGTGGTGGAGCAGGGGGTCTTTGATTGGAGCTCGCAAACAGCACTTGCCTCTCGAGTCCGTGGAGGCTATACGGGAGACCTTTGTCTTGTGTGTGGAGTGTGGTGGTGGTGGTGGTGGAGCAGGGGGTCTTTGATTGGAGCTCGTAAACAGCACTTGCCTCTCGAGTCCGTGGAGGCTATACGGGAGACCTTTGTCTTGTGTGTGGAGTGTGGTGGTGGTGGTGGTGGAGCAGGGGGTCTTTGATTGGAGCTCGCAAACAGCACTTGCCTCTCGAGTCCGTGGAGGCTATACGGGAGACCTTTGTCTTGTGTGTGGAGTGTGGTGGTGGTGGTGGTGGAGCAGGGGGTCTTTGATTGGAGCTCGCTTCCTTCTTCTCGAGGCGAGCCGCGCGGATCATGGGAAATGTAAACACGCGACAGGCCGCGTGTGCGCCGCTTTCTCTCTCTCTCTCTCTGCAGCTCGCATACGAATAACAGAACAAAGACAAAGATTCCCCATCCACCCCCCCACCCCTAGCCTTCAACAGGGCTGTTGGGGCAAGTGCTGTTCGCGAGTATACACCTATGAAGGCCGCCACGGCGAGGATGGCCTATACCGCGCCCGCTCGCCTTTATCAACCCAAGTGCTGCTGGCTTTTTTTTATCGGCCGAGTTGACCTAGGGGGAGTCGCTGGACCGGTTCAAATATTCGCGTTGTTGCTCGGTTTAGTCGCCGGGTTCGTAGCGCGCTGCGCTACCAGCGGCTTTCCGTGATCGGTGGGCAGCGGTAGCAGCTGTGGGCGCACGCAGAGCGGTGGCTGGCTGGCTGGCACCACCACCACCACCACCCCCCCCCCGGTCGCCTTTATCTCCCCAGTGCTACTGATGCATGCGCATTGCACCAGGCGCTGTACTCGATGAAGGCTGAGTCGACCTAAGGAGCCGTCCCTAAAAGACGTCACGAGATTGTGGACGAGTTTTGACCCCTCCTCCTCGTCACACGGCGTCACAAAAAGTCAGACCCCCCCCCCACCTCCAATATAACATCACAAAGCTCCGTCCCCCCCAAAAAACATATTTCCATGTGCTTCAAATCGCTTTAAACTATTGTCGTTGTAGTGCGTATTTAATGTGGCGCTGCACTCTGATGTTGTAGGAGAAAACATTTATTAAAAAGTCTATTTAATTAAGTAGAACGTTTTGTCTATATTTATTTTTAAAGTTTTGCATTTTGATGTGACGTCACATTTCTCACCCCCCCCCCCTTCCCCTCGTCACACATCGTCACAAATGTCTGACCCCCCCCCCCCCACACTCCCTAGGTGCGTGACGTCATTTATGGACGGCCCCCCAAAGGGGTTCAAATATGCGCCACTGCTGCTGGGTAGTGAGCGGGAATCGAACTCGGCTCGCCGGGTTCACAGCGAACTCAACACCGAGCTCACAGCTCACCGCAGGGACACAGCAAAGACAAAGATCACCCGTGTAGCCTTGACAGGATGTTGGGGCAAGTGCTGTCGGCGAGCACAGCACCTGTGAAGGCCTCCACGGCCCACGAGGGGGTGGGTGGCCAGCATCACGCCCGGCCGCCTTTGTCTCCCCCGGTGTCGATGTCTACACGACTTCTCCGTGGTGGTGGTGGTGGTGTTGGCGTGGTAGAGCGAGGAGCGGAGGCGGGCGCCCATTGTAATCAGTTCCAGCCACCCCCCGTTCTTACAATCCACTGCTGAATGGATGAAGGCCGGGTTAGTGGAGGCGTTGTGCGCTTAGGATTGCTCCGCGTATCGCTCGCCGCTGATGTTGGACCGGGAGCAGCAGTTGAACTCAGGTCGCCGAGTTCAGACCACTAATCACCAACCCCTTGCAATTGAATTTTAGATTTAAAGCTTTCGTGACTGCTAGGATCCATACTCTTTGGTTCTATTGGGTAAAGTCGTGATTTTTTGGTTATTTTATTTTCCCTTCCAATTGCCCCAACCCGTAACCATAATCGCAACTTGGAACGCTGTCCCTAAACCCCACCAGTGGCTATACAACGGGAGTCGTAATCATACCCTATAGGTAAGGGGCCGTCCATAAATGACGTCACGCACCTAGGGGGTGGGGTGGGGGGGGGGTCAGACATTTGTGACGATGTGTGACGAGGGGGGGGGGGGGGTGTTTGAGAAATGTGACGTCACATCGAAATGCACAACTTTAGAAATAAATATAGACAAAACGTTCTACTTAACTAAATAGACTTTTTAATAAATGTTTTCTCCTACAACATCAGAGTGCAGCGGCACATTAAATACTCACTACAATGACAATAGTTTAAAGCGATCTGAAGCATGTTTTATTTTTTTTTGGGGGGGGGGGAGGGCAGAGCTTTGTGACGTCATATTTGAGGGGGGATCTGACTTTTTGTGACGCCGTGTGTCGTCCAAAATCGCGTGACGTCAGTTATGGGCAGCCCCTAAACCATTAAAATTCTCAGCTTCCTATAACCAACACGTTGATTCCAACCGTGACCACTGCCCCAACGCGAACCCTTCACCTCTGTTGTGCTCAATGCGGGATAAAGAGTTGGGGCGCTGTGCAGTGCCCGCTGGGCCACGTGCGTCAGAAACGTGGCAATTGACGACGGGAATCGGGCGCTACGGTGGCTAGGAGATGTTAACTACCTCGCCCGGTATACAGGAGGTCGTGGATTCGATCCCTACCCTGACGCCTGCTGCTGTATTTGGAGATTTAAAAAAGTGTGACGCGTTGTCGTCACGTGGAGGAGGGGGGAGGGCGGGGCGAGTCTGTCCATATAACAAATCGCGATTGACTTCCCCGAAAAGTAGTGCTAAATTTATCGACCCCGGAGGGATGATGGCTTGGGTCAACCCCCAGCAACCAAGATTTGAACTCGTGACCACACCCTTACCCACTACCTCGCTTGGTATACAGAAGGTTCGTGGGTTCAATCCCGATCCTGACGCCTGCTGTATATTCGGAGTTTGCATGTGTCTCTCTCCGTGGTGGCGTGGATTTTTTTTTCCTTCAGTTTATTTGCCTGCTGCAAATTTCCACACGATGAGCCACTTCGTAGAGCGATCATTTGTAGGCAGGCCACTTCTGAAAAAGAGTTATACAGCTCAGTTGGCTTTGACCTTGAAAAAATTTAATATGTTGTTTTGTTTATGGCAGGGGTGGGCGACGTCCGGCCCGTGGGCTGTATGAGGCCCGCAAAATAATTTGGTCTCTGGCCCTGCCAAGGCAACCGCAGGCGGGACTCGAAATTCAATAAATCTAGGAGCAAAACCTGGAAAAGCAGTTGCGAGTAGCAACATCATCGTCAATACCGGCTAACATCATCACCACGCCTCATCAAAGAGATGCAGTTCCAGCCCATCGCATTAGTGGTGAGTTAATACAAATTTTTGACCAAATATAACAGGCAAATTTTTAAGTTGATAATTTTGCATGGCTCGCGAATGATGTTATAAATATCCAAATGGCCCTTGGCAGAAAAAAAAGGTTCCCCACCCCTGGTTTATGGGAACAAGTAGATTGAAGAGAAACGCACTTTCAATGACAGGGGAAGACAGAATTAGGACCACTTGTGCATGTTAGAAGCATCATCTAAACACAACACGAATTTCCTTAGAACTTATTTTTTGTGATTAGTTTGTCGTCCTTCCCCCTGCAACCTCCCGATTGACCACATGTTTGTTTGTTGCAGTACGGAGTTAGCCTGATAACTTTCATCTAGATTGTCTTACGATTGTTATTGTTTGACTTGAATCCCACTGGGATTTTTTGCACACAGCGTTGGTATACGGTGATTGTTTTTTTCTGGAAAAGATCTTGCTGGTTTTTTTCCTGGATATTTCTGTTGCGCGTCGTCACTTTAAGATGTTTCTTTGTTCGTGGTTTTTTTTGTTGTTGTTGTTGTTGCGGTTGCACCCGAGTCAAGAGCCGCATGGCTCACAGGGTTGTACCTAATCAATGAAACTGAACTGAAACTGAGAGATGGAGACATGGAATGAGCTCGCGTGCAAGACGCTCGATGGATCGTTGCGACCGCAGCGACCATAATAGATGGCTCGGAGAAGCATTCATCCAGCAGTGGATCAATCAAGGCGGATGATGATAATGATGATGATAATCATGAGATTGTTTGTGAGCAGCCTGCTGCGAACTCGCAACGTCTCCATCTGTGGTAACAGCGCAGTGGGGAGATTATTCTGCCCGACGTTGGTGATTGTGTTACTATAGCGACGCCTCGTGGTTCCATTGCGTCTCTTCACGATTATTGTTCTTGATGAAACTCGCTGTGTGTATATAATTTACTAGCTGTACTACCCGGCTCCGCCCGGGACTTGAATTCACCACACCCGGCCGTCTTTGTCTCCCCAGTGGCGATGTTCACACCACACCAGCTACTCGTTTGAGGCTGAGTCGACCATAGGGGAGGCCCAGGACCGGTTCAAATAATCGTCACCGGTGGTGGCCGTGAGCGGGAATCGAACGCCCGTCGCCAGGTTCGTAGCGCGGCGCGCTAAACCACTACACTACAATGCGTTACGCTTCCACATGCGAGGGTCACGTGACAGATTTGACGTCACAGCTCACTTGCCGTGCAAAAAATAAATGCATTATTGAGCTCCCGCCCCCCCCCCCCCCCCCAAATAAAACAAAAGTGTATTTTTATAATTTTAGCATGGTGTACAGTCTGGAAAGTACCCACGTGGCAAATTTCAAGCCTGTTGCATGTCGGGAAGTACGTTAAACATTTTCAACAGACACACACAATCACACCTTTGCCTTTTATATATATGGAGATGTACTTTCGTCGAACTTCTTGAGCACCGTACATAATCCACCGTGTTCATCGAAAGGTGCGGGGGAAGGAGAACAAACCAAAGACCAAAAAGCAATTGTAAATCAATTGGTTTTTCAATCGACACCTAACACTCCCCTATCCGCGTGGATGCCTGGAACTCAGCACTCGAGGCTGCAGTGGCGAGGGTTGGTGGCTCACACACGGATGAGTTGCGAAACTCCCGTCCCGTGGACGTCGAGGCGGTGGCGTACCCTGGGCTGTCCAGGAGAAGGCGGTTCAGCGAGTGGACTAATTGCCATCTCTTTCCATCTGTACACGACGGGTTAGAGCGTTGGCCCCCATCGCGCAAAAGGCATGGGTTTTTATCCGTGCGCTCCGGTTTACACCACGCGTGGTACAATGAACACGATTCATCATCAGTTGTCTAAAACGTTTGACGAATAAAGAAATAAGCGATGCAGCAGTCGGCAGGACTCTCCTGAAAACAATCATCGGTTGCGTGCAGCGTTGAACGAGTTACATTGCGTTTGACTGCGCAGAAGTAAATTGGCGAACGTGGTTAGACGAAGTAACGTGGCCTTGTGCAGCTGCGTTGACTGGAGTTCTGATTTCTCCAATAAAAATATTCTGATATTTATTCTGTTTGGGGAAACGTTGTAGCTGAAGTGTTTACGAATCAGTACTCAAAGCAGCTTCACCGTTCTACCACTAGGGGATGCAATCTACACGCATAGAAAAGCACAACTAGAATTGATTATATATTATTTACTGTGTATAAATATGATGCATTAGTTTTGGTCATCTGTGCCTAACGCCTGAGATTCTGCATGCTGTGTGTAACGCCGGGTAGGCTACGTGGATTTTCATGCAATTAGAAAAAAAATGAAAAGCTTATTTTAATATTGGAACGAATTAGTAGTTATGAGAAAAATTTTCTCCAAAAATATACCAGGGCCGTTTTTTTTTATTTTATAATTTCCTTGTGCACACCATTATAGATTTATTACGTTGCTTTGTCGAGACGCAAAAATCCAAGCAACCTTGAAGTGCCGATTAAAAAACATTAATCTCAAGGAAAACTTTCAGCAGATGATCGTCAATTCACGACAAATGTGATATATAGAGCCATTTTTCATGAAATAAATGTAATACAATCTTTACACTTGAGTCTTTTTCGTTAAGTTATGTTTGCACGAATCCAACCGTGACCATTGCCCCAATTACACCAGTAATTCAATAATGTGCAGACCTTTGCCGACAGTCTGTGGGTGGGTGGGTGAATGGTGGGTGGGTGAGTGGGTGGTGGGTGGGTGAGTGGTGGGTGGGTGAGTTGTGGGTGAGTGGTGGGTGTGTATGTGAGTGGGTGGGTGAATGGTGAGTGGGTGAGTGGTGGGTGGGTGTGTGGGTGGGTGAGTGGTGGGTGGGTGGGTGAGTGGTGGGTGGGTGGGTGTGTGGGTGGGTGGGTGAGTGGTGGGTGGGTGAGTGGTGGGTGGGTGAGTGGTAGGTGGGTGTGTGGGTGGGTGAGTGGTGGGTGGGTGAGTGGTGGGTGTATGTGTGGGTGGGTGGGTGTGTGGGTGGGTGAGTGGTGGGTGGTGGGTGGGTGAGTGAATGGTGGGTGTGTGGGTGGGTGAGTGGTGGGTGGGTGAGTGGTTGGTGGGTGGGTGAGTGGTGGGTGGGTGAGTGGTGAGTGGGTATGTGGTGGGTGGGTGAGTGGTGGGTGGGTGGGTGGGTGATTGGTGGGTGTGTGGGTGGTGGGTGGGTGTGTGGTGGGTGGGTGGGGGAGTGGTGGGTGGGTGAGTGGTGGGTGGGTGTGTGGGTGGGTGGGTGTGTGGGTGGGTGAGTGGTGGGTGGGTGGGTGAGTGGTGGGTGGGTGGTGGGTCGGTGAGTGGTGGGTGGGTGGGTGAGTGGTGGGTGGGTGATTGGTGGGTGTGTGGGTGGTGGGTGGGTGTGTGGTGGGTGTGTGGGTGGGTGAGTGGTGGGTGGGTGGGTGAGTGGTGAGTGGGTATGTGGTGGGTGGGTGAGTGGTGGGTGGGTGGGTGATTGGTGGGTGGGTGAGTGGTGGGTGGGTGTGTGGGTGGGTGAGTGGTGGGTGGGTGAGTGGTGGGTTGGTGTGTGGGTGGGTGTGTGGGTGGGTGACTGGTGGGTGGGTGAGTGGTGGGTGGCTGGGTGAGTAATGGTCGTGCATATTCCTCGTCGTAACGCCGTGTCGTTCGGCGCAATCCTCGACGTTTCGCTCGGGAACCGAATGCAGTTGCTGAAGTAGCCAGCACGCTGGAGCGAATGGTGCAGCAGCTACAACCGGCGACGACCAACGCGGCTGTTGTTGTTGTTTGTTTGTCCAGGGACTCCGCCAAGGCCCCCGTGATCCATGGATGCATCCAAGCTGTGTGGAGTCCGTTTGAACGACCCACAAACTTTCGTGCCATTTTCCTTCTCAACCCCGGGGGGGTGGGGGGGGCGGAGGGGTCCCAGAAGTCGTTCCTCATCTCGGCTCAGGGCGCTATAACCCGACCCCTCGACTCACGGCGTCCCTACTGCAATGAGCTCATGCCTCAGTGGGCTTCGCCTGGCAGGATGGGGATGGTTTAGGGTTGTATTTGTATGTTTTTTGTGCGATTTGCTCTTTGGCTCTTTCGGTAAAGTCACGTCGAAAGAAAGAACCAAAGAAGATGTACTCTGTGATTTAATTTATTTGCTTTCACCGTGACTTTACCGAAAGAACCAAGGAGTATGGATCCTTGCAGTCACGAAAACTTCAAATCTAGAATTTGTGTGATTTGTTTACCTATTCTTGTACGTTGCACTCCTATCGTGTTGTTGTGCTGTGTTGTTGTCGCGTTCTTAGCCAGTGCCCACTTTACTGGACATCTGTGAGGAAAAAAAAGAGCTTTATAGCTCATCGGATTCCTCCTGCAGTATAAATAAATAAATATTACGCTCACGACGCAGGCCATTCTTCACCCAACATCTGGCTCACACGCATTTCGCTCTCTCTCGCTCGCTCGCTCTCTCGCCTCTGCCTACCATCATTGTGTGTGTGTGTGTGCCTGTCGACAATGCACGCATACGGCAATAGCAGCATCGACAACCGCACGCACACACAAAAAAAACCCCGAGCACGCGATGCATTTTAGCTTCAAACCTTTAAATTTATTTGTCTCTCGCGAGGTGCCCCGTTTGCCGCCGCTACTCCGGCTGCCACATTGGGCTTTGTAATTGTCAGATGTTCACGGGGAGAAGAAAAATAAAATTCAACGATTAGTCGTGTGCATTGTTCACGTGTGAGAGGTAACCCGGAAACAATAAAATAATAAAATATATAAAAAACTATAAAAAAAATTCTCACGACGTTTCGACCATAACACAAACGGTCGTCATCAGGTGTGTCGACACACCTGATGACGAAACGTCGTGAGAATTTTTTTATTGTTTTATATATATTTTATTATTTTATTGTTTCCCTTCAACGTGACTTTACCGAAAGAGCTAAGAATATGAATTATTGCAGTCACGAAAGCTTTAAATCAAAATTTAAAGGTAACCCGGAGAAAACCCCACGCCTTGCGTGGGAGCGGGCGACGCCGCTCGCCCCGTATAGATGCGAACAGACGGCGATTAGTCCGCACGTCGCTGATCCCCCATTCTGCCGGTCAGCCAGGTCACAGCATCTCCTCGACGCCCGCGGGGAAGGGAGTTCCACAACCCCCATCTGGTAATAGCAATAGGTTTTTTACCCTTTTAGCTGGCACAAAAACTGACACATTTATACAAGGGATCATGTTTGCAATAACCACAACACAAGCAGTCAAAAATGCAAACAAAAAGAGACAACTCTGATAATGACATGCACTGTTTTTGAATTTGATTGGTCCACACCCGAGACGGCTTTTCTGGGAGCCCTTTAGTCTCCACTGGTGTTGGACCAGATGACGCCAAAAGGCGTATAAAGGTGTCAGTTTTTGTGCCAGCTAAAAGGGTAAAAACCTATTACTATATCTTGTTACTGGCAAAGGAGGTCTCATAATGTAAAAACCCCCATCTGGGCGGCGATTCACAAACCTAGAGCCGTTGATACCACAGCGATGGGCGGTTGCAATGCAGAAGTCGCCGCTTCCGTTAGATCTCACTGCGGACATGGCCAGCTGAGACAAATGGCCAGCTGAGTAAATCCACCTTCACCAACCCTCACTCCCTCCCTCCTAATTCGCCTCTGCCCACAGTCCATCGGCAGAGCGTGTGCGGTGGAGTCAAGGTGTGTGGGCACTCCCAATGTGTCCAAGTCTTTTTGGGCCATCGGCATGGTCCGTCCCGCTGGATCATAGCCCTGTCTCCCTGTCTCCCTGTCTAGCTGTCTCCCTGTCTCCCTGTCACCCTGTCTCCCTGTCTAGCTGTCTCCCTGTCTCCCTGTCACCCTGTCACCCTGTCTCCCTGTCTCCCTGTCTCCCTGTCACCCTGTCTCCCAGTCTCCCTGTCACACTGTCTCCCTGTCTCCCTGTCTCCCTGTCACCCTGTCACCCTGTCTCCCTGTCTCCCTGTCACACTGTCACACTGTCTCCCTGTCTCACTGTCTCCCTGTCTCCCTGTCACACTGTCACACTGTCTCCCTGTCTAACTGTCTCGCTGTCACCCTGTCTCCCTGTCTCCCTGTCACACTGTCACACTGTCTCCCTGTCTCCCTGTCTCTCTGTCTCCCTGTCTCCCTGTCTCCCTGTCTCCCTGTCTCCGGGTCACCCGATCACCCTGTCTCCCTGTCTCCCTGTCTCCCTGTCACCCTGTCTCCCAGTCACCCGGTCTCCCAGTCACCCGATCACCCTGTCTCCCTGTCTCCCTGTCTCCCTGTCACCCTGTCACCCTATCTCCCTGTCACCCTGTCTCCCTGTCACCCTGTCTCCCTGTCTCCCTGTCCAGCTGTCTCCCTGTCTCCCAGTCTCCCAGTCACCCTGTCACCCTGTCTCCCTGTCTCCCTGTCTCCCAGTCTCCCGGTCACCCGATCACCCTGTCTCCCTGTCTCCCTGTCTCTCTGTCACCCTGTCTCCCTGTCACCCTGTCTCCCTGTCACCCTGTCTCCCTGTCTCCCTGTCTCCCAGTCTCCCGGTCACCCGATCACCCTGTCTCCCTGTCTCCCTGTCTCCGTGTCACCCTGTCACCCTATATCCCTGTCACCCTGTCTCCCTGTCTCCCTGTCCAGCTGTCTCCCTGTCTCCCAGTCTCCCAGTCACCCTGTCGCCCTGTCTCCCAGTCACCCGGTCTCCCAGTCACCCGATCACCCTGTCTCCCTGTCTCCCGATCACCCGATCACCCTGTCTCCCTGTCTCTCTGTCACCCTTTCTCCCTGTCACACTGTCTCCCTGTCACCCTGTCTACCTGTCTCCCTGTCTCCCTGTCTCCCAGTCTCCCGGTCACCCGATCACCCCGTCTCCCTGTCTCCCTGTTTCCCTGTCACCCTGTCACCCTATCTCCCTGTCACCCTGTCTCCTTGTCACCCTGTCTCCCTGTCTCCCTGTCTCCCTGTCCAGCTGTCTCCCTGTCTCCCAGTCTCCCAGTCACCCTGTCACCCTGTCACCCTGTCTCCCTGTCACACTGTCACCCTGTCACCCTGTCACAGTGTCTCCCTGTCTCCCTGTCACCCTGTCTCCCTGTCACCCTGTCACACTGTCACCCTGTCTCCCTGTCTCCCTGTCTCCCTGTCACCCTGTCTCCCAGTCTCCCTGTCACACTGTCACCCTGTCACCCTGTCACACTGTCTCCCTGTCTCCCTGTCACCCTGTCACCCTGTCACACTGTCTCCCTGTCTCCCTGTCACACTGTCACACTGTCTCCCTGTCTCACTGTCTCGCTGTCACCCTGTCTCCCTGTCTCCCTGTCACACTGTCACACTGTCTCCCTGTCTCCCTGTCTCTCTGTCACCCTGTATCCCTGTCTCCCTGTCTCCCTGTCTCCCGGTCACCCGATCACCCTGTCTCCCTGTCTCCCTGTCTCCCTGTCACCCTGTCTCCCTGTCTCCCAGTCACCCGGTCTCCCAGTCACCCGATCACCCTGTCTCCCTGTCTCCCTGTCACCCTGTCACCCTATCTCCCTGTCACCCTGTCTCCCTGTCACCCTGTCTCCCTGTCTCCCAGTCTCCCGGTCACCCGATCACCCTGTCTCCCTGTCTCCGTGTCACCCTGTCACCCTATATCCCTGTCACCCTGTCTCCCTGTCTCCCTGTCTCCCTGTCCAGCTGTCTCCCTGTCTCCCAGTCTCCCAGTCACCCTGTCGCCCTGTCTCCCAGTCACCCGGTCTCCCAGTCACCCGATCACCCTGTCTCCCTGTCTCCCGGTCACCCGATCACCCTGTCTCCCTGTCTCCCTGTCTCTCTGTCACCCTTTCTCCCTGTCACCCTGTCTCCCTGTCACCCTGTCTACCTGTCTCCCTGTCTCCCTGTCTCCCAGTCTCCCGGTCACCCGATCACCCTGTCTCCCTGTTTCCCTGTCACCCTGTCACCCTATCTCCCTGTCACCCTGTCTTCTTGTCACCCTGTCTCCCTGTCTCCCTGTCCAGCTGTCTCCCTGTCTCCCAGTCTCCCAGTCACCCTGTCACCCTGTCACCCTGTCTCCCTGTCACCCTGTCACACTGTCACCCTGTCACCCTGTCACACTGTCTCCCTGTCACCCTGTCTCCCTGTCACCCTGTCACACTGTCACCCTGTCTCCCTGTCTCCCTGTCTCCCTGTCACCCTGTCTCCCAGTCTCCCTGTCACACTGTCACCCTGTCACCCTGTCACACTGTCTCCCTGTCTCCCTGTCTCCCTGTCACCCTGTCACCCTGTCACCCTGTCACACTGTCTCCCTGTCTCCCTGTCTCCCTGTCACACTGTCTCCCTGTCTCACTGTCTCGCTGTCACCCTGTCTCCCTGTCTCCCTGTCACACTGTCACACTGTCTCCCTGTCTCCCTGTCTCTCTGTCACCCTGTCTCCCTGTCACCCTGTCTCCCTGTCTCCCTGTCTCCCGGTCACCCGATCACTCTGTCTCCCTGTCTCCCTGTCACCCTGTCTCCCTGTCTCCCAGTCACCCGGTCTCCCAGTCACCCGATCACCCTGTCTCCCTGTCTCCCTGTCTCCCTGTCACCCTGTCACCCTATCTCCCTGTCACCCTGTCTCCCTGTCACCCTGTCTCCCTGTCTCCCTGTCCAGCTGTCTCCCTGTCTCCCAGTCTCCCAGTGACCCTGTCACCCTGTCTCCCTGTCTCCCTGTCTCCCAGTCTCCCGGTCACCCGATCACCCTGTCTCCCTGTCTCCCTGTCTCTCTGTCACCCTGTCTCCCTGTCACCCTGTCTCCCTGTCACCCTGTCTCCCTGTCTCCCTGTCTCCCAGTCTCCCGGTCACCCGATCACCCTGTCTCCCTGTCTCCCTGTCTCCGTGTCACCCTGTCACCCTATCTCCCTGTCACCCTGTCTCCCTGTCACCCTGTCTCCCTGTCTCCCTGTCTCCCTGTCCAGCTGTCTCCCTGTCTCCCAGTCTCCCAGTCACCCTGTCACCCTGTCACCCTGTCTCCCTGTCTCCCTGTCACCCTGTCTCCCTGTCTCCCAGTCACCCGGTCTCCCAGTCACCCGATCACCCTGTCTCCCTGTCTCCCGGTCACCCGATCACCCTGTCTCCCTGTCTCCCTGTCTCTCTGTCACCCTTTCTCCCTGTCACCCTGTCTCCCTGTCACCCTGTCTCCCTGTCTCCCTGTCACCCTGTCTCCCTGTCTCCCTGTCTCCCTGTCCAGCTGTCTCCCTGTCTCCCAGTCTCCCAGTCACCCTGTCACCCTGTCTCCCTGTCACCCTGTCTCCCTGTCACCCTGTCACACTGTCTCCCTGTCACCCTGTCACACTGTCACCCAGTCTCCCTGTCACACTGTCACCCTGTCACACTGTCTCCCTGTCTCCCTGTCACCCTGTCACACTGTCACCCTGTCTCCCTGTCTCCCTGTCTCCCTGTCACCCTGTCTCCCAGTCTCCCTGTCACACTGTCTCCCTGTCTCCCTGTCTCCCTGTCACCCAGTCACCCGGTCTCCCAGTCACCCGATCACCCTGTCTCCCTGTCTCCCTGTCACCCTGTCACCCTATCTCCCTGTCACCCTGTCTCCCTGTCACCCTGTCTCCCTGTCTCCCTGTCTCCCTGTCCAGCTGTCTCCCTGTCTCCCAGTCTCCCAGTCACCCTGTCACCCTGTCTCCCTGTCTCCCTGTCTCCCAGTCTCCCGGTCACCCGATCACCCTGTCTCACTGTCTCCCTGTCTCTCTGTCACCCTGTCTCCCTGTCACCCTGTCTCCCTGTCTCCCTGTCTCCCAGTCTCCCGGTCACCCGATCACCCTGTCTCCCTGTCTCCCTGTCTCCGTGTCACCCTGTCACCCTATATCCCTGTCACCCTGTCTCCCTGTCTCCCTGTCTCCCTGTCCAGCTGTCTCCCTGTCTCCCAGTCTCCCAGTCACCCTGTCGCCCTGTCTCCCAGTCACCCGATCTCCCAGTCACCCGATAACCCTGTCTCCCTGTCTCCCGGTCACCCGATCACCCTGTCTCCCTGTCTCCCTGTCTCTCTGTCACCCTTTCTCCCTGTCACCCTGTCTCCCTGTCACCCTGTCTACCTGTCTCCCTGTCTCCCTGTCTCCCAGTCTCCCGGTCACCCGATCACCCTGTCTCCCTGTCTCCCTGTTTCCCTGTCACCCTGTCACCCTATCTCCCTGTCACCCTGTCTCCTTGTCACCCTGTCTCCCTGTCTCCCTGTCCAGCTGTCTCCCTGTCTCCCAGTCTCCCAGTCACCCTGTCACCCTGTCTCCCTGTCACCCTGTCACACTGTCACCCTGTCACCCTGTCACACTGTCTCCCTGTCTCCCTGTCACCCTGTCTCCCTGTCACCCTGTCACACTGTCACCCTGTCTCCCTGTCTCCCTGTCTCCCTGTCACCCTGTCTCCCAGTCTCCCTGTCACACTGTCACCCTGTCACCCTGTCACACTGTCTCCATGTCTCCCTGTCTCCCTGTCACCCTGTCACCCTGTCACCCTGTCACACTGTCTCCCTGTCTCCCTGTCTCCCTGTCACACTGTCTCCCTGTCTCACTGTCTCGCTGTCACCCTGTCTCCCTGTCTCCCTGTCACACTGTCACACTGTCTCCCTGTCTCCCTGTCTCTCTGTCACCCTGTCTCCCTGTCACCCTGTCTCCCTGTCTCCCTGTCTCCCTGTCTCCCGGTCACCCGATCACCCTGTCTCCCTGTCTCCCTGTCACCCTGTTTCCCAGTCACCCGGTCTCCCAGTCAGCCGATCACCCTGTCTCCCTGTCTCCCTGTCTCCCTGTCACCCTATCTCCCTGTCACCCTGTCTCCCTGTCACCCTGTCTCCCTGTCTCCCTGTCTCCCTGTCCAGCTGTCTCCCTGTCTCCCAGTCTCCCAGTCACCCTGTCACCCTGTCTCCCTGTCTCCCTGTCTCCCAGTCTCCCGGTCACCCGATCACCCTGTCTCCCTGTCTCCCTGTCTCTCTGTCACCCTGTTTCCCTGTCACCCTGTCTCCCTGTCACCCTGTCTCCCTGTCTCCCTGTCTCCCAGTCTCCCGGTCACCCGATCACCCTGTCTCCCTGTCTCCCTGTCTCCGTGTCACCCTGTCACCCTATATCCCTGTCACCCTGTCTCCCTGTCTCCCTGTCCAGCTGTCTCCCTGTCTCCCAGTCTCCCAGTCACCCTGTCGCCCTGTCTCCCAGTCACCCGGTCTCCCAGTCACCCGATCACCCTGTCTCCCGGTCACCCGATCACCCTGTCTCCCTGTCTCCCTGTCTCTCTGTCACCCTTTCTCCCTGTCACCCTGTCTCCCTGTCACCCTGTCTACCTGTCTCCCTGTCTCCCTGTCTCCCAGTCTCCCGGTCACCCGATCACCCTGTCTCCCTGTCTCCCTGTTTCCCTGTCACATTGTCACCCTATCTCCCTGTCACCCTGTCTCCTTGTCACCCTGTCTCCCTGTCTCCCTGTCTCCCTGTCCAGCTGTCTCCCTGTCTCCCAGTCTCCCAGTCACCCTGTCACCCTGTCACCCTGTCTCGCTGTCACCCTGTCACACTGTCACCCTGTCACCCTGTCACACTGTCTCCCTGTCTCCCTGTCACCCTGTCTCCCTGTCACCCTGTCACACTGTCACCCTGTCTCCCTGTCTCCCTGTCTCCCTGTCTCCCAGTCTCCCTGTCACACTGTCACCCTGTCACCCTGTCACACTGTCTCCCTGTCTCCCTATCTCCCTGTCACCCTGTCACCCTGTCACACTGTCTCCCTGTCTCCCTGTCTCCCTGTCACACTGTCACACTGTCTCCCTGTCTCACTGTCTCGCTGTCACCCTGTCTCCCTGTCTCCCTGTCACACTGTCACACTGTCTCCCTGTCTCCCTGTCTCTCTGTCACCCTGTCTCCCTGTCACCCTGTCTCCCTGTCTCCCTGTCTCCCTGTCTCCCTGTCTCCCGGTCACCCGATCACCCTGTCTCCCTGTCTCCCTGTCTCCCTGTCACCCTGTCTCCCTGTCTCCCAGTCACCCGGTCTCCCAGTCACCCGATCACCCTGTCTCCCTGTATCCCTGTCTCCCTGTCACCCTGTCACCCTATCTCCCTGTCACCCTGTCTCCCTGTCACCCTGTCTCCCTGTCTCCCTGTCCAGCTGTCTCCCTGTCTCCCAGTCTCCCAGTCACCCTGTCACCCTGTCTCCCTGTCTCCCTGTCTCCCAGTCTCCCGGTCACCCGATCACCCTGTCTCCCTGTCTCCCTGTCTCTCTGTCACCCTGTCTCCCTGTCACCCTGTCTCCCTGTCTCCCTGTCTCCCTGTCTCCCAGTCTCCCGGTCACCCGATCACCCTGTCTCCCTGTCTCCCTGTCTCCGTGTCACCCTGTCACCCTATCTCCCTGTCACTCTGTCTCCCTGTCACCCTGTCTCCCTGTCTCCCTGTCTCCCTGTCCAGCTGTCTCCCTGTCTCCCAGTCTCCCAGTCACCCTGTCACCCTGTCACCCTGTCTCCCTGTCTCCCTGTCTCCCTGTCTCCCAGTCACCCGGTCTCCCAGTCACCCGATCACCCTGTCTCCCTGTCTCCCGGTCACCCGATCACCCTGTCTCCCTGTCTCCCTGTCTCTCTGTCACCCTTTCTCCCTGTCACCCTGTCTCCCTGTCACCCTGTCTCCCTGTCTCCCTGTCTCCCTGTCCAGCTGTCTCCCTGTCTCCCAGTCTCCCAGTCACCCTGTCACCCTGTCACCCTGTCTCCCTGTCTCCCTGTCACCCTGTCTCCCTGTCTCCCAGTCACCCGGTCTCCCAGTCACCCGATCACCCTGTCTCCCTGTCTCCCGGTCACCCGATCACCCTGTCTCCCTGTCTCCCTGTCTCTCTGTCACCCTTTCTCCCTGTCACCCTGTCTCCCTGTCACCCTGTCTCCCTGTCTCCCTGTCACCCTGTCTCCCTGTCTCCCTGTCCAGCTGTCTCCCTGTCTCCCAGTCTCCCAGTCACCCTGTCACCCTGTCACCCTGTCTCCCTGTCTCCCTGTCTCCCAGTCACCCGGTCTCCCAGTCACCCGGTCTCCCAGTCACCCGATCACCCTGTCTCCCTGTCTCCCGGTCACCCGATCACCCTGTCTCCCTGTCTCCCTGTCTCTCTGTCACCCTTTCTCCCTGTCACCCTGTCTCCCTGTCACCCTGTCTCCCTGTCTCCCTGTCACCCTGTCTCCCTGTCTCCCTGTCTCCCTGTCCAGCTGTCTCCCTGTCTCCCAGTTTCCCAGTCACCCTGTCACCCTGTCACCCTGTCTCCCTGTCTCCCTGTCTCCCTGTCACCCTGTCTCCCTGTCTCCCAGTCACCCGGTCTCCCAGTCACCCGATCACCCTGTCTCCCTGTCTCCCGGTCACCCGATCACCCTGTCTCCCTGTCTCCCTGTCTCTCTGTCACCCTTTCTCCCTGTCACCCTGTCTCCCTGTCACCCTGTCTCCCTGTCTCCCTGTCTCCCAGTCTCCCGGTCACCCGATCACCCTGTCTCCCTGTCTCCCTGTTTCCCTGTCACCCTATCTCCCTGTCACCCTGTCTCCTTGTTACCCTGTCTCCCTGTCTCCCTGTCCAGCTGTCTCCCTGTCTCCCAGTCTCCCAGTCACCCTGTCACCCTGTACCGATCGCTGAGCCCCGCGCGATGGCCGTGCGGAAATAAAAGGAGGCCCCTTCCTGGCGCAGGAAACGCTGTCGTCGACTCATCCGTTCCATCCGTAAACTTGCCCGCCTCGAAGAGACGCTGACTCGGTACATCTCCCGCTAATGGCTGCATTGTCTCTACCCAAAACGAGGCTTCGCAGACGCCTGGAGGCGGCTCGCGTGGCCCAGAAGTTCGGGGCGTGGACACCCGGCCACGCGTCGCTGAAGCGGCCGGGTTCGCAGCCGCGTCTGAGCCGCCTCGCGATTAAACCGGGTCCTCGAGTGCCTCTGGTTGAAAGGCCCTCCAGATGAAGATGCCACCGTGACCAGAACCGATGCGCTTACCGCAACCACCACCACCACCAACGCCACCACCACCACAAAAAAAACCTTGTCGCTATCGACGACTCGTCCGACCGTCCGCCAGACGCAGCAAGCTACTGCTCAAGAAGGCGCCCAGCGACCTCCAGCATCTCACCTGACAGTCTCCCCCACCATCTGGCTCTATCTCAGGTCTTCCTCTCGGCCACCGTGAGTCCCCGCTGTTGACAAGAGTCCGCGGTGGACTCAGGACGCGGCGTTGTCAGAGGGGACGCTCGCCCAGTGGCAGCCGAGTGGGGAAGCTCACGCGAGAGGCCGGGCTATTGCCTTCGTCGTCACGTGGGCCCGACAGCCTCTACGGTTCGAGACTGGTGAAAGAATGGCAGCCGAACGAGAGAGGAGAGGTCGCAGATCCAGGAGGATCATCACTGTCGTGTGTGGTGAGCGGTGGTGTCGCGGTAAGCAACGCTGCGCTACGAACCCGGCGAGCCGGGTTCGATTCCCCGCTCACGGTCAACACCGGTGACGATTATCTGAACCGGTCCTGGGCCTCCCCTAGGTCGACTCAGCCTCAAATAAGTACCTGGTGCGATGTGTAAACATCGCCTCTAGGGAGCCAAAAGGAGGCTGGGCGCGGTGTTGGCCACCAACGCCCGTCTTGTGCCGTGCCGACCTTTATAGGTGCTCGCTTACAGCACTTGCCTCTTTTTCAGTCTGTTAAGGCTAGGCGCGAGGGATCTTTGTCTTTGCTTGTCAGGTGGAGACTTGCATTCGTAGGGTCCAGGTTCCGTGCGAGGTGGCTTTGGGAAGGGAGGGCAGTCAAACAGCAGTGGATCGACCATGACTGACTGATGACGACAATGACAATGACGAAGTCGATGACTCCATCGCAGCAGGGAACCTGAGCCGTGTCGTCTTCCTCACTTCCCTTCCCTCCGGGTCCGACCCAGTTGGAAACTTCCCATAGGATTAAAGACAATGGTCAGCACACTGCGCTGCGAACTAGCCTACCCAGTGAGTTCGATCCCCGTCCAAAATCGGGTGATTCGCTCAACTTCCCTTCAACCTACCAGCACCAACCAGCCGACGAGCGTGGTGAAGTATGGTCAAGCAACTCTCATGACCGACACGGTTTTGGGAGGATTTCATCCAGCAGTGGATTCGGCTAAGGCGGGGTTTCCCAACGTCCAGTACTCGCAGCTTCACACCACTGCCACCACGCTCCGTTCTTCCGCGTTTACCAATGCGCCCAACCCGTCTCACGCTGCACGCGCCCGATGATTGTTAAACGGGTCCCACGTGACGCGTTAAACAATTGACGCTGTCTGCGTTCATAGAGCCAGTTCAAATGAAGCTCCAGATGTCGGTATGTCTGTACACGTGTTCCGGTGTGTGTACTCGCTGTTCTGATGTGTGTACACGTATTCCCTGTCTGCTTGTGTACACGTGTACCGTGTGTGTACTCGCTGTTCCGTGTCTGCTTGTGTACACGTGATCCGTGTGTGTACACGTGTTCCGGTGTGTGTACACGTGTTCGACGCGAGGCGGTCAGCATTACTTGGCAAGGTATTTAATGGCTTATGTTTAATATGTTGTTGAGGAAGCATTGTGTTCAAAGTATTGCCGATATAAAACGTAAAAACAGCATAAAAATCTCTTATCTTAACGTAATAATTTTATATATATCGCCTTTACCACGTTGCTTTACATGAACTAACAATGTTACAACAACGACCTGGCAATGTGATGGTGGAGATGACGTGAATGAAAGAGATGAGAGGAAGCGATGGGGCCAAATCTGTGATGATGATGATGATACGATAATTCAGTGAAAGCAAAATTGATGACAATTAACGAGGAATAATTTAATGAGTGGTAGCCATTCAATGGGAATGTGAAGAGGGAACAGTCTGGTGGTGGTTATGAGGGAAGGGAGGGGGGGGTGAAGGGGGGTCGTGGTGGGTCAGCTAGGGAACAATGAGTGTGAGCTTTGAGTGAAGAGTGGAAACTTAGCGAGCGAAGGTGACCGCTTAATGTGGAGGGGGGAGTTTGTTCCCCTGAAGTGGGGGGTGGGGGAGAAGAGCGAGAGAGAGACAACGTGGATTGAGCACATGGAGAAGGAGGAACACGGAGAGAGACAACGTGGATTGAGCTCAAGGAAAAGTAGGAACAGAGAGAGAGAGACAACGTGGATTGAGCACACGGAGAATGAAAAACAGAGAGAGAGAGAGACAACGTGGATTGAGCACACGGAGAATGAGAAACAGAGAGAGAGAGAGAACGTGGATTGAGCACATGGAGAAGGAGGAACACAGAAAGAGAGAGACAACGTGGATTGAGCACAAGGAAAAGGAGGAACAGAGAGAGAGAGAGAACGTGGATTGAGCACACGGAGAATGAGAAACAGAGAGAGAGACATCGTGGATTGAGCACACGGAGAATGAGAAACAGAGAGAGAGACATCGTGGATTGAGCTCAAGGAAAAGGAGGAACATAGAGAGAGAGAGAGACAGCGTTGATTGAGCACGTAGAGAGGGCGAGAAGGCGACACGTAGAAAGATGCAAGAGTGGCAAGATACGGTGGGGCAAGACCAAGAAGGGATTTGTAGACCAGGGTGATGAATGTGAAGAGGCAGCGGTCGTAGACAGGGAGCCTGGCGCAGTTGCGCTAGGAGGGTCGAGTTATGGGAACTGTGGGGCGGTGGGGGGGGTTTGAATATGAGCCGAGCAAAGTTGTTTTGTATTTGTTTAAGGGGCGTCAAAGGAGTAAATGGACAGACCGAGCATGAGAAAGTTCCAGTGGTCCAGACGGGTACACGGATAAGGGAATGGACGAGGAGGTTTGCAGCAGAGGTGGAAATAAGCGGTCGGATTTTGCGAAAGTTGAACGCACAGCTGTCAAACCACACGGTTTAGGCCGTAGTCTTGCGTAGGGAAATTCGAGTTTTCAGGTCCATACCGCGTACAGCCGTCTCAACACGGGCAACAAAATAATGCGTCTATTTGTGATTCTCCCCTCGTGATGGCACTTTGTAGGATGAACGTTGAGATCAATAAGGGCAACGGGGTGACCAATTGCGTCTGAATTGGTCTGTAAATAAGGTAGGCAGTACTGAGTGACAGGTATGGGAACGAATGGAGCCGGCAAGCACGGCATGGTGGCGGAGTTGTGATCGGTGAGGGAGAGGTAAAAATCACGGATGACGACCAAAAGGTTGAGTGCTGAGGAAATCGGGGAACAGCGGGTTGGCACAGTAGGGGGCACAGGTGGTGCATCAGCCAGTCGTCTCAGTCAGTCGACCCGTGGCACCTGGGTCTGCCCCGTGATCTCCTGCCAGCGGGCGTTCGACACTTCACGTGGCCTCAAGGTGCACATGGCCTGGCACAAGCGTCGTGGTGACATCACCGCCACTTAGTGGCGAATGGCGGTTGTTGTTGTTGCCAGTGTGTCAGTGTGTGTCAGTGTGTGTGCGTGAGTGTGTCAGTGTGTCAGTGTGTGTGTCAGTGTGTGTGTGTCAGTGTGTGTCAGTGTGTGTGTGAGTGTGTGTGTCAGTGTGTGTGTCAGTGTGTGTGTGTCAGTGTGTGTCAGTGTGTGTGTGAGTGTGTGTGTCAGTGTGTCAGTGTGTGTGTCAGTGTGTGTGTGTCAGTGTGTGTCAGTGTGTGTGTGTGAGTGTGTGTGTCAGTGTGTGAGTGTGTGTTTCAGTGTGTGTGTGTGTGAGTGTGTGTGTCAGTGTGTGTCAGTGTGTCAGTGTGGGACAGGCATGGGAGGAAGGGAACGGGAGGCATGGGAGAAAGATCATTCGAGTTGTTTAATGCCGTGTATGTTGCCGGCAATTGGAGATACCTTTAACAAGTTTTTAAATATACTCGCCGAAAATCAAACACGCACATGCCGTACGTATTAAAAGCTAACATAGCCACAAAAATCGAGGCCTGGTTAGGCGGCGTCGTCATCATTGTTTGATAATTCAGCGCGGCCTTGGGACCTACCTATCGCGTCGTGTATAATCGCAAACGCTCTCAAGGAAGCCTGCCGATTGTTCAATGGCACATTGGGGCTGGCTGTGGACGGATTCCTCGGTGGGTTCGCTCGTTCGGGGTCCGGCTCCGACTTGCTGATGAGTGGCTCAGAGCGCGCACGCGGGGTGAGGGGGGGGGGGCAGGCGGTCTGACAATCGACACGGGACCTCGCTGAGGATCTGCGATCGTCCCAAAGCCCCACCACGATCCGCTACCAGATGTCGAATGACATTCCACTCATTCGGCATCTGCCGCGCAAAAGGCAGAGAATTAAAAGGCGCGCGTACGCACACCTCACACGCACCATACCACAGCCCACGCACCACACCACACACACGCACACGCACCACACACACGCACCACACGCACACGCACCACACACACGCCCCACAACAACAACAACCGCCATTCACCACTAAGTGGCGGTGACGTCACCACGACGCTTGTGCCAGGCCATGTGCACCTTGAGGCCACGTGAAGTGTCGAACGCCCGCTGGCAGGAGGTCACGGGGCAGACCCAGGTGCCACGGGTCGACTGACTGAGATGACTGGCTGATGCACCACCTGTGCCCCCTACTGTGCCAACCTGCTGTGCTTTAGCCACCCGGCGCTCCGCTCGTTGTTGTGAGCGTCGCTCCTCCGCCCTCCGTTGTTGTTGGAGGGCGACTACCTCCAACTGCCCAGTAGCGTCCTTCACGAGCCTCCTCCACAGAGGCCGATCTTGACACCGCTGGTACCAGTCTTCGGCAAGTCCACTCAGCTCCACGTCCTCCTGTACCACATCACTCCATCTCTTCTCTAGCCCGTGCCGCGCCCGTTTAGCCCCCTCGATCCGGCCGAAAAAAAGCTGTTTCGGCATGCGTTGGCTGGGCATGCAGGCTACATGACTGGATCGTAGGCAGGCCAGCCTAAATGTTTCTAACCGGCGAAGATGTTCCATTAGGGGGGTCCACGTTTCGCAAGCGTAGAGAAGGGAGGGAATGACCGTGGCCGAGAAGACCTGAAGCTTAGTGCGGAGCGACAGACCAGGTAGCTTCCACACAGCGTTACGCAACCGATGAAAAGATATTGCCGCTCGACTGATTCGGAGTGAGACCTCTGCTGTTAAACTGGAGCCGGTCATAAGCACACTTCCCAGGTATGGGAAACTCTCCACTCTCTCCACAACTGCCCCATCACCGATTGGGAGTTGTGGGGGTGGAGTGTCCGATGGTACAAAATACCCAGGCAGGTGCTTAGTTTTGGTGGGGCTGATGGTAAGGCCCCATCTCTTAGTGGCACGCTCCAGTCTCAGCACCAGCGTCTTCAACTCCTCCTCTGAATGAGCAGCATTTAACAAATCATCAGCATACATAACGTGGTTGAGCAATAGGGAGCCATCCCTTGACCGCACCCGGGCATCGATCAGCCTCCCATTATATCTGTACCATATGGAGATTCCCCCGGTACAGCTATTGAAGGCTTCACGAACTACGTGGTCGAAAGAGATGTTAAGTAATGTGGGAGCCAGAGGACATCCCTGTCGCACCCCAAGGTGAACAGGGAAAGACTCGGACTCCCGGCCACTCCATCTCCTCAGCAACCCGCGACCACCACCCATCCTTGCAGCGCCTCACGGCTCTCCGAACCTCTGAGCGAAGGCTTCGGTAAGCCTCCTCATTCTCTGACGTGGGATTCTGTAGCCGATGACAGTGGGCCTGTCGCTTTTTCTCAACCATCCTGAACACCTCCTCTGTCAGCCAGGGTCTCTCGGGAGGTCTGGACCGCATACCCAAAGCAGCCATTGCAGCCGCATGAATCACAGTCCTAAACCTCACCTATTTACCCTCGACATCAGGAGGAGTGGGGGACGATGCCAACCCCAGCCGCACGCGATGATGAAATTCTCGCTTGCAATTGTCATCAGATAACTGAGACCAGGCCACTTTAGGTTGGAATGGGGTCCTGGGTGTACACCCACCACCGGATTAGAAGAATGGCAGGCGCATCTTACAGATGACTAGTCGATGGTCAGAAGGCAGATCAGCTCCACGGTAGGTCCTGGTGTCAAGGACATAGGCTCGCATCCGCTGGTCCGTCACTATGTAATCCAGCAGATGTTCTTGCTTGGACCCGGCATGCATCCATGATGTTGTGTGGATTCGCCGATGCCAGAACCGCGTGTTGATAATTACAAGCCCATGGGCTGCACAAAAATCTAGCAGCCTCTTAACGTTGTTATTGAGCTGATCTGGCCCATGCCGTCCAATCACTCCTGACCAGGTGCCAGCATAACGAACTCGGGCATTGAAGTCCGCCAACAAGATGACTCTATCCCGAGGGGCCACTTTAGCTAACACCTGTGACAGGAGGTCATAGAAGGCATCTGACTCATCGGTTTTGCCTGCATCCCTCCACGGATGTTCGTCTTCAGTGGGGGCATAAGTAACCACGACCACCACTCCTCGCCTCCGGTTGATGGGAAGGGGAGCCCAAAGTAGCCTGGGGCTTACAGCTTCCCACACCTCACCGCCACGCTCCCACGCCCCCTTCATTCTTTTGTTTAAAAGAAGAGCCAGACCCTGTTGTTTGGCAGTCTGCTGCCCCGAGTAGAAGACTGTCCACCCCTCATGGTGGCAGGAGCCAGAACCGGTCCACCGGACCTCGTGAATCCACAGTGAGCGTTCGAACATTCCACGTGGCCATCCGTAATGGCTTTTCGTTGTTTCTGGAGGAGCCCCGAGGGTAAAGATTCAATCTCCTGCCTCCGCCAATTGAGGTTTGGCCAGGAGACGTCATAGACGCCTGTCCCCCCGGGGCCTCCGGCACAAGCTTATTAGTTAAATTTTGTATTCGTAGTTTAGTGGTAATTTATTGAAGGTGGAGGGGTTACCAGCCCCTCGCACCCATCCAGAGCCCCCGTTTAGCCACGGGGGTGGACACAGACGCCATGAGGGGAGGAGCCAATCGGAATTGGACCTCCCCCCACAGCACTGTCCATGACAGAGTTGCCCGTCCGGCAGCGCGAGAAGGTAGGGGGTTAAATTTTGATTTAAAGCTTTCGTGACTGTAGTAATTCATATTCTCAGCTCTTTCCGTAAAGTCACGTTGAAGGGAAACAATAAAATAATAAAATACATATAAAACAATACAAATTCTCACCACGTTTCAACCATAACACAAACGGTCATAATCAGGTGTGAAAACCAACGGCAAGAAACATTTGAAAGAAGTGCCGGTTCGCATTTATTCATTCATTTAAAAAACGTTAGCGCCACGGGCAGCGATTTGGCAGTTTGTTTAGAAGGACGAGTCCATCTATGTTCTGAAAAGAGGAGGGGGAAGACGAAAAATTAATGTATGCTGTCTGAAAGCCTCCGTAAGCGTGAACAATCAATTAAGACCAGAAATGGTTTATCAAATCCTTCCTATGATTGCTAGGCCAGAATCCATCTTCTCGGTTGAAATTGTCTCTGTGCTTGTATATGTGGATAGCCTCATGAAGGAATCTCTAATGGTAGCCAGATGGCTTACAAAGAACCTCTGTCTTGGAAAAGTCAATGTCATGTGAGCCTAGTGAATTATAACAATGATCTGCCACGGCTGAGGTGTTGGTCCTACCGTGTTTAAGGTCTGCTTTGTGTTCACGAATGCTGTCCAAGACATGGCGTTTGGTTTCTCCAATGTAACTACTACCACAGAGGCAACTTAGTTTGTAGACACCAGGGTACTGTATGTCCGGAATCACATCTTTTACAGACGGAACCAGATCACGGATTTTATGTAACGTGTTGAAACGGAGCTAGATCTTACGTGTTTATTCAAGATTTTGGAGATCTTTTTTGTGATCCCCGCAATGTAGGGTAAAGTGATGGTTTTGAAAGGCTCCTCAAGAGGGTCCTTCTTCATGGTTTGAGTGATAGCTTTGCGGATTGTATAGTCGGAGTAACCATTAGCCTTAAGAGCTTGGTGTACGTGCTTGAGTTCACTGCCTATGTGTTCCTGGTCGGATATGCATTGGGCTCTATCGTACAGAGTCTTGATGAGAGAATTCTTCTGTGATGGATGGTGGTGGGAATCCGGTTTCAGATAAGCATCCGTATGGGTAGCTTTCCTGTAGACAGAGTGGCTCATTAAACCATCAGGTATCTTTTTTATTAGGACATCCAAAAAAGGTAGGTTGCCATCTTTTTCGACTTCCATGGTAAATCTGATGGCTGGGTGTATGGAAATGATTTGGTCTAAGAATTGGTCTAGAGCAGGCCGGCCATGTGGCCAGATGACAAAAGTGTCATCCACGTACCTCTTCCATAAGGTTGGCTGCAGAGTGGCAGTCTGGATGGCGTCAGTCTCAAATTTCTCCATGAAAATGTTAGCTATAACCGGAGAATAAACACAACATCCAGATCCGTTTCAACACATTACATAAAATCCGTGATCTGGTTCCGTCTGTAAAAGATGTGATTCCGGACATACAGTACCCTGGTGTCTACAAACTAAGTTGCCTCTGTGGTAGTAGTTACATTGGAGAAACCAAACGCCATGTCTCGGACCGCATTCGTGAACACAAAGCAGACCTTAAACACGGTAGGACCAACACCTCGAACGTGGCAGATCATTTTTATAATTCAGTAGGCTCACATGACATTGACTTCTCCAAGACAGAGGTTCTTTGTAAGCCATCTGGCTACCATGAGAGATTCGATCATGAGGCTATCCACATATCCAAGCACAGATACAATTTCAACCGAAATATGGATTCAGGCTGAGCAATCATTGGAAGGATTTGATAAACCATTTCAGATCTTAATTGATTGTTCACGCTAACGGTGGCTTTCAGACAGCATACATTAATTTTTCGTCTCCCCCCTCCTCTTTTCAGAACATAGATGGACTCGTCCTTCTAAACAAACTGCCAAATCGCTGCCCGTGGCGCCAACGTTTTTAAAAATAAAAAAATAAATGGTCACACCGTTTAAAAATAAATAAATGCAAACCACCACTTCTTTAAAATGTTTCTTGCCGTTTGTTTTCACACCTGATGATGACCGTTTGTGTTATGGTCGAAACGTCGTGAGAATTTTTATTGTTTATATATATTTTATTATGTTATTGTTTCCCTTCAACGTGACTTTACCGAAAGAGCTAAGAATATGAATTACTGCAGTCACGAAAGCTTTAAATCAAAATTTAACCACCTCTACGAGGAGGGTTTCCACATAACTTTAAGATCCTTCAACAAACTCCGGGATAAGAAGGCTCAGCTAATCGAGTCTCTCACCTTTTTGAAGAGATGCCGCAACTCTGGGGTAATACCAATCGCATTTACACTGACCTCTGCTGCTGTAACCTTTTCTAATGCGAAACGAATTCTTTTCAAAACTAGCTTAGCTCTTATCTCAGAGAAAATCAGACTTATACGCACCGAACTAGATCAGTTAGACAAGACACTCTACAAATCACACTTATCATTGACGGCAACAATGTCCACATCGGATTGGGAACATGTAGACAATATGACTGCCTCTTCAGCTGCTACTATGTCGACAAAATGTAAGGACAACCTGATTTCCAAATTTATCCTCCTCTTCAACAAAGACCGGACCCACACACCAAAAAGCTAGACGTTAACAAAGTCGTAATTAATCGCAGTAACAGTTCTATTTTCGATGGTCTGAAATCCGTTTTAGCTAAAGGTCTAAACTTTGCAGTCACACCTAAACACATACCAGTTAATGATATCATTGCCCAAGTAGACGTTGCTCTCAGGGGCCTGGGTCACATCGCTGCAGACGTAGCAAGATCTGAAATCGGTGCAACCCTCAAAAACGCTAAGATGCCAGCTAACAACCTCAGCAAAGATGAGCGTTTTGAATTATATAAATTAAAAAGAGGGAGGAGATTGTAGTCCTCTCAGGTGACAAGGGCAATGCTACTGTGATCATGGATAAAATAGAATATAACAAAAAAATAACAGAATTACTCGACGATGGTAGCTATACAAAAATAAAAAGAGATCCCACCAACAGCCTCGTCACACAAACCAACAAATAATTTCTGATTCAACCGCATTAATTGATCAATCTAAACAGTTTTCGTTGAAACCTTCTGCTGCCAGGCCACCAAGATTATACGGCTTACCAAAAATACATAAAGTAGATACACCCCTTCGTCCCATCGTCTCTACTATCAACTCCCCCACCTACAAACTGGCTCGTTTTTTGTCTGAAATCCTGCGTCATCTCACTGGAAAAACCACCTCTGCGGTACAAAATTCAACTCACCTGGTATCGACAATTAAGGGTATTTCCCTGTCCCCAGACGACCTGCTTGTCAGTTTTGATGAAGTTTCCTTATTCACCAAAGTTTATGTACCTGACACCATCGCAATCATTGAAGACTTGGTTCATCAAGGACGAAACACTGAGGTACCCCCCTGGTGAGACACTGCTTAACCAATACATACTTCACTTGGAATGGAACTTTCAACAATCAAACTGAGGGCACCCCAATGGGCTCCCCCTATCTCCGGTTATAGCGAACATTTTCATGGAGAAATTTGAGACTGACGCCATCCAGACTGCCACTCTGCGCCCCACCTTATGGAAGAGGTACATGGATGACACTTTTGTCATCTGGCCACATGGCCGGCATGCTCTAGACCAATTCTTCAACCACATCAATTCCATACACCCAGCAATCAGATTTACCATTGAAGTCGAAAAAGATGGCAAGCTACCTTTTTTGGATGTCCTAATAAAAAGAGACCTGATGGTTCAATGAGCCACTCTGTCTACAGGAAAGCTACCCATACGGATGCTTATCTGAAACTGGATTCCCACCACCATCCATCACAGAAGAATTCTCTCATCAAGACTCTTTACCATAGAGCCCAATGCATATCCGACCAGGAACACATAGGCAGTGAACTCAAGCACGGAAAACAAGCTCTTAAGGCTAATGGTTACTCCGACTATACAATCCGCAAAGCTATCACTCAAACCATGAAGAAGGACCCTCTTGAGGAGCCTTTCAAAACCATCACTTTACCCTACATTGTGGGGATCACAAAAAAGATCTCCAAAATCTTGAATAAACACAAGATCCAGGTCCGTTTCAACACATTACATAAAATCCGTGATCTGGTTCCGTCTGTAAAAGATGTGATTCCGGACATACAGTACCCTGGTGTCTACAAACTAAGTTGCCTCTGTGGTAGTAGTTACATTGGAGAAACCAAACGACATGTCTCGGACCGCATTCGTGAACACAAAGCAGACCTTAAACACGGTAGGACCAACACCTCGGCCGTGGCAGATCATTTTTATAATTCAGTAGGCTCACATGACATTGACTTCTCCAAGACAGAGGTTCTTTGTAAGCCATCTGGCTACCATGAGAGATTCGTTCATGAGGCTATCCACATATACAAGCACAGAGACAATTTCAACCGAGAAGATGGATTCTGGCTGAGCAATCATTGGAAGGATTTGATAAACCATGTCAGGTCTTAATTGATTGTTCACGCTTACGGTGGCTTTCAGACAGCATACATAAATTTTTCGTCTCCCCCCTCCTCTTTTCAGAACATAGATGAACTCGTCCTTCTAAACAAACTTCCAAATCGTTGCCCGTGGTGCTAACTTTTTTTTTAAATAAATGAATAAATGCGAACCGGCACTTCTTTCAAATGTTTCTTGCCGTTGGTTTTCACACCTGATGATGACCGTTTGCGTTATGGTCGAAACGTCGTGAGAATTTTTATTGTTTTATATATATATTTTATTATTTTATTGTTTCCCTTCAACGTGACTTTACCGAAAGAGCTAAGAATATGAGGTAGGGGGTTGTTTTGCCAGACAGGCATTCTGACACACACACTCACACACACACACACTGACACACACCCACTGACACACATACTGACGCGGGCGCCCGTGCATTTAGCATCACTTTCCCACGATACACGTCGAAGCTCAATACGAATTATTTCCAGTGGGAAGTGTGCATCACGGAATAGTTTTTTGTGTGTGTGTGTTAAGTCAAACGAAAATCTGAAAGCGAGGTTGTTTTTACGTCGTTGCTTAGTTAAGTGCGCAAGTTGTTTTTTCTTTCGGGGCACGCTTGCAGGAAAGGAGTGGCACTGGAACAGCATTTAATGAATCCACGACAGAATGAACGTGAACAAAACGTATAATTTATGCTGCCTCTGAATCATTGTGTCCTGTTCGAGTGCGTGTATATTATCCGCAATAACAAGGCAGCCACACAGCCTGGCTTTGGGGTGGGGGGGGGGTCACCGCAGTGGCTGGATGTTAACTACCTCGCCTGGTATACAGGAGGTCGTGAGTTCGATACCGAACCGACGCCTGCAGTATATGTTGGAGTTTGCGTGTCTCTCTCCCCGTGGTCGCGTGATATTTTTCTCCGGGTCCTCCGGTTTTTCCCTGGACATTTAGAAACATGCGTTTAGAGTATTTGGCTGCTATAAATGTCCACGTGATGATAAGTCACTTCGTTGAGATATCATTTGTGGCCAGGTCGCTTCTGAAAAAGAGCTACGTAGCTCAGTGATCCTTACCCGTTAAAATAAAACGTAGTTTAGTTTGTAGTTTTAAATAGGGTTTGCCATCTACGCTGGACATTAGTTTCTCAGTGCCTCTATCTTGGTGTCTACCTTTAATTCTTGAGCACATTGTACCGGATTCTCAGTGCATTCGTCAGCCATGGTCAGTCCACTGCTGTATGAAAGCCTTATCCAAGCCGTCACCATCATCATCATGGTCTCTCACAGACCAACGATGCAACAATATCTCTAGATCCCGAGCCAAATGTCATCGTTCCATCTCCGCAGTGTCTGTGCTGTATGGTGTGTTCTTTTGGCTGTCCATCCGTCACTAGACTCGGCTTACCAGGCCACAAATCCACTTAACGACACCACATGCCCGAGCCCACTCACTTTTATTCAGAGACAAGGTGCTGTCTCGAACTGGGTCCACGTTCTCTTTAGCCACAAGCTCTTCTTCCAGTCTCTCAGTGTAGTAGTGATGTAGATGATGATAATAATGATAATTACAGCTTCCAAAGCACCTTTGAGAAAATGTCGAGGCACTTTACATCAATGATGATGGGAGGAGGACAAGAAATGGCTCCGAGTTAAAATAGCAAACTCCATCTGACCGAGGAATGTCTGTAGGTCGAAGGAATTGAAGATCCCTGCCGAACCGGACTCCCCGGGTGTCACGTGAGTGAAGGCCCAGAGAGTTCCACAGTAGTGTGGGTGTCACGTGAGTGAAGGCCCAGAGAGTTCTACAGTGCGGGTGTCACGTGAGTGAAGGCCCAAAGAGTCCCACAGTGAGGGTGTCACGTGGGTGAAGGCCCAGAGAGTCCCACAGTGCGGGTGGCACGTGAGTGAAGGCCGAGAGAGTTCCACAGTAGTGCGGGTGTCACGTGAGTGAAGGCCTAGAGAGTTCCACAGTGCGGGTGTCACGTGAGTGAAGGCCCAGAGAGTTCCACAGTAGTGCGGGTGTCACGTGAGTGAAGGCCCAGAGTCCCACAGTGAGGGTGTCACGTGGGTGAAGGCCCAAAGAGTCCCACAGTGAGGGTGTCACGTGAGTGAAGGCCCAGAGAGTTCCACAGTAGTGCGGGTGTCACGTGAGTGAAGGCCCAGAGAGTTCCACAGTGAGGGTGTCACGTGAGTGAAGGCCCAGAGAGTTCTACAGTGCGGGTGTCACGTGAGTGAAGGCCGAGAGAGTCCCACAGTGCGGGTGGCACGTGAGTGAAGGCCTAGAGAGTTCCACAGTGCGGGTGTCACGTGAGTGAAGGCCCAGAGAGTTCCACAGTAGTGCGGGTGTCACGTGAGTGAAGGCCCAGAGAGTTCCACAGTGAGGGTGTCACGTGAGTGAAGGCCCAGAGAGTTCCATAGTGAGGGTGTCACGTGAGTGAAGGCCCAGAGAGTTCCACAGTGCAGGTGTCACGTGAGTGAAGGCCCAGAGAGTTCCACAGTGAGGGTGTCACGTGAGTGAAGGCCCAGAGAGTTCCACAGTGCGGGTGTCACCTGAGTGAAGGCCCAGAGAGTTCCACAGTGAGGGTGTCACGTGAGTGAAGGCCCAGAGAGTTCCATAGTGAGGGTGTCACGTGAGTGAAGGCCCAGAGAGTTCCACAGTGCGGGTGTCACGTGAGTGAAGGCCCAGAGAGTTCCACAGTGAGGGTGTCACGTGAGTGAAGGCCCAGAGAGTTCCACAGTGCGGGTGTCACCTGAGTGAAGGCCCAGAGAGTCCCACAGTGCGGGTGTCACGTGAGTGAAGGCCCAGAGAGTTCCACAGTGCGGGTGTCACGTGAGTGAAGGCCCAGAGAGTTCCACAGTGCGGGTGTCACGTGAGAGAAGGCCCAGAGAGTCCCACATTGCGGGTGTCACGTGAGTGAAGGCCGAGAGAGTCTCACAGTGCGGGTGTCACGTGAGTGAAGGCCGAGAGAGTCCCACAGTGCGGGTGTCACGTGAGTGAAGGCCGAGAGAGTCTCACAGTGCGGGTGTCACGTGAGTGAAGGCCCAGAGTTCCACAGTGCGGGTGTCACGTGAGTGAAGGCCCAGAGAGTTCCACAGTGAGGGTGTCACGTGAGTGAAGGCCCAGAGGGTTCCACAGTAAAGGGTGTCACGTGAGTGAAGGCCCAGAGAGTTCCACAGTGAGGGTGTCACGTGAGTGAAGGCCCAGAGGGTTCCACAGTGAGGGTGTCACGTGAGTGAAGGCCCAGAGAGTTCCACAGTGCGGGTGTCACGTGAGTGAAGGCCCAGAGAGTTCCACAGTGAGGGTGTCACGTGAGTGAAGGCTCAGAGAGTTCCACAGTAGTGCGGGTGTCACGTGAGTGAAGGCCCAGAGAGTTCCACAGTGCGGGTGTCACGTGAGCGAAGGCCCAGAGAGTTCCACAGTGCGAGTGTCACGTGAGTGAAGGCCCAGAGAGTTCCACAGTGCGGGTGTCACGTGAGTGAAGGCCCAGAGAGTTCCACTGTGCGGGTGTCACGTGAGTGAAGGTCCAGAGATCGCCCATGGGACTTGAGCTTCTGTGTGCCCTTTTCATCCTTTGGGCTATTTTCTTTGCCAACGGCTCTGATCCACGTGTCTTAGCGCGGGATTTTCGCTCATGTACATCGAATCGCGAGGATAATAAACAACTCCTTGCCTTGGCCCAGGCGCCGGGTGGTAAGCCCGCAGCTCTCAAGTCGAGGATTGTTTGTGTTGTACTTTATTTTTAAAGTACAAATTTAATCATTACCGCCTGATACCCTTCCTGGCCGCGACCAAAATAATCATTGGCGAGTGATATCAAATTGTGTCTCCGGTAAGTGGAATCGGTCTCAAATGACTGATTGATGCCTTGTGTAAACATCCGCACCGGGGAGACAAAGGCGGCCGGGCGTTTTGCCGCTGGCCACACACCACCACCACCACCGACTGGCATGGCATGGGTGCTCGTTAGCAGCACTAGCCCCAACAGCCCCTGCACAGGCTACACAATGGGCGCAGCGCGGGTGGGGGTATTTATGTTCAAGTGTATTTGTGTATTTACACAAAGCGCGCGACAATTGTGCGAGTGGCGGTTAGGAGGAGATGGAGGGATGGTGGTGGGGGGGGCGTGAGAGCTGGGGTCAATAGCCATGCCGCGTTTCCTTTGGTGCGGGTAGGGCGGGCAATGCATTAGCGGCGCCCGCAGGAAGCGTTGGTGATGGGCGCAGGAAGGCCAATAGACTCACGTAGAGACCCATAGACTCACACAGAGAGCCATAGACTCACACACAGACCCATAGACTCACACGGAGACTCATAGAATCACACGGATACTCATAGACTCACACAGAGACCCATAGACTCACACGGATACCCATAGACTCAAACACAGACCTCTAGACTCACACGGAGATCAATAGATGCACACACAGACCCAGGGACTCGCACACAGACCCACAAACTCAGACAGGGACAGATACACTAACAAAGGGACCCATAGACTCCCATGGAGACCCAGTAACTCACAGAGAGACCCATAGACTCAAACAGAGATCCATTAATTCCACATGGAGAACCCATAGACTCACACAGAGACCCATGGACGCACACAGAGACCCATAGATTCACACACAGACCCATATACTCACATGGAGACACAGACTCACACGGAGACCCAGAGACTCACACAGAGACGCATAGGCTCACACAGGGCCCATATACTCGTACAGATGCCCATAAACTCACACAGAGTCCCATAGACTCACATAGGGACCCATAGATTCACATGGAGACCCAGAGACTCATACAGACCCACGGGCTCACACAGATATGCATAGAATTACACAGAGACATATAGGCCAAAATAAAGACCCATAGATTAACACAAACACATATACTCACACAGGAACCCAAAGACTCACACAGAGACCAACAGCTTCACACAGAGACCCATAGACGCAGAGAGACCCAAATACTCACACGAAGACCCACATACTCACAGTTACCCATATGTTCACACAGAAAGCCATAGACTCACACAGACCAACATACTTCACCACAGACCCATGGACTTACACGGGGACCCACAGAACTCACACAGTCTTCTTCATACGGCTGAAATGTATGGAGAGAGAGAGAAAAAACTACAATTTTACATTGAAGTGGTCGAGTTAGACGATTGCATCAGGAGTAACGGATTGGATGACGACGACGATGATGACGATGCCTCCTTCGTATTTGTGAATCGCAGGATTGATGTGGCCTTGGTGACATTAGGTGGGGGGTGGGGGGGGTGGGGTGCCCAGGACCGGTTCGAAAATCGCTTTGCACGCTGATATCAGCCGTGGCTGAGAATCGAACTCGGAAAACGTCGAGATCATCCATGCGAAATCACCGAGTGAATTTGGTATCTGCGCTATAGTTACCGTGCGAGGGCCGTCACGAAGGGTAGTATATTCGCAGACGAGTATTTGAATATTATGATGATAATTACAATGCTTGTTCACTCAGAAAGAACAAAAAACCCCTTACGAAGCCCCTTGGCTCTTTTTCAAGAAGGTCCTGCTAAGTTTCCGCAGTGTGTGTAGGCAGGGGGGGTTTGTTGGGAAGGTGGCGATTTGTTGCTGCTGCTGCTCCTGCTGTGTGTGTAATCCCGAGTGAGTCATTTGCGGTGTCATAATTTATTGGAAATGTGGACCGTGACGACAGCACACAATGGCCTACTTATATATATTTTGGCGTGTGTGTGACCTCACGGGATCTTGAACAATCACTGTGAACCCAGACATACGCCTAGTATTTTAATGGGTTCTATGCCTCAAGTATTAACCGGCACGGACGCTGGGCTCGCATCGCGCTACCAGCTGTGTCAACACGCTCTCGATTATCCATAGTCGATGGGTCATGTTGCTGTTGTTGCTGTTGTTGCTGTTGTGTTAGATCGTGTAAATGTGTCGTTAAACGCCGCCACCACCCGACACAGCCAATGAGTTAGGTTTGTCACGTTAAACAAAAAGTGCCAATTGGTTACCGGTTCAGCACTAGCCGGTCGTGCGTTGGAGAGTAAACCCATAACATTTACAATTCTATAGTACGACGTTTCGCCGGCAATGAAAAGCCTAATCGGGCGACAGCCTACGCGTTAAATTGACTCTCTCGGCTTTTATTTTACCAGACACGGCCCGCTGAGTTGTATAGCTCTTTTGTCGGAAGCAACCTGGCCACAAATGACAGCTCAACCAAGTGGCTTACCGTAACGTGGAAATGTACAACAGCCACATAGTCTGAACGCGTGACGCTGATTCTAAATGTGGAGGGGGGGGACCGGAGGACCCGGAGAAAAATCCACGTGACCACGGGGAGAGAGAAACACTGCAAACTCCAAATATACTGCAGCAGGCGTCGGGGTCGGGATCGAACCCACGACCTCCTGTATACCAGGCGAGAGAGTTAACATCTCACAATCGTTACACCTGCAGCGCGTGCCTCTCTTACACGATATTTTATCTCCTTTTAATACACATTACACATTTATGTGAATCCCGCAGTGTTATGACCAGGGCGAGTCTGACCAAAGTAGGACAACCCGCTGATGACTTCGCCACAAAGTGGTGTTAATTCTAGATTTGAAGCTTTCGTGACTGCAAGGATCCATACTCTTTGGTTCTAGTCTATTTACCTACGTGACTTTACCGAAGAGAACCAAAGAGTAAAGTGGTGTTAATTGAATCGACCTCGGAGAGATGGTGGGTCGAGTCAACCCCGTCCCCGAGCAATATTTGCGAGCACCTCGCTCTGCCACTGAAGCCACGTGGTCGGATAAACGTCTTAAATCGATCGACTAATGATGTGGGGGGTTGGTGGATCACGCAAAGATTGCGTCGCAAACGACCTTTAGACCTCCGGCATTGTCGGGCAATGGTCCGGTGTGTGTGCGTGTGTGTGTATGTTGAACTTCTTTTGCACCGCACTCCCCTCGCCGTGCTGTGCTACCACTATGAGTAGGGGTGTAGGGTCTTTGAATGGGGAGGAGCACTTTGGCACGCGCAGAAAGATGGAGCGTGGCGGAGGACTGTGTAGACTGGAATTTGGGAAACCCTGATCGAGACTGATGTGCAATAGTTGTGTGTGTGCAGTGTGAGCTAGGGAGACACACGCGGTACTTGGAGGCAACACTTTTATTCCATAAACCCAACAGGGTAACTGCGTAACTATCACTGGTTAACTGAACCACAACGGGTTAACTATGCTGAACCACCACGGGTTAACTATACTGAACCACCACGGGTTAACTAAACTGAACCACCACGGGTTAACTAAACTGAACCACCACGGGTTAACTATACTGAACCACCACGGGTTAACTATACTGAACCACCACGGGTTAACTATACTGAACCACCACGGGTTAACTATACTGAACCACCACGGGTTAACTATACTGAACCACAACGGGTTAACTATACTGAACCACCACGGGTTAACTATACTGAACCACAACGGGTTAACTATACTGAACCACCACGGGTTAACTATACTGAACCACCACGGGTTAACTATACTGAATCACAACGGATTAACTATACTGAACCACAACGGGTTAACTATACTGAACAACCACGGGTTAACTATACTGAACCACCACGGGTTAACTAAACTGAACCACCACGGGTTAACTATACTGAGCCACCACGGGTTAACTATACTGAACCACCACGGGTTAACTATACTGAACCACCACGGGTTAACTATTCTGAATCACAACGGATTAACTATACTGAACCACCACGGGTTAACTATACTGAACCACCACGGGTTAACTATACTGAACCACCACGGGTTAACTATACTGAACCACCACGGGTTAACTATACTGAACCACCACGGGTTAACTATACTGAACCACCACGGGTTAACTATACTGAACCACCACGGGTTCACTATACTGAACCACAACGGGTTAACTATACTGAACCACCACGGGTTAACTATACTGAACCACCACGGGTTAACTATACTGAACAACCACGGGTTAACTATACTGAACCACCACGGGTTAACTATACTGAACCACCACGGGTTAACTATACTGAACCATCACGGGTTAACTATACTGAACCACCACGGGTTAACTATACTGAACCACCACGGGTTAACTATACTGAACCACCACGGGTTAACTATACTGAACCACCACGGGTTAACTATACTGAACCACCACGGGTTAACTATACTGAATCACCACGGGTTAACTATACTGAACCATCACGGGTTAACTATACTGAACCACCACGGGTTAACTATACTGAATCACCACGGGTTAACTATACTGAACCACCACGGGTTAACTATACTGAACCACCACGGGTTAACTATACTGAACCACCACGGGTTAACTATACTGAACCACCACGGGTTAACTTTACTGAACCACAACAGGTTAACTATACTGAACCACAACGGGTTAACTATACTGAACCACAACGGGTTAACTATACTGAACCACCACGGGTTAACTATACTGAATCACCACGGGTTAACTATACTGAACCACCACGGGTTAACTTTACTGAACCACCACGGGTTAACTATACTGAACCACCACGGGTTAACTAAACTGAACCACCACGGGTTAACTATACTGAACCACCACGGGTTAACTATACTGAACCACCACGGGTTAACTATACTGAACCCCCACGGGTTAACTATACTGAACCACCACGGGTTAACTATACTGAACCACCACGGGCTAACTATACTGAACCACCACGGGTTAACTATACTGAACCACCACGGGTTAACTATGCTGAACCACCACGGGTTAACTATACTGAACCACCACGGGTTAACTATACTGAACCACCACGGGTTAACTATACTGAACCACCACGGGTTAACTATACTGAACCACCACGGGTTAACTATACTGAACCACCACGGGTTAACTATACTGAACCACCACGGGTTAACTATACTGAACCACCACGGGTTCACTATACTGAACCACCACGGGTTAACTATACTGAACCACCACGGGTTCACTATATAACCGGGTCAGTCAGCGACCCTGCCTGACCCACGAGATCGAGCTCTGTCCCGAAACGACGACCGAAGACCGACGAGTTGATTCCACAATGCAACCGCGATTCCTCTCCGACCATCCCTCTCATCCTCCCGAGCGTGGCCTCGCTCCGCCTCTGGCCACCCCCCCCCCACTCCGGATCTTCCCGGAGGATCTGGGGTCAGTGTCACGTGTCCCTCAATCCCCCTTTTCGGGCCCCCTTGCTACCCTGTGCCAGTCACGTGCCCTCTCAGGTTCACCCAACGGTCACGTCCTCGTGTGCCCTCTCTCGACCCGTCAACGGGGCCACGTCCTCTAGGGCCCGCTTCGCTGCCCTCCCTACGGCGATGTCAGAGAGAGGCCGAGACACCCAAACCCTAGATGGCGCCCACGCCACAGTGACCCTATTGCCATCTCTACATATGTGTGCACGTATGTTGAACTTCTTTCGCACCGTACGTGGCCAACCGTGCTGATCGGAGGTGCGGGGGAAGGACAACGAACTCAACACGAAAAGCTAGTCCTAAAGAAGTGAGTTCTCAGTCTAGATATACAAGTTCATAGCTCCCAGTGGCTTCATAATATCGGAAGGAGGAGCGTTCCAGACGGCCGCAGAAGCGCGTCTGAAAGCGCCGCGCGATACAGCGGCGACCGTCTTTGTTCGACGGTTCGACGGGTAGCCAAAAGCTGCTGCTGCGAGGATGACCGGAGTCCGCGTGATGATGGTTTATGCTCCTTGACGAGATCAACAAGGTGACCGCGGTTCATTTGTGGCAAGCACGTTGCGTGTGATGAGTGCGACCTCATAATGTATTCGTTCAGCAACCGCAGACCGGTGCTGCAGGAGGCAGTACAGAAAGTAGGCTCCCGTCTACGTGACGTCTGCCCCCCCACCCCCACCCCTCCCCCCGCAACGCGTTGGTTGTCTCTGGCCACGCAGATTTCCTTTCACGTTTAAAAATAAACCCGCTTGAAAGTTCTATTGTCCAAACATCCCAAGTTACATCCCTCTGAAAAAAAGTATTTATTTCGCAGGGGCGGATTAATCTCAACGAGGTCTTCCTGTGTTTTATTATTATTATAATTTTTATGTTTTATATATAGCGAGAGAGTTTTTTGTATGAATCCAAAGGATCTGTACGGTAGCCAATTTTCCACTGAGCAGGTATCGATGCCATTGTCTCCCCTACTCATAAGGTTTATATATTAATATATAACAGGAAAATGTGTGATTGTGTGTGTCTGTTCAAAATGTTTAGCGTACTTCCCGACATGCAACAAACTTGAAATTTGCCATGTGGGTACTTTACAAATTGTACACCATGCAAAAATTATAAAAATACACTTTTGTATATTTTTTTTGGGGGGGGAGCTCAATAATGCATATATTTTTTGCCCTGCAAGTGAGCTGTGACGTCACATATGTCATGTGACCCGTGTGCGGAAGCGAAACGGAGTGTGCCTGCTGATCGTGGGTAAAGTGAAATACAAATGTGTTGCAGGTCTAAGGCGTTCTTCGCGCAGCATTGCCTTATAATTTCAGTCGTTTACTGCCGTACGCACCCTGAAAGTTGTGTCTGTCTGCAACAAGCGCGTGTATGTGTACCTATGGTTAGCGCTACGCTGCGCTACGAACCCGGCGACCCGAGTTCGATTCCCGCTCACGGACACCACTGGTGACGATTGTTTGAACCGGTTCCGGGCCTCTCCTAGGTCGACTCTGTCATAAACGAGTACCTGGTGCGGTGTGTCAACATCACCACTGGGCAGACAAAGGCGGTCGGGAGTGGTGCTGGCCACCCACCCCCTCGTGTACCGTTCCGGCCTTCATAGGTGCTCGCTAACAGCACTTGCCCCTACAGTCTGTTAAAGCTATATGGGGGACCTTTGTCTTTGGAGTGGTAGTGTAGTGGTTATCGCGGCGCTACGAACCCGGCGACCCGAGTTCGATTCCCGCTCACGGCCACCACCGGTGACGATTATTTGAACCGGTCCTGGGCCTCCCCTAGGTCGACTCAGCCTCAAACGAGTAAGTGGTGTGGTGTGTCAACATCGCCACTGGGGAGACAAAGGCGGCCGGGCGTCGTGAATCCAAGTCCCGGGCGAAGCCGGGTAGTAAAGCTAGTTGATTATATAAATTCCACTATGGCTTTCCAACAAGTTGGTACTCCATCACTTTTAGCGACCCTGGAATGCATGATTGTCTGGTGGAAGGGCCTTTCGAAGGAATGTTGGCCTTCTCTTCCACATTCAACAGATGTCGCCGGGAGAGCTGGCAGGACTCACACTTTACCTGGCCACGCGCAACCTGCCATCGGCCAACTTTGACGTATACGCGTGCATGCTGCTGGGAGGACAGATGTACAAAATACGAAGGCAAAGACTACCCGTATAACCTTGACACACGTTTGGGGCAAGTGCTCTTAGCGAGTGCCTATTATGGCCGCAGGGTACACGAGGAGGTGGGTGACCAGCACCACGCCAGGCCCCCTTTGTCTCCCTCGTGCCGATGTTTACACACTGCACCAGGTACTCATTTGAGGCTGAGTCGACCTACAGACGCCAACACCTATGTAAGGGATCTGCGAGCCACCCCTCGGGCACACGCACCACGAAGACACGGCATCACCGCTCTCGCGACAACACCCACCAATCACACGCGCGGGAATGCGGCGGGACGGGGGTCAGGGGTCAAAGGGCAGTGACGTCAGCCGGGCCAGGCGTACCCACCGTGGATGTGTCTTTTGCTAGCGAGGGCGGAGATGGAGGGGTTAAACGGGGCTGTGGGACGCGTGTCCGGGGTTTGGTCTCGGAACGAGTGTTGCTGTGCGTTGGGGCAATAAAGAGGCGCTTTAACCATTCTACGACTCCTCTTCACCTATGCTGGTGTCTGTGCCAGGCCAGGTGTACTTTGAGGCCACGTGAATCGTCGAAGGCTCCCTGAAATGAGATCACGGGACAGACCGAGCAGGTGCAGTGGGTTAACTGACTGAGATGACTGGCAGACGCACCAGCTGTGCACCCGACCGTGCCAACTTGCTGCATTCTATCGGCGCTCGTCTGCCCGCCAGTGTTGTTATTGGAGGGCGACTGCCTCACCACTGGGCAGCAGAGCCCCTTCCTGTACGAGCCTCCTCCTCCTCCTCCTGCAGACACACATACTCACTTGCAGACACACGCAATCTCTTCTCCATAGGGAGCCCTGCGTGTTTACGAGAGAGGGCCACATGACCTGGAGGAAACACACACACACGCACGGAGACACCTTCCGTGCATGGGGCAGTAAAGCCCCAGGGTTGAAGCCTCTGTCTGTCTCTTGCTTCTGTGTGAGTTCTGCTCAGTCTGCGTTTGTGTGTGCCTGTCTCTCTGTTCTCATATCTGTCTGTCCACTTGCCTTGCCTGCCTCTGTATACATGTGTGTGGCTATCTGCCTGTCTGTTTTTCTGTCCATCTCTCGATCGATCCATTCATCAATCGTCGGTTCGACTCTCTCCTTTTATTGTCCGTTTGTCCCTCTCTTCATTCGTTTATCTATCTGTCTGTTCATCAATTTGTCTTTTCTCCCCCTCCATCTGTCCAATGGTCTGTCTCCTTGCATCTCTCTCGAGTGTCCATCTCGCAGTCTGATTGCCTCTGCAGCTGCTGCTTGGGCATTCCTGTGTCTGTTCAAAGTCTGGTTCGGTGTTGCTTTGGTTCGAGTACTCAACTCGGAATCAAGAGTCAGAATTTTGATTTAAAGCTTTCGTGACTGCAAGGATTCATCTTCTTTGGTTCTTTCGGTAAAGTCACGTAGAATGAGAATAAATTAATAAAATAACACAATAAAATTCTCACGACATTGAAGCTCTGTCGTCCCGACAGGTCTGTACCTTTCACCTGAAGACGGCCGCTTGCGTTGTGGCCGAAACGTCGTGAGAATTTTATTGTGTTGTTTTATTATTTTTTCTCATTCTACGTGACTTTACCGAAAGAACCAAAGAAGAAGAGTCAGAATGTTTATTCATACTGAAGGAATCCGATGAGGTATGAAGCTCGTTTTACAGATGTCTGGTAGGGGCGGCTCAGAACGGTTCGTCAACAAACAATGCCAAGGCATGGATTGGAGCGCAAAGTATGGGAAATGTAAACAAATCACTCAAACAAAAATATACCAATGAAACTTAACTTTCTGTGTCTGCCAGGTAAAGGCCACTGATTAACTTATTTTTCAGAAGCGACTTGGCCGCAAATGATAGCTCAAAAAAATGCTTATGATGTGTAGATGTATAGCAGCAAAATAATCTGTTATAATTTACCAGCAATGACGATGCTTCATTCATCGACCGCAGAGTGAGTGCTACTTAATGTATCTACAATGACAAAAATAATGGCGCTGTGTCAATATCAAAATGACCATGTAACCGTAGATTAAAAGTGAACATTTTGTGTTCGTTTGCCAACGTATCTGTCTGTGTCCAAGTCTATTTGTATTAATTCTAGATTTAAAGCTTTCGTGACTGCTAGGATCCATACTCTTTGGTTCTATTGGGTAAAATCACGTAGGTAAAAAATAAAACAAAAATCACGACGTTTCGGCCACAATACAAGCGGCCTTCATCAGGTGAAGGGACGAGACTGTCTGGAGGACAGCGCTGGAAAGATGTTTTAAACCATTTCCGTTCTTAATTAATTGTGTTTTACGATGACCTTCAGACCGCAGCTCTTTCGCCAGCATTGACTCTTAATACCTCTCACACCACGGTTAATGGTATGGTTTACAACATGGAGTATAATAGCGCCTCGCAGCTGTCTCTCTCCCCCTCCTCTGTTCCGACCATGGATGAACTCGTCCGTCTGAACGGGGCCCGTAGCTATCCGTGTTGCTAAAGTTGAGGCTTAAAGGTCGCGATCTGAGCGTGGCTTTTTCACTCCAGCGCTGTCCTCCAGACAGTCTCGTCCCTTCACCTGATGAAGGCCGCTTGTGTTGTGGCCGAAACGTCGTGATTTTTGTTATTTTATTTTTTACCTACGTGACTATTTGTATTACTCTGTCTCTCTCTCTCTGACTCTCTGCATGTCCGCTGTATGCATATCTGCGTATCTGTCTGTGCGCGTGTGTTTGTCTGATTTGTCTGTGCAGGCAGGCAGCGTAGTGGGCAGCACTCTGTGCCACGAAGCCAACGACCCGAGTTCGATTTCCGCCCACGACCATTAACAGCGGCGAATAATTGAATCGGTCATCGGCCAACTCTTTCGGTCGACTCAGTCGCTAATGAGTGCCCCGGCTGCGGTGTATCGACATCAATGCTGGGGATACAAAGGTGGCCGGGCATGGTGTTGGCCACCCGACCCATTTGTGCGTGCCATGCTGGCCATCGTGTGTGTTACTCGTTAACAGCACTTGCCCCCGACACTCCGCTGAAGACTATGCGTGAGAATTTGTGTCTTTGTATCTGTCTGTAATAACAGCCTCAATGTATACTCATCGGTTCTTTCGGTAAAGCCACGTAGGTAAGAACAAATAATAGATCCCGACGTTTCGACCGCAACACGAGCAACCCTCTATGTAATTCGTTCGAGCCTGTAAGTGCTGTCAAGTCGGCGATAAAACCAGGGTTCCTCGCCGCTTGGAACGCTTCAACTGCACAGTGTTAACCCTGAGTGACGATTCTTGGGTCAGTGTTTGAGCAGCGCCTGTACAGGACACGTTCATCCGAGTTGTCGACCAGATTACGGAATGTTTATTGCAGAGAGCGAGTCTTGTAGCGCGCCCATAAAAAAAAAAGCAGCCTTATACAGACACAAGAAAGAACAGCGTTCTGAAGCGTCTTTATTGAAATATTACTACTTGAACATCTGCCCAAAATAGGATTTGCCAGTGTCGCTTAGTGCGTCTTCCACGGAGCACAATGCTACATTGTGCGTCCACATTCTCAAATTTAGAGCGGTATCATCACCATCATCATCAAATGCAAAGAACCCCTATATAGCCTTAACAGACTGTTAGGGCAAACGCTGTTAGCGAGCACCTATGAAGGCCGACACGGCACACGAGAGGCTGGGTGGCCAACACCACGCCCGGCCGCCTTTGTCTCCCCAGTGGCGATGTTTGCACACCGCACCAGGTACTCATTTGAGGCCGAGTCACCCTAGGGGAGGCCCAGAACCGGTTCAGATAATCCGTCAACGGTGTTGGCCGTGAGCGTGAATCGAACCCGGGTCGCCAGGTACTCAATTTGCCATTTCCAGCTGACACGAAGTCCCCATTCTATGGCACTCCGTGTATGTTAACTCTACGGAACTCTGTATAGCTGTAATAAACCGTCTTGCTCGTCGGGAATTTAACGTGAGCGTTTACTCCGATTCACAGATCGCAGACGGTCGTTCAACTTATCTCTGATTAAAATAACCAACTTCAGCCACGGATCCATACGTTTAGCCTCTCTCGCGCGTCTGTGACAACAACAGCAACAGCTAAGTTCTATCAAAATAAAACAAATACCTCTCTCTCTCTCGTGTCTGTTTTTAACAACCACTCCCCGCTTTCCTGCCGCCTGCGATTTCGATCACCGCCCCCTCTTCTCCGTCTCCCCGGTCAACCCCAGACAGCACCCTCCCCCCCCAGCCAGAACTGTGTCTCCGTGGCTACCCTGAATTCGTGCCAACCCCCTACGATTCTCGGTCATTGCGTGACTATTGCTATCCACGTAAGTCCTTGTAGCTGCCACCGCCGCTTTTACCGTGTCGAGGCTCTTGGTCGTCCTTGTAGGACAGATGATTTGTTCACTTTGGCTTTCAGCAGCCGACGTAAAGCCTTCGGGTGTGCGCCTGATGACAGCGCTCCATCCATAACAGAGGTTGCTTTTTGGGGTTTTAGATCGCGTAAATGTATAAATGTGTCGTTAAAAACCCGCCACCACCCGACACAGCCAACTCGTACGGGTTGTCACGCAAAACAGAACGTGGCCAACTCGTCACTAGTACAGCACACCCGTTGTGTGTTGGAGAGCCAAGCCGCAACATTTACAAACGGAGCACGACGTTTTCACCAGTAATTACAACGAGCTTCGTCAGGCGACAGCCTCTATGATGGATGATATTGGTCGCGAAGGCCTCCGTGTTAAAGCGCCTCGATCCCTTTGACTGCCACTCACTCGACAGCCCTTGTGCATTAGGGGCCGCCGCCATCGCCATCAGCCACGCCGTGTCCCGCGGTGTTTAGCGGGCCCATGCATCCCCGTTCGTCTGCTCCTCCTCTTTCTCGCCTCTCCGTTGCCAAAAAAAATTCGAAAATCACATTTCCATGCTCCTCTTTGCAGCAAATCGATGAATTTTTTTTTTATCGAAAGTAAAAATCCCACACACCCGCCCCCCCTGCCGATATTGAAGCCCCCTCCTCCACCTTCCCCCCCCCCCCCACACCGTGGGTTTGCAACTCGTCGCTGGCATTCGTCACCCGAATGTGCTGCGAGATGCGTGCGTACCTCGTGCTGCCAACGGTGTGGAGCAATGAGCAGGTTCCGCCGGTGGTCTGGGAAACCCCATTTGTCGAATGGGCCCAAATTTGGTCAACTGTTCGCAGAATACGGGCGATGAATTGCACGTGTAGCAAAAAAATAACTCAACTGAACTAAAACATGTTTTGTTTATTTTATCGGTTAAGGCCCACTGAGCTGTAAAGCTATTTTAGAAGCGACCTGGCCACAAATGATAGCTCAACGAAGTGGCTTATCGTCGTGCGGACGTTTTATAGCGGCCAAATACTCGAGGCGCGTGTGTTCGAAATGTGTAGGGGGGCGGGGGGGGAAACCGGAGCACCCGGAGAAAAATCCGCGCGACCACGTGGAGAGAGACACCGCAAACTCCAAATATACAGCAGGCAGTCAGGGCCCCGATCGAACCCACAACCTCCGTCATACCAGACCACCTGGTAACATCGCCCCCGCTCCCTCCCCCCGCTACTGGCAGACGAATGTCCACTTGCAGCGCGGTGCTAAGTACGCCTTGTGACACACGGTGACGTCAGCCGCTGGAGGATCCCATCAGCTGGACTGCGGCAAGGCACTTGGTTGAGAGGTGATGTAGGGCGCTTTGAGATGCCGGGGAATTTAAGAAACGTAACCCGTCCCCCACTAGCGCTCCTCTGGAACTCATTAGTGAAGGGTACCCCCCCCCCCTCCCATACATGTTTTGGAATGCGTTAATGCCCCCCACCCCCCCCCCCCCCCATGCAAGGATACCCTGGGGCTCGTTGGTGCTGCTCCCCCCTGGATGTCCCGGAGGTCTTCGTAACGAATCGCGAACCAGAGAGCGCCGCCTGTTAAAATCCACATCGGAGGCAACGTTCGCCGCAGAGACGAGATTTCGACGCTAAAGGCGCAGCCCTGCAACCGCTTTGCTCGCGCCACTGCCGGCTGGAAGGGACTCCGCGCGACGGAGATGGAGGGTATTTGGTCTATACTGCTGCTAGAGGTTGGGATACCCACACTTTACCCAACCGTACTGGCCCTGCCGATCAGCTGTGGTCGAAGGCAGTTCCACTGCAGGGTGGACGGAGGTAACGTGGGGAGCGCGGAAAAGGGGGGGGGGGGGGTTAAGAAACTTCCACCGTTATGACTTAAAGCTTTCGTGACTGCAGGAATTCGTATACTTTGGGTCTTTCGGTGAAGTCACGTAGGTAGGTTCAACGAAAATAACAAAGAAAATAACCAAAAAAAACTACGACGTTTCGATCACAACACAAGCGATCGAAACGTCGTATTTTTTGGGGGGGGTTATTTTTTTTTTCTTTGAACCTATGGACGTGACTTTACCGAAAGACCCAAACAATATGAACTTCCACCATCGTTTCAACTGCCGTGCCCGCAGAATGGAGTCGAGCCGGCGAACTCTGGAATTGTAAGTTGCAGTGTCTACAAACTGAGTTGTACCTGCGGTGGCTGTTACATTGGGGAAACGAAACGACATGTCTCGGACCGTGTTCGCGAACACAAGGCAGATCTGAAACACGGCAGAACCAATACCTCTGTCGTGGATGACCATTGCTATAACGCTTTTGGCTCGCATGATATTGTTTTTTTTCCAAGACCAAGGTGCTCTGCAAACCTTCGGACTACTATCAAAGGGTTGTTCATGAAGCCATCCAGATATAAAAACATAGACATAGCTTCAACCGAGAAGATGAATACAAATTGAACAATCATTGGAAGGATGTTATTAACCAGGTAATTCCTTAACTGGTTGTGGTTGTTTCCATCGTACCAGCCGTTTACTAGTACATTTAATCCCCCCCCCCATGTCCCACACTCAGTTTCCCACTTCTAGCCCCCCCCCCCCCAGCCTCACGTCCTCTTCCCGTAGCGCTCACGCAGCCCCCCCTTCCCCCCCCTCCCCCTCTCTCTCCCCCCCTTGCCCCCACCCCTCTCTGACCTATATAACCTCTTGCCACGGCAGCTCTCTCGCCGATTTCAGCATTTTCTTGCTGTGGTTGTTCCACCTGATGAGGATCGCTTGTGTTGCGATGGAAACGTCGTGAATTGTTTTATTTTATTTTATTTCTACCCACGTGACTTCACCGAAAGAACCAAAGAGTATGGATTCCTGCAGTCACGTCATTGATATAGCAGCCTCATAATCAAAACTCCTTTCTAAATGTGGAGGGGAAAACCGGAGAGACCCAGAGAAAAATCCACGCGACCACGGGGAGAGAGACACCACGAACTCCAAATATACAGCAGCAGGCGTCGGGGTCGGATCGAACCCGCGACCTCCTGTACACCAGGCGAGGTAGTTAACATCTCTCTACCAGCTTATGATCACAGTCACAATACATTCGAGCAAATGTGACCGCACTGACAGCAGCAGATGATGATGCAATGAGAGAGACAAAACGTGGGCTGGCTACCCCTTCATTAGAACTCATCAGCAGGCTGTAGCCAACAATGCCGCAACTGTCGCACAGTCTGCCTCTGCAGGAAACCATATCCCGCACCACGTGAGTCGCAGAGGCCGCCACTCGCACGCAAACAACAATCACATCTGTAAAATGACGAGACGACCCCATCATCACAACACAATAATAGAAGTTTTCAGCAACAGCCAGAAGATCCATTAAGCTCCGAGTCAAGACACCTCGTACGGATGTGAGTGTGTGCGTGAGAGAGAGAGAGAGACAGAGAAAGAGTTCAAAAACATTCTGCAGATTCCACCAATGAATCAAAACAAAATCCCCGCAGTAGCCCGAGAGAAATCGTCGAAAATTCCATCGCGTCTCTAATCCAACCCACGTGTCCCAACGCAGCTCGGCTGGGATGAGCGATGCAGCTGCATCGAGAGTGTCTGCATGCATGCGTAGCTCGTTATCGTGGTGGCACCGTCTCATAACCACGTCGTCGTCGTCAGCCGTGATCTGTCCACTGCTGGTTGAAGGCTATCACGCCACATCATGATACTGCATCAGAGCCACATCATCGGCCGTGATCTGTCCACTGCTGGATGAAGGCCTCCCCCTGAGCCTTCGCCATATCTCGCGGTCTCGCGATGCACCAACAACAACAAGAAGAAGATCAACAACAGATCGAGCTCCTGCGCACGAGCCGATCCCGTCGCTCCGTCTCCGCGGTTGATTTGCTCCCCCCCCCTCCCCTTCCCCCCTCTCGGGCGCGTTGCCTCCTTCGGCTGCTGCTCCTACGACACCGTTGGTCTCGACCACGCGTCACTCCATTCGTCTTTGTGACGCGTGCTGCCCGAGACCACGTGGGGTCAAAACGCCTTAGGACTGTAGTTTCTTAACCGTTACAGCAGCTTTACACCCCTTTTGGTTCTCGATGGCTTAAAGCATTTGTTTTTAATGTTAATAAACACGTGATTAAACAGAGGAGTTTGTGCTTAGGTGCCCATGCTTAATGTGTGTTTCGATGATTTACCTTCGGACAAAATCTAGCCATGTCTCGCTACCCCGCAGAAAAGGGGCATGCCGCACCCCCAGGCTAAGAACCACTGCTCTATAGGAACGTGGGCTTCGTGTTGGCAGATAACGCCTCGCCTTTTCTCAATTGCCCATGCTGAGCAACCCGAGCTATGAATGCTGTGATGCGTACAATGTCGTTTGTGCTTGTTCGCTTTTGTGGCGTGGTTCTGGGGTCTGACACTGGTGGTGAGACTGGGCCATATCGAAGGCTGTCTCTGGTGTAGGCCAATCCGTTTAAAGGACAATGCATACATTATCAGAGGATGGTTTTTGTGTTGTTGCATATTTTTATTAATGCAGATTTGACTCCTCGCAAAAGGCATTGACACCGTCTGTTTTATTGCTAGGAAGGGTGAAACCTATTCTTACTTTTTCGAACTTTGATACTGGCAAAAAAAAGAGGTCCCATAGATATCCCTTCGTCATCCTTCCCCTCGCCCCTCCACACCTTCACGTCCCTACCCTATAGCCATTTTGTGACCCCCCCCCCCCCGCCCCGAGTAACCCCTCTATCGCTGCTGTCACTTATTCCTCAATTCCTGTACAGCGCCGCGCCAATCACATCATTTTACCCACCCACCGGTGTTTAACCCACGTTAAGCGCCTTGAGTAAAGGCGCCCTATGTACGTTAATAACACTGAATGTATGTGTGTGCGGCCTTGAAGTGAGAAATGCATAACAGGCAAGTTTCAAGCAATGGTCCTTCTTCATAGCACACTGTTCGCCTGCGACGTAGTTCGCCGTTCTTCCTCCGCACCTCCGATTAGCCACGGTTGGCTACGCACGGTGCGAAAGAAGTTCAACTTACGTACATCGACTCAACACCGCACCTCCGGTTAGCCACGGTTGGCTACGCACGGTGCGAAAGAAGTCCAACTTACGTACATAGACTCAACACCGCACCTCCGGTTAGCCACGGTTGTCTACGTATGGTGCGAAAGAAGTCCAACGCAACCTACATACACGTCGCCTCGTCGAGCGCGTGACGAGGCTCGTGACGCGACGCGAACACGACAGCGGCGAGCGGCGGGGCGAGTTCGATGGACGGGGCCCGAGAGCCACGAAGATCCGGCCGACGCTGCGTTCATCGACGTTCATCGATGTTCATCGATGTTCAACGACGTTCAACGACGTTCCTTAATGTTCATCGACGTTCAACGACGTTCAACGACGTTCCTTAATGTTCATAGACGTTCAACGACGTTCAACGACGTTCAACAACGTTCAACGACGTTCATCGACGTTTCAACGACGTTCATCGACGGCGCGCGACGTCAGCCGTCGTGAATGACACGCGGCACGGCGGCGACTTGAGGCCCGCTCTGCGGGAGGTCGTGGGTTCGACCCCGAGCCTGACGTCTGCTGCTGCTGCTGCTTCTGTATATTTGCAGTTTGGGCGTGTGTCTCTCTCTCGCTCTCTCTCCCTCTCTCTGTCCCCGCGTGTCGCGTGGATTTTTCTCCGGGTCCTCCGGTTGTTTTCCCGCCACATTCAGAAGCAGCGCGTTTCGAGCGCTTGGACCCGGCTGTGAAATTCCACGCGATGACGTTCAGCCGCCGTTTCGTTCAGCCATCACGTGATGGCCAGGTCGCTTCTGGGAAAAGAGCTACACAGCTCAGTGGGGACTTACCTGGTAAAAAAAATATATATATACTCTTTGGTTCAATTCGGTAAAGTCACGTAGGTAAAAAAATAAAACAACAAAAATCACGACGTTTCGGCCACAACACAAGTGGCCTTCATCAGGTGAAGGGACCGGACTGTCCAGAGGACAGCGTTGGAGTGAAGACAGCCAAGCCCAGGTCGCGTCCTTTAAGCTGTGTGGGAGGAAACAAAAAAACGCCTTGACAAAGGAATTCGCAAAACAATGATGTACTGGAGTTGTTTGATTAATGTTGGTGTGAAGGGAAATAAGCTGCTGTGAAAGTTTGGGATACCACTACTTGAATAAATATACTGTACCATTGTATGTACTGGACCGTGCCGGTCCAGTACATCATTTTATGTTAATTCCTTTGTCAAGGCGTTTATTTGTTTCCTCCCACACAGCTTAAAGGACGCGACCTGGGCTTGGCTGTCTTCACTCCAACGCTGTCCTCTGGACCGTCCGGTCCCCTCACCTGATGAAGGCCATCTTGTGTTGTGGCCGGAACGTCGTGATTTTTGTTGTTTTATTTTTTACCTACGTGACTTTACCGAATAGAACCAAAGAGTATGGATCCTTGCAGTCACGAAAGCTTCAAATCTAGAAAAAAAAATATTTTAAAGATATGTTTTTTTTTTTTTAATCTAATTTAACAGTGAGAACCGTACCATAGCGAGCGGCATAGAAGCCACCAATCTCATTGAGCAAGGGATAAACAAAGCACAATGAGATTTTTATTTTTTTACGACCACAATTGAGGGGGAGGGGAGGGGGGGATAGAAGCCGCTGTGGTTTGCAGTTTTGTCTCATGCCTCAACTGTCTGGAATGATGTGATTGGCATTCCAGATTCCCAGATTAATGTCATGTTGGACTCCAGCCTTGAACATAGGTCGAGGTTCATGTCTTGTGCCTTTTGGGAGGGGGGAGTGGGGTTTGGAGGTGGGGGGGGGGAGGTTGGGGGATCACAGCGGGATCGGCGTGTGTCCTTGTCACACAGAACACGCCGACCAACGCTTACATTGTGATGCGAGTGCCATCCCTTTTGCTGCAATCAGAATACCCCCAGTGGAGATCGCTCACGACGCAGACGAAGTCCCTGCACACTCAACGTCCCACACGGGCAGATGCAAGAACCCGCTGCTATACTGCCATCTCTGAACAATTTTTGCGTGTGTACGTAAACTACACTATACACTACAATACACACTATATAGTACACAACACACTAACCCTACACACTACACTACTATGCACTATACTACTATGTACTACACAGTGATACACTACACCACTATACTAAGTTGAAAACTCATGATCGTTAGAACTGCCTTTTGTGTTTAGTTCCCTGTCTCCTCCCCCCCACCCCGAACCTCCGATTAGCACGGACGGCTACGTACGGTGCGAAAGAAGTTCAACATACACACGCGCGCACATTGCCTGACCAACCTCGCATCCCAAGCCTGGTTATTACTTGGATATGCAATACCCCGTTATTCCAATGCAGTACTGACCAGACGGAAGTCCAGATCGGCGCTAAAATCAGAGCTCCCAGACACTGGGAGGGAGTGGTTGTTTTTTTATCACGGAACAGAGGGGAGTTTCGATATTAAAAAAAGAAAGCTTGGGAAACTGAAATGAGATTTTCATGGGCGCTGTGTTTCTCTTTGGAAACTAGAGATGGCAAGGCATTTGTCAAAATAAAAAAAAATTGGCAGTATAAAATAGTATTTCCTGTTATTTCCTGGTTTGCTATTGGAAGGTGGAAACAGCAGCAGCAGCAGTGCCTGCGGCCTCGTCTTGCCAGCCACACGGCTCCAACGCCATCGTTTTGCTTTCACACAAAAATAACATTGAATTCATTCCCCGTTTCGTAAAAAAAAAAAACAATTATGTCCGGGGTTAGATGGGTTGTTTTAATTCAAAATACTTCTCACGTGTTGCTTGGTCGACCGACGTTTTTGTTCACGGTTCCATGTCCAGTGATCTTCGCATTTGACTTGAACACGTGCGATAAGATGTTGCAAATGAGTCCGTGGTTCTGCAGTTCTTCAAGTTGCTTCCATCTCTCCATCTCTCTCTCTCTTTCTCTCTTTGAATAAATAAACGGTCGAGGCTTTATTCCACGGGTTGTGGAATTTGCACCACTATCAATGAGTAAAATGAGTTCAAACTTGAAACGGAGCGTTTGCTCGCTCCCTCGAACAAGAACAACGACTCAGAGGCGCGAGGAGGAACCACGGACAAGCTCCAGAGGCAGCAGCAGCAGCAGCCACATGGTGAGCCGACCTCAAATTCCCTCCCTTGAGCTCTGCTTTTCTCCATATATATTGGGGTGGCATCAGCCATTTACAATATTGTCAACCACTTAACAAAAAATATATATATATGTGGAAAAAGCACACAGCCCACATGTGTGATTAATGCAGAAAATAACAAAAACTATTGTAATTTTACCAGGTAAGACACCCGGCTATCACAAATGATGGCATCGAAGTGGCATATCATCACGTGGGAATTTCTATCAGCCAAGTACTCTAAGCGCATTATGTTGTTTCTACATGTGGAGGGGAACGGAGGACCCGGAGAAAAATCCACGCGACCACGGGGAGAGAGAGACACCGCAAACTCCAAATATACAGCAGCAGGCGTCGGGGTCGGGATCGAACCCACGACCTCCTGTATACCAGGCGAGGTAATTAACATTTCACCAACCCGGCGACCTAATTTAACATTTCACCAACAAATCTGCTCGGTTTTTTTCCAGATGTTGATGCCACCTTTTTGATGGTACAACGAGAAAAGCAGTCCGTGGGTCACTGCAGAGTTTGTAAACCACGTAACTTCGCGAAACCCGAGAAGCACCCATTTAATCTTGATCTGTCGCCTACTTCAGCAGTTGTTTCTTGCTGTGGTTGTCCCACCTGATGACGATTGCTTGTGTTGCAATCGAGACATCGTGATCTATTATGTTTCTACCGACGTGACCTTACCGAAATAACCAAATAGTATGCACCCATTTTATGTATACGGCTAATGACGATGAATCGTTCGATGGCCCCACTAATTTAAAACGGTTCTCACATAATTCGCTGTTTTTAGCCACACAAAGAAATTGGTAAAATTAAAAGTAATGTCAACAACAACAACAACCGCCATTGGTCACTAAATGTCGGACATGTCACCACGGCACTTGTGCCAGGCTAGGTGCACAAAGTGTCGAAGTCTCCCTGTTAGCAGGAGGTCACGGGACAGACCCAGGTGCCATTGGTTTCATCTGACTGACATGACTGGCAAATGCACCACCTGTGCTGCCTACTGTCGCAACTCGCTGCGTTTTATGCGCCCGGCGATCGGCTCGTTGTTGTGAGCGTCGCTCCTCCGCTGTTGGTGGAGGGCGACTGCCTCCAACTGCCCCGTAGCGTCCTTCACGGACCTGTCCACTTGCCGTCTGTGCCATGCGCCTGCCATTCCTCCAGCACTGTGGTGGGCATCCACCGAGAATCCTGTTCAAACTCACAATAGCCTGGCCTCGTCTCGCCGATGAAGAGTGATGCCAACCAGAGGTGGCACCGACCAGTGAGATGTTTATATGTGTGTACTAGCTCTACTACCCGGCTTCGCCCGAGACTTGGATTCTTGTCTAGTATTATTACACGGCCTACATGGAGGGTGGGGGGTGGGGGGGGTTCGTGACGTCAGCAGGCACACTGCGTGACGCTGCCGCATGCGGGTGACATCACAGATGTGACGTCATCGATCACTTGCCGTGCAATATATACACATTACTCTTTGGTTCTATTGGGTAAAGTCACGTAGGTGAAAATAAAATAACAAAAAAATTAACACATTATTGTGCCCCCCCCCGCCCCCCAAAATACAGAAGTCTATTTGTATACTTTTTGAATTGTGTACAGTCTGGAAGCTGCCCACATGCCAAATTTCAAGTTTGTTGCATGTAAGTAAGTACGCTAAACATTTTGAACAGACGCACATAATCACAAATGTCCCTTTTATATATATAGATATATATCTACTCTGGGCTTCGGGGACACGAACGCAGCCAGGGTATGCGAACCTGGCACATACGTTGACTGAAATGAAAGAAATTCGCACGAGGAGGCGGAGGAGAGCAGGTTGGAGCGATCTTGGAAATCCGATCACGATCGTGAAAAGTGAACGTACAGCGATGTGGCCTTGGGCAGTGATCTTGTTTTTGTCCGTAAAAAAAAAAAAGAAAACAGTACTGCGAACAACCTGCTGTGGGAACACATCGTTACAACTGCGAAAATAGTAATATTCACATTGTGCTCGACAAACTTCGAAACTGGCAAATAAGGTCACGTCTAAGGACAATGCTCGCCTTGAGTTACGAGCATGCCAAGGGAAATATAAAATGAGCCCATCTCGCTTCCCTTGTTTACATGAATTACGGCCAGAGAGCCATCAATTCCCGTTAATGTGCACGCGCGGCAACGCACCCAGGGTCGACTGCGTGCTCTGCACTTGTCAGCCACAAGCGAAGCACATTCCGAACGATCGTGAGCCGTAAACAAGCAACTCTTTGGCTCTGTGGGCGAAGTCACGTAGAAAGAAAATAACTTAAATAATAGAGTACGACGTTTCGATTGCAACACAAGCAACCGTCATTAGGTAGAACTAAATTTGAGAGAGAGAGAGATTAGAGACAAAAGACGGACACGGAGACACACAGACAGACACACAAGCCGAGAGAGACACACACAGAGACACAGAGAGAGAGACACACACACAACATCGGCACACAGAGGCCTAATTTATTTTCTTTCTACGTGACTTTGCCTAAAGAACCATTCCTGCAGTCACGAAATCTTCAAATCAAGGAATGTGTAGTAAGCAGTACATTACCCTGCGCCCGACCACGGCCCCGAGGTCCCATCAGGTGGCGTCTTAATGCACACTAGGACCACACCTCTTGTTCATGTATATATGCCCTGCAAATAGTGTTGGTCCCAGGTTAATGTGACACGTGTAATGCTATCAATGGTAACGTTCGCATTCACGTGGCGCTTGTTTAAACGCCCCAGCGCCTCGCGTCGCATCCCGTCTACGAGGTGGCGCTCATTGCACCACGTAAAAGCGGTTGCCACAAAAAGAACCACAATTTCATTGCTGATCTCGTCAAGGGGCACAAAACATCATAGCGCGTGCTGCGGTAATCCTCGCGGCAGTAGCAGCAGCAGCGGCGGCGGCTTACAGCTGGCCGTTTTACAAAAACGGGGGTCACCGCATCGCGTGGCGCTTTCGGATGCGCTTCTGCAGATCTTCTTTCCGATGTGAGGAAATTACTGGGAGCTGCGCACTTTTAAATCACCTAGATTGAAAACGAATTTCTTTATAACTAATTTTTTGTTTCATTGTTGTCTCCGCCCACACTTCCCCCCCCCCCCCACGCCGACGCCGGCATCTCCGATGAGCACGGTTGGCTAACGTACGGTGCGAAAGAATTGGAGCGTAGAGGACACTCGAAGGGGCGCCCCAAGAGGCAGATACACCGAGTGCGGAGCAGAAGGGGGCCTCGGCACTGGCGGCCTGCGATGGGACGTTATTACTCGGCCAGCTGCGGAGTGATGTTTTATGCCACGCGTAATCCCAATCGAGTAATTTGATTTGAAATACGAGGCACCTTCAGTGAACGAGCAGTGACATTCTGAACCCGGGTTAATCACGAGCAGCTGTTGTAACCCGCATACACGTAAAAAAATAAAACTTCATACGAGACATGAATTAGGCTACAACTGTTGACCATGACGATGATGATGGTGGTGGTGGAGTTGTGGTGGTGCAGTTGTTAGCGCGCTTCCCACCGAACCCAGCGAGCCTGAGTTCGATCGCCCGGGGAGGGCACGGGTCTCACATCAGTGGCGAGTGACATCTGAACCGCTCGCGGACCTTCCCATCGCACCAGGCCGCACCGGGCCACGTCGCCGTCACCACCGTTCGTGAATCGCACGGTGCCACCACCCCCCCACCCCTCAAAGCGAGCGGTGAAATAAGGTCGAACCAAGATAGATAGATAGATAGATCCTTTATTGTCATTGTCACCAGTACAACGAAATTTAAAGTGCTCACCAGTCAGTACATCATTCATAAATTTAAATAAAACAAGAAATGCAAGTAAAATAAAAGATAATACATTTTATATATAAAAACTACCCAAGTGTACCCACATAACCACATAAAAGTACATTTTATCATTGCACATCCTTATTTTACAGTCAATTGTATACAGTATTACTTAGTAATTAATTAGCAGTATTGAGTGTGGTAATTGCTGTAGGATAAAAGCTGTGTTTGAATCTGTTTGTCCTTGTTTTGACTGATCTGAATCGTCTGCCTGATGGCAACAGCTCAAACAGAGAGTGTCCATGGTGAGAAGAGTCCTTTATAATGTTCTTCGCTTTTTCGATGCAACGGGAATTGTGTAGTTCTTCCAATGTTAGGAGAGAGCACCCGGCGATTTTTTTGGGCCGTGTTGATGACCCTCTGCAGCGCTTTCCTCTGAGCCACTGTGCAGCTGGTGTACCATACACAGATGCAGTATGTAATAATGCTCTCGATGGAGGCTCGGTAGAAGGATACCAGCAGTTTCTGTGTGATGTTATTCTTCCTGAGTATTCTCAGGAAGTAAAGTCTCTGCTGGGCCTTTTTCAGTAGCTCATAGGTGTTGGCGCTCCAGGTCAGGCACAGCATGGAGAGAGTGGTGGAGGCGGAAGCGGAGGTGAGATGTCTTTGGTGCAGCAGTGGTTTGACAAAGGGAACGGTAAATCAAAATCATTTATTATTACATTATTAAAGTTTCACTTCAAACTTTCGTGACTGCAGGAATTCATATTCTTTGGTTCTTTCCTATCTCCGTGACTTTACCGAAAGAACCAACGACTTTATCATCTGGTGGGAGGGAGTGAAAATAAAACTTCGCCCTCTTTTTTTTGTTTTCCACAGAGGGCCCTTGTGGAACAATTGGCCGTCCCCCGCGCGCGCGCTGCCCCATCAGCCACCGCGTGCGTTCCGTAACTCGAGGAAGGAAACAGAAGCGTCCGCAGAAACCGGAGAACGTGCTGGGAGAGAATTATGAAAACTGAGTTCCCTCCACTTCTTCCTGTCCGTGGCAACATGTCGAGAGAGAGAGAGGTTGATCGCCGCTTCCAGCCTCTTCATTCACGGCCGCTTCGCCACGTGGTCTTGGCCCTCCCAGACCTCCTGTTGCCCGGTGGTGTCCATCGTATGGTTGTTGTTGTTGTTATACGTTCCTGGTCCATTCTGAGCACAACAGCACATAGATGCCAGCCACCTACTGGCTGTACCGAGCAACATGTGTGGCCCTGCCGTGCGCGATCGGGCACCGGCAGCGCCGTGCCCAGATAATGTTGTACAGCCAACGTGGCGCGCCCCTGCACTATTTAGACTCCATATCCACCCACAGTCAGGCCACCAGGGGTTGCGTGGCCATGCTTCACCAGGCATTGTCAGTGCGGGTTGGTCGCGAAGATCTAGGTCGAGGAAAGTCTCTTCACTCGAATCACCCGCGGAAGGGGTGGTTGTTGTTGTTGTTTGACTTGCATCCCACTGGGATTTTTGCACAGAGCGTTGGTGTACGGTGCTTTTTCTGGAAGAGTTTTGCTGTTTTTTTCCTGGATTTTTCTGTTTGCGCATAGTCACTTTAAGAAGTTTTCTTGTTCCTGTTTTTGTTTTTTGTTTGTTGCGGTTGCACCCGACTCAAGAGCCTAATGGCTCACAGGGCTATACCAAATAAATGAAACTGAAAACTGAAACCTGGCGGCACGGCTCACAAACGCAGCGCGCTAACCGCGGCGCCACCGCTCCACGCACACAGTTCAAGCCGCGTCGGTTCGGTGCAACGGTAGCTGTCTCTGGCGTGTCTGGCCGTCACAGTGTCCCGACGTTTCGCTTCCCCGGACCAATTTCAATTTCCCCGGCGGAACGTCGGAACACCGTGCCGAACCACACGGGGTACGAGCCGTTCCGCTGGTCGGTAAATTTTATTATTTCACACCGCTTGCTGATGTAGATGCAGAGACGACGACTTCAGTCTCACAATTCAGGACGGTCAAGCCAGCAGATAACCGCGTCAGCAGGAGTAAGCGGAGTTAGATGTATCGCCGCTGTGATGTCGCTCCTTCTTGGTATTTATGGATCGGGGCATTGCGTCGATACACGTTGTTAAAGGATGACCCACAGTCGCACACGACTGGAAAGTTAAAGTTTTTTTTTTCCATTTGTGCATCAGGTGTCCGCCTCGACTGCTGCCACGGTCTGCGCAGTGGATGCGGTTTAGGGGTGGACCGTGAGCTTCGTGGAAGATGAAACCGAGGGATCTTTCTGCGTTGGGCGGTGTTTGTTCTCGAGTTCTCTTGAACTCCACTCAGCTCTCCGAGCCTCGTCGGGGTTGAACTCGCATCGTTGAAGGCGAAGCGAACGGCTCCAAAAGGACCAGGCTTAGCCTTTGTTTGTGGTCTTGGGCGGCTAACATTTTTTTTCAGGTGGCCATAGAAGATCGGCTAAAAAAAAAACCGAACGAACGCAGAGGTTCCATCGTGAGCCCTGCAGAGGCCGCTCCGTGCGTTACGGACGGAGCGGCCCTTGCGTCCACAGAACTCGTGGAACGCGGCTACGACTTTGGTTGCTCGCGCCTCGAGTTGGCTGGCGAAGGACAGCTGTGACATAACGGATGGAAATGTACCGGCGGAATAAACACGCGCTTAATCAATGGGCGCGCTTGTTGGAACGGAACACGATGGAAATTCTGGCATGCGAATCTGCCCTAAATCGGAGTTTGCTATCTCAGCGGAAGAAGCCAGATGTGTGAGTGATTTTTTATATATATATTTTTTTTATTTTTTGTTCGCATTTGTTGCTCTGGCTAATACAAGTGCCGAGCACGAAAAACGACCGCGGCACCCGCGAAGCCGCCGGGATTAACGCCGCTGCCGCATCGCCGATCTGGGCGTCTCTCGCGCTCAAGCCTCGGAGGCTGGGGGGGGGGGGCATTCGACCTTTATGATTAAGTCAAACGCGTCACCCCCCCCCCCCCACCACCACTCCCCACCACCTCGGCCGTCACAACAGCGAGACTTCACCTCCAGCTCGACTCCGGAGAGAAATTGAAAGTGGCAAGAGGAGGTTTTTTTCCAGTTTCGCAATGTTTTTTTTTTGGATGGGGTGGCTGGGTGGATGGATGGGGTGTTTTTTATTCGTTGTAAAAGTGTGACGCGTTACCGACACGTGCGGGGTGGCTCGAGAGTGTCACGACGGTCTGGTCTGTCTGGGGTCTTGCTGTCTGCTTTGCCGAATCTCTCTGCCGCGAGATTCTTACTCAGAAGGAGCAGTCGAAATGTCACGAAGGGATTTCCCGCTGGAACTTCCAGTTGGTGGGGAATTCCACATTCCTATGACGGGGAGGTCCGGGGAGCGGAGCGAGTATCTCCATATAGCAAATCGCTATTGACTTCCCCGAAAAGTAGTGCGAATTTTATCGACCCCGGGGGGATTATGGGTTGGGTCAACTCCCGGAAAACCAAGATTTTACCTCGTGACCACACCCCTAACCACACTGACCCCTCTCCTACCCACTATCTCGCCTGGTATACAGAAGGTCGTGGAATCAATACTGACCCTGACGGCTGCTGTATATTTTGAGTTTGCGTGCTCTCCATGTGGTGGTCGCGTGGATTTTTCTCCGGGTCCTCCGGTTTTTTCCCTCCACATTTTAAAAAAAAATAATGCGCTTCAGATTATTTGCCCGCTTTTTAATTTCCACGCGATAAGCCACTTCGTTGACCCATCATTTGTGAGAGCCAGGTCGCTCCTGAAAAAGAGCACGTCCATTCCACTACGGCCGGCATCCCTGCAATACGGATTAGTTGATTATATCGTTTATTTAGCCACCGTTCCGGTCTCACACCCACACAGAGTGTGGGAGGCACTGCGGGGTCTGGGTGGCTGTCTCTAAATAAACACCTTGCTTGCGGCTTGGGGGGAAGGGCGGTGGTGTTTGGTGTGCGGTGTTATCCCTGGAGACGGCAGCGATTTTCGAGCCAATGTCCCTTTCCATGCGGAAGCGAACTCTTCACCTCACCTTCCTTTCAGAGAGGAAACCAAAAAAAAACACAGCCTTTGAACCTTTGTCTACCAGCTCACGAAAACAAACAGCCCCCCCCCCCCACAAAAAAAAATGCGTCCCCCAAAAGAGAGAACACAGGTCTGGTCGTCGCCTGATGAGGATGCTTTGTAAATTATTTTTTCGCAACGCTTGCTGATGTAGATGTAGAGATGACGACTGACATTTCACAATTCAGGTTGGTCAAGCCCAGCAGATAACCGCGTCAGCAGGAGCACGCGGAGTGAGTCGTATCGCCGCTGTGATGTCTCCTCATTGGTCTTTCTGGATCGGGGCATTGCGTCTGTACACGGCGCTCGAATTGTTAAATGGTGTGGGGGTTTACTCTCCAACACAACGGTGGCCGTGAACTCGTAACGAATTGGCGTGTGTTTGTTTTACGTGACAAACCTTACTCGTCGGCCGTGTCGGGCGGTGGCGGGGTTTTACGAAAGAATTTATATTAACGCGATCTAACCCGACAAAAACAAACAAACAAAAAAACCTCTCATGGATTATATTGGTCGCGCAAGCCTAGCTACGTGTTCAATAGAGAATTATCGATATTCATGGATTGGTTTTCTGCCCCCTTATTTAGCCGCGTGACTTAGCGGAAGCGCTAGGAGCCTTCCCCAAGAAACATGCAACGTCGCCATGCAGGCAACGAACGTTGCACCAACGTTCACACAACTTTGGCCCATGTTTCATCGGGTCGCGATCGGAACTTTCCGAGTTCAAATACAGACTAGGGGCTTGACTTGGCCACTAGGCAGGGACATTCCAACAGGGTTTGTGCCGGACTAGCAGCACTTTGAGGCTAGCTTAAGTGTCAAAGGCTCACACGGACATGCCTCAAACGATAGCGCTTACCGTAATTGGCATTTGTTAAAATAGCAAGCAGGCTGGAGCGGAGGTGGGGTGGCTAGCACAACGCGCTGCGAACCTTGCTCGCACAACGCGCTCCGAACCTTGCAACCGGAGTTCAATTCTCGGCCACGGCTAACGTTAGTGGCAAGGGATACGTCACGTGAGCGTGGTGGAATGGTGTCTTTGAGGCCTCTCGTGATGACGGTGGCCGTGTTGATGATGGCCACTTAATAATAGGGGTTTGGCCCCCTTTTTTTCTGGCAACAAAACTTAAACCTTTTTTTTTACGAGGATTCATGTCTGCATTAACCACAATACCTGCAGTCAAAATGCAAACAACAAAATAAACATACTATGATAATATATGATGCATTGTCCTTGAAACTGATTGGTCCACACCGAGGGACGGCTTTCTTTTGAACCTCGACCCAATTGTTGCTCGACCAGATGACGCCAAAAGGCGTACACAGCTGAAAAAAAGGGGGAAAACCCTGATTTAAAGCTTTCGTGACTGCAGTAATTAATATTCTTAGCTCTTTCGGTAAAGTCACATATATATTTTATTATTTTATTGTTTCCCTTCAACGTGACTTTACCGAAAGAGCTAAGAATATGGGGAAAAAAACCCTATTATTATATTTTGGTACTGGCAAAAAGAGGTCTAATGATGATGGCCACTTGTTCAACAATTTGGCGGATCGATGGGGCTTGTCGGGAGGCGCAGGGAGCAGGGCAGCTGCGCGTTTTCATTTGTGTTCCGAGAGAACCTCACCGTCTCGCCGGCGAGTACTCAGCTGATAAGATCGCGCTCATTGGGCTACTCCCTAACTTTCCCACTTACTGCACGAAAGTGCCGCCGCTTCGCTGGGGGTAGCGCTGTTGGAATGTAGGCGTCTGATAATAATAATACTAGTCTGTCGTGGTCTCAGTCCTGATCGTGTAGTCATAGTCTAAGTCTCGCCTCGAGTCACCTCAGTGCTGGGGATTTCGCGGAGTCGCCATTCGGAATCATAATGATGTATTTATCCTGGAGGAATCCGATGAGCTATAAAGCTCTTTTTTTACGGATGTCCAGTCGGGGGCACGGCGTAAGAACGTTACAACAACAAACACAGTTACAATAACACGATAGGAGTGCAAAGTACAAGAGAGATAAACAAATCACCCAAACACAAACAAATACAACAACTAAACCATCCCCATCCTACCAGGCAAAGCCCACTGAGGTATTATTAACTTATTGTTCAGAAGCGACCTGACCACAAATGACAGCTCAACAAAGTGGCTTATCATTTGGACATTTAAAGCAGTCAAACGTTTTAGTCAAAATTATCTTGGGTCATCCGAAGCTAAACTTCATTTTCTTTAAATAAATATATGTATTAGCAAGAAATAAGTAATATTTTTTTTTAAACACGCTTTTATGAAATGTACCAGTTAATGGCAGAACTCCACGATTCCAGGAAGTGACCCCGAAGCTGGCCACAACGTAAGGGGAACCGTGGCCAGTTACAGCCAACGTCAGTTGACCGTGGACAATTAGACACAAGCCGAAACATAACAAATTAAAAATAATGTAAAAAAAAGTATGATAGAATATAATATTGTCATCAGTATGACATGAGTATACCAAGTTTGCAGTCGATACCACATTGGGAAGTGGGTTAAAATTGAGTTACAATATTTGAGGATACAACAACAACAGACAGACTGAGTTAATAGAAAGCGTGTAATAATAATAATGCAAAAAAAATAAAAGCCCCACCCTATGAATAGTTTCACGAACGAAATCACTTGGCGCACCTCGACTTAGGACGACGATGGCTTCGTTAACACTTGCGCGCGCAGATGCGCTTGCGTGCGTGACAGCTCATCGGAAAATGTCTCAACACCTCGAGCAGCCCGAGGCATTCCTCAGTCGTCACGTGTGTGTCTGATGAATCTGCGGTTTTGTATTAAAAACAACCCCCCCTTCCCCGCCACAGCCGACACGTAGACCCAGCCACCACCTCCCTAACTTAACGGCTGCTGATAAAGAGTTGTGCTGCCCGACGTCACTGCTACTGCGAGCTAATTGTAGACACGCTGACTCTCGCGCACTCTCTCCCTCTCTCTCTTTCTCACTCGTCCTCCGGATGTCGCGAGTTCCCCAAGGAGATATCGAACGTTGGGCCAACGTCGGTCCAATAACTACAACCGCATGTCAACGTTGGGCCAACGTTGAGCAAAACGTGGAGCCAACGGTGAGTCAACATTTACTGGATGATCGCTGAGGTCTGGGATTGCACTTACGCTCAGGGATTGCTCGCAATCGGTTTCATTTCCGAGATTGTAGTCTTCCAATCCAAGTACCTTGCCGGGCCCGACACACCTGCTTAGCATCCGCGATCTGGCAAGATACTCGAATAAAAGTTGAAACAAGTCACATTCCTAGTTTTTTCGGTAAAGTCACGTTGAAGAGAAACAACAAAATAACAAAATATATATAAAACAATAAAAAATTCTCACGACGTTTCGACCATAACTCAAACGGTCATCATCCTGATGATGACCGTTCATCATCCTGATGATGACCGTTTGAGTTATGGTCGAAACGTCGTGAGAATTTTTTATTGTTTTATATATATTTTGTTATTTTGTTGTTTCTCTTCAACGTGACTTTACCGAAAAAACTAAGAATATGAATTACTGCAGTCACGAAAGCTTTAAATCAAAATTTAAGTCACATTCCGTGAGCCTTGAGTAACCATACCGAGTAAACATACAACGTTGAACCAAACTGAACTATTCAAACTATTTGAATTTTATTTATACCACTTCAGGCCCCACTGAGCTATTCAGCACTTTTTTCGGAAGCGACCTGGCCACGAATGGGAGCTCAATTAAGCGGCTTATCACAATGTGGACATTTATAGCAGCCGAATACTCGAGGCGTGTGTTTCTAAATGTCGAGGGATAAACCTGGGGGACCAGGAGAAAAATCCACGCGACCACGGGGAGAACACGCAAACTCCAAATATACGGGCCCCAGGGTCGGGATCGAACCCACGTACTCATCCACACCAGGCCAAGCTTGTTCACATTTCACCACCGTGGTGTGAAACCACGTTGAAGCAACGTTGGGCTAACGGTTCAAAGCGCATGCCAAAGTCGGGCCAAGGTCGGCATGTTCACTTGGCAGAGCGAAGGAGTGTAGATTTCGGCAAAGTATTTAACGTTTATCGCATTCTCTCGATTATACTACGCACACTTTCCCCCGCACGTAGTAGAAAGCCGAAGGTGCGTCTTACAATCCGCTGCATGTGTGCGTGAGCGCGTGCGCACGTGCGGCCAGATCTGTACAACTTTATTGGCACCGGGCACACATTCAAAGTGCATCTCACTTTCCGGAGCGTCTAATAATCCAGAGATTGCCGTAATAGGTGTGCCTGTGGCGGAGTAGTAGTCGTGTCGCGGTTAGCGCGCCGTGCTACGGACTTGGCGACCAAGTTCCATTCCCGCTCACGGGCAACACCAGTGACGATTATCTGAACCGGTCCTGGGCCTCCCCAAGGTCGACTAAGCCTAACAAAAAGTGTACCTAATGCGGTGTGTTAACGTTGCCACTGGGGAGACAAAGGCGAGCGTGCGTGGTGCTGGCCACCCACCCCCTCGTGTGCCGTGCCGGCCTTCATAGGTGCTTGCTAACGGCACTCGCCCCAACAGTCTGTTACAGGCTATACGGGGGATCTTTGTCGTGTGTGGCCACATCTGTATAACTTTATCGGCACCGGGCAGAAGTTCGGGGTGCGTCTTACTTTCCGGAGGGTCTTCTAAGCCGCATTTTTATTATAAATTAGTTCTTTGTTCGTGTAATGAAAATAGAGTCAACCTATAGTGCGAGTGGACTGGTGGTCACGAGAATGATCGAGAATAGGGGCGTGGCCTGGTGATATGATGGGACAGTGGAGTCAACCTGTAGTGCGAGTGGACTGGTGGCCACGAGAATGATCGAGAATAGGGGCGTGGCCTGGTGATGTAATGGAACAGCGGAGTCAACCTGTAGTGCGAGTGGACTGGTGGCCACGAGAATGATCGAGAATAGGGGCGTGGCCTGGTGATGTAATGGAACAGCGGAGTCAACCTGTAGTGCGAGTGGACTGGTGGCCACGAGAATGATCGAGAATAGGGGCGTGGCCTGGTGATGTAATGGAACAGCGGAGTCAACCTGTAGTGCGAGTGGACTGGTGGCCACGAGAATCATCGAGAATAGGGGCGTGGCCTGGTGATGTTATGGGACAGTGGAGTCAACCTGTAGTGCGAGTGGTCTAGGGCCATCAAGAAGGTTCGGGGATAGGGGCGTGGCCACGGGACAGGGGCGTGGCCACTCATCGTATGTAAAGGAAATGCGTGGGAGGCTCGGGGCTGTTGGAGTGGGGTCTTCGCCAGTCCGAGGGTGAGCACAAGGCTCTGTAATAAGTAAATAAATAAATGGTGCCCAGGACACGTGCGTCGAAGTCGTCTTTGCATTAGTGAAGCGGCTCGAGCGGTGGTGCAGTGGTTAGCAACCTGAGTTCCATTCCAGGCCACGGCTAACATCAGTGGCGAGCAATATCCGAAACTGGCCTCATGTAGGTACCTAATTCACCAACCCGCACTGACCAGCGTGGTGAAGTATTGACAAACAACCTCCCCCACCCCTGCCCCTCCCTTAGGAGCGACAAGACGACATTGCGAGGCCTTCATCCAGCAGTCGATTTACAAAAGTCTCTAAGGGTTTTATAAAAAAAAAATGTTACATATTTCAATGTTTGGCAGCTGTGAAGTATTGGCGCATGACTCTGCAGCATTTTAACTGCAGTCGAAGCTCGCCAGATATTTCTGCTTCGCGTAAACTGTTTGAAACGTTGAAGTATTTGTTTAGGTGAAAGGAATTATGTGGAGTTCCGCGTGAATACGGCAAAAAAAAAACCCCATAAAAGTTACGCGCGAGGGTTCACGTTGATTTCGTTCGCACCAGGCGAAGCTGCAAGAGGAACTGAGATGAGTCTCGTGTGCAAGAGAGTGAGTGGATGCATGATTGAGCGAGATGGTGAGTGAATGAGTTGAATGAACCAGTGAATGCGCGATTATGGGGAGTGGCAGTGCAGTGATTACCATGCTGTGCCACAAACCCGGCAAAGAACCGAGTTTAATTCCCTCGCACGGTCAACACCAGTGACGATTTTCTGAAGCGGTCCTGGGCCTCCACTAGGTCGACTAAGCCTTAAATGAGTACCTGGTGCGGTGTGTTAACATCGCCACTGGGGGTACAAAGGCTATACGGGGGATCTTTATCTGCCTGCATGGGTGGTGGGGGGAGGGCGATGATTTCTGTAGAATCCCAATTGAGAAATTTGCCGGTGAGTTTCGATTTTGGCCAATTCGGACCGGCAAGCCACGGAACACAATTGCCAACTCTTGCGAATGACGTCAGGGCATCTTTATCGTCCGCTGTGAATGAAGGAGGCGGTGCTAAAGGACTGTAGGAGTATAATTATGGTTCATACGCACACCGCGGTATTGATCAGGGCGGACTGCTTCAATCGAACCGTGAACCTCTGCTAAAACAAGGTGGCGGGATGTTAACTACCTCGCCTGGTGTACAGGAGGTCGTGCGTTCGATGCCAATCCTGACGCCTGCTGCATATTTAGAGTTCGCGTGGATTTTTACCTCCAGTTCCTCCGAGTTTTCCCTCCGCATTTAAAATCAACATCACGCGTTTAGAGTATTTGGCTGCTATAAATTTCCACATTATGATAAACCACTTCGTTGAGCTATCATTTGTGGCCAGATCGCTCCTGAAAAAGAGCTACATAGCTCGGTGGGGCCTTACTTAATTAAAAATAAATGGTTAATAGTTAGTATCATTAATGAGTTAACAACCAGTGAACTCCTTTGGGCTGTGCCGTGTCATCGTAACTGGTGGGCACACACTCTCTCTCTCTCTCTGTGTAAACTTCCTGTGCAGTGCTGACTAAAGACGCATCTTTTCCCGTTTCAGAGTTGAGCTTGTCAATGATTACCGTTTGCTTCGTCATTAAATTGCGTCATGCAGGCTTTTAAATGTCAGCAGACGAAGTGTCTAGCCGTGTGAATATTGCCGTCTCGGGATACAGCGGTCACCGATTGCTTTCGATCATCCGACGCGGAATTTGAAATTGATCCCTTTGTTTTGTTAATCCCCCACCACCACCACCACAACCCCCGCCCCCACCTCCCCCCTCTCCCCCGTATTTCTGTCCGCTCAGCAGTCCAATCCAGGGGTGGGCAAATGTTGTGACTCGCGGGCCACAATGGGTTCTAAAATTTGACAGAGGGGCCGGGCCAGGAACAGATGGATGGAGTGTTTGTGTGAACTAATATAAATGACGTGTTAAAAATCATTGCATGAAAGGATTTGGCCTTTAACAGGTAGCAAAGCATTTATTTGCAAGGCAATTTAACAAATTGCACGAACATGAACAATACAAAAAGCATGTCGTAACTCCCGGTCAAAGTGCGCCAACTAATGGGGAAATGGGGGCATTACAAGAGAAAGGTAAAATTTAATTTAATAATAATAATAATAATTGGACCGTATACGGCCCCCGTATACGGCCCGGGGGCCGCACTCTGCCCATGTCTGGTGTAATCCACTGTTACCTTTGTATAGAGCCCTATCACTGAAGGCACTTGGCATGGCTAACAAAACGATGAGAGAATGTAATGATGTGCAGACGGTAGCAGGGGCGCTGCTACAATGTACTGAGGAATGAATGAGTGACAGCAGACATCGAGGGGTTACTTAAGGGGTCACGAAAGGAGCTAGAGGGGAGCGATGGGAAGGAGTGGGGGGGGGGGCGAGGGGAGAATGGGCAATGGGGAAGAGGTGATGCTTCTATCATAATTCTTCTATGCTTGAGGAATCCGATGAGCTATAAAGCTCTTTTTCACGGATGTCCAGTAGGGGTGGGACAGAACGTCACAACAACAAGCAATACAAAAAAAACACGATGGGAGTGAAATGTATAGGAAAGGGTAAACACATCACTTAAACAAATATATAAATACAACTAAACTATCGTCAGGTCACGTGTGGTGGGGTAAATCGTGGGCACTCCCTCCTCTTCCAAGATGTCCGTGTCAGCGGGCTCTCACGAGCTCTAGTGGAGGTCCCTTCCGCCAGCAGTGACACGTACAGGCAGTTGCGGGGCTGCGCCTCTAGCTTAGGTTCACAACACGCATCTCCAATTGATTACTGGTGATTTGAGCTCCTAACCACGCTCCGTCTCCAGGACGGACATCCTGTTGGGTGTGTTCCCTCCCTGGAATGCCAATATTGCGTTTCACTCATCCTTGTCGATGGCCCGGTAAGTGGAAATTCCACATTCGAATACCAGGCGGCAGTCTACCCACAACGACAACCAATGTTCACATCCCACAAAGCGGTACCTTTTTTATCTACCCTGAAAAGATGATGAACTGTGTTGATCCCAAACCGCTGTGACCCAAGCATAAATACCGATAATATTTTACGCATTTTCTCTTGATGATGAGGTAAGGATGATGGGGTTAGAGCGGTGGTGCAATGGTTAGCGCACACTCAGGTCGGTTAATAGCACAGTGTGCTAAACCACTGTGCTATTAACCGACTCGATTTGACTTCCCAACAACGGTTAACGTCAGTGGCGAGTGGTAACTTAACCCGTCCCCCTGCACTATTAATGCACTGGCCGGCGTATGTTGAAACGGCCCTCATGACTGGCGGTGACGTGGGCAGCTCTTCATACAAGCAGCGGCATTGTGAAAATCTTTTTTTTAAAAAAATTGGAGACGATTCACCCGAAATAATTATCTCATAAGGTGAGTAGCATTGGTGTCATAACGCGTATAAAAATATCCACGCAGTTACTTTCCCTTTGTAAGCTCAGGCACGCACATGATGATTAAATCTGGGTTTTCTAAATCGCTGTCCGGCTTTTCGTGACTCACGCACACATAAGAGGAGGGCGGAGGGGGGTGTAAAAAAGACATGGACCGGATCTTTCGCGGTCACACTGCGGATTCTGGATTCTGCAATAGAACCCTCTAACTTTCACTCGGAAAATTCCAATTTCCGCACTACTGCCCGTTTCCCCCCTTTTTAACTCGTGAAGGTGGAGTGGTGGCGCAGTGGTCTGTACACCGCCCTGTGAACCCACCTGAGTTCGACTCCTGGCCACGGCGAACATCAGTGGCTTGAAGAGAGGACGGCTCAGAGGCGCCAGGATGGACCACAAGCGAGCGAAAAGGCAGCAGCAGGAGCAGGAGCCACGAGGCAATGAACCGGCGCTACCAACGATTGCCTAAGCTCTGTGGTCCTCTATATATGTAGGCGTAGATCGGCCAATTAATGAGTTTAACACGTAGGCTTTCGCGACCAATATCATCCATAATACAGGTTTTCTTTGTTTGGGTTGGATTGCGTAAATATATAAAATGTGTCGTTAAACCCGCCACCACCCGACACAGCCAATTAGCAACGGTCGTCACGTAAACAGAACGCGTGTTAAATTTCGATTTAAATATATATTTTATTATTTCATTGTTTCCCTTCAACGTGACGTTACCGAAAGAGCTAAGAATAAGAACGCGTATTGTGGACAACTGATGGAGTGTTTGCACATGTGGGGAGGAGAGCGGAGCACCCGGAGCAAACCCCCACGCAGGACGAGCGCGGCGCAACACTCGCCCCTGGACAGAAGGGCCCAGGTCGTGTCACCTGCCATCTTGCCGTGCGTGTGATCCACCAACCCTTGCCGCCTCCACAGCGCTGGATCGCGGGCCACGTGCATAGCCATCGCCGGTCTGCTCATCGCGCAGGCCAGGGCCCCTGCCACGGGCAGATGCAAGAATCCGCTGTTTTTCTGACAACTCTGAATCGTTTTGTGTGTGTGTGTACATACACGACACTATACACTACACTATACACACTACATACTACACTATACACTACCATACACACTATACTACTATACACTACACAACTATAAACTACACTACGATACACTACACTGCACCACTATACTAAATTGAAAACTCATTATCTTTAGAACAGCTTTGTGTGTTTAGTTTGGTGTCCTTCCCCCCCCCCCACCGTCGGCGCCTCCGATTAGCCACGGTCGGCTACGTACGGTGCGAAAGAAGTTCGCACCGTAGGCGGCTGGGCGAGGGGACGGCAGACGATGAGGTTTTAGTTTATCACTGCTCGGGTTCGGTTTACCAAATCAGATTTGAGTTGTTCCTTTGACCAAATATCAGTGGCGAGCGATATCGGAACCGGTCCCCGTTTCTCCATCTGCCACGCCAGGAGATCGATTCACCCCGACGCACATTCACCGATCACCCCACCCAATATAACACAATAGTTTGCATACCTATCGATATATTTTTTTTTTGGGGGGGGGGGGTATTGTTTGTTGTTGTTATTGTTGTTGTAACCCCCCTCCCTCCTTACTGGACACCTGTGACAAATAGTTTCATAGCTCATCGGATTAACTCCTCCAGCACTCAATAAAGATGCCGATTGTGCGCGGCATCTTTGTGCAACGGTGAGGCGAGGTCGCCTTTCACAACATCGAGTGGACAAAGCCAGAGTGGACGAGGGACCCGTGCCCTTCCTGCCCTGGGCAATGCAGCGGAGAGTTTAAACATCTGACCCCAGTGTTAAATGTTGCTCCCCCCCCCCCTCTGATACACACACACACACAATACACACAATGCACACACTACACACATACAACACACACAATACACACACACACACAAAGTCGCCCATGTGTGTTTAATTATTCTCGGCAGCCCAGGCGTGTGACGTGTGCCAATTATTTGTGCAAGTGAACACGTGTGGGCCGTGTGTTTATGAGTTCCTGGATGATGATGCTGATGACGATAGCCGCGTGAAAAGACAAAGGTCCCCCGTATAGCCTGTAACATACTGTTGGGGCAAGTGCTGTGAGCGAGAATAAAGGGGTGGGAGACCAGCACCACGCCCCGCCGTCTTAGTCTCCCTAGTGGCGATGTTTACACGCTGAACCAGGTACTCCTTTGAGGCTGAGTCGGCCTAGGGGAGGCCCAGGATCGGTTCAGATAATCGCGTCCCTGGTGTTGGCAGTGAGCGGGAATCGAACTCGGCTAGCCGGAGTTGTAGCACAGCGCACTGAACGCGACACCACCGCCCTTCAATCCCACCGGGTGCGCGCATTGATCATTAGCAGGCACGCTCAGTCCCCTACTGGATGATACTGATGATGATGATGTCGATGATGATTTCCTCATGCGCACACTGACACACACACACAAACACATCCCCGCCCTAAAAAAAAACGACCACGGTGTATCTCGAATTTCGTGGGCAACAGCTGTTGCTACGCCTCTCTCCCGCCTGACTTGCAAAGAGGCATAAACAACACAAAGCTTCACGTGGTACGCGCGCGGTGTAATGGGAAATATGTGTAGCGATAATCATCATCATCAGGCTCGTGCAGAATGTGGTGGCTTGGATATTTGGTCGGTGTGAAAATCCACAAGCGACCACCAGCAAAATGAGAGCGGTGGCCATCGTATTTGTCCGGATTGTAAGACGCACCGGAAAGTAAGACGCGCCCACCGAAACCCATGCCCATGTGTTCGTAAAATTTGAGGAATCTGCTTGCACCCGACGAAACCCCCCACTCCCCCCCCTCCCTCCCTCCCTCTCGTCAACCACAACGTTTGTTTTAAAATAGAAGAGAAAGGTGTATCACATAATCCGCAATACAATACATATATTTAGAACACGTTCTAACTATTGTGCCGTGTTATTCCTGCAACGACCATGGCCCCTTCGACGTCACGTGTGCGAGACGCACGTTTGCTGAAGGCGCAGATGTCTGTTTAACACGTGAGTTTTCGCGACCAATGTTATCCATAACAGAGACCCAAAAAAAAATATTATGGACGGAAATGTTTCTTTCTCGTGATGCCCTCACCCCCCCCCCCTCTCCCAATGACTACTTTGAAGAGTTGATGAAATTATCTCCAGAGGCTGGAACAGTTGAATCACAGAGCCCCGTCTCAAAGCGCGCACGCCTTTAACCAACGTCATTTGCACGGCCACCCCGACAATACGAACTCTCACGTGTTAGCGGTAACGTAACCTTAGGAAAAAGCTACATCATCTAATACATTAACGCGCGAATGCAGGCGGTCCCCGTTTTTACGACACAATGTCGTAAATCGGACGGTGTAAAATAAACTTAAAAAAAAATATTTTTTTCATTTTACCAGGTAAGGCCCACTGAGCTATATAGGTCTTTTTCAGGAGCGACTTGGCCACAAATGGTAGCTTATCAATGTGGAAATGTATAGCAGCAGCCAAATGCTCTGAGCGTATGTTGATTCTTAATGTTGGAGGGGAAAACCGGAGGATCCGGAGAAAAATACATGCAGCCACGCGTAGAGAGACACACGCGAACTCCAAATATACAGCAGCAGGCGACAGGGTCGGAATCGAACCCACGACCTCCTGTATACCAAGCGAGGTAGTTAACATCTTGCCGCCATGCAAACTTAAAATATACAGCAGCAGGCGTCAGGGTCGGGATGCAACCCACGACCTCCTATACACCAGGCGAGGTAGTCAACATCTTCTAGCCACCGTGGTGATGATGAGAGAGAGAGAGAGAGACACGCAAACCCCAAATATACAGCAGCAGGCGTCAGGGTCGAGATGCAACCCACGACCTCCTGTACACCAGGCGAGGTAGTCAACGTCTCATAGCCACCGTGATGATGATGAGAGAGAGACACGCAAACTCCAAATATACAGCAGCAGGCGACAGGGTCGGGATCGAACCCACGACCTCCTGTACACCAGGCGAGGTAGTCAACGTCTCCTAGCCACCGTGATGATGATGAGAGAGAGACACGCAAACTCCAAATATACAGCAGCAGGCGTCAGGGTCGGGATCGAACCCACGACCTCCTGTACACCAGGCGAGGTAGTTAACATCTCCTAGCCACCGTGATGATGATGAGAGAGAGACACGCAAACCCCAAATATACAGCAGCAGGCGTCAGGGTCGGGACGGAACCCACGACCTCCTGTATACCAGGCGAGGTAGTCAACGTCTCCTAGCCACCGTGATGATGATGAGAGAGAGACACGCAAACTCCAAATATACAGCAGCAGGCGTCAGGGTCGGGATCGAACCCACAACCTCCTGTACACCAGGCGAGGTAGTTAACATCTCCTAGCCACCGTGATGATTATGAGAGAGAGACACGCAAACCCCAAATATACAGCAGCAGGCGTCAGGGTCGGGACGGAACCCACGACCTCCTGTACACCAGGCGAGGTAGTCAACATCTGACAACCGCGAGTAGCAGCACCTATAAAGGCCGGCACGGCCCACTAGTCAGTGGGTGGCCAACACCACGCCCGGCCGCCTGTTAGGCTGCCCGGTGGTGATGTGTACACCCCACACGTATTTGAGCCTGAGTCGACCTAGGGGAGGCCCAGGAACGGTTCAGATGATCGTCAGGGATGTTGGTGGCTGAGAGCGTGAGTCGCGAACTCGTTGTGTCTTTGCCGGGTTGATCGTGCAGAGCGCTCACCGCTGCACTATCACACGCGCTCATACATACAGTGAGGGAAAAAAGTATTTGATCCCCTGCTGATTTTGTACGTTTGCCCACTGACAAATAAATGAGCAGTCTATAATTTTAATGGTAGGTTTATTTGAACAGTGAGAGACAGAATAACAACAACAAAATCCAGAAAAACGCATGTCAAAAATGATATAAATTTATTTGTATTTTAATGAGGGAAATAAGTATTTGACCCCCTCTCAATCAGAAAGATTTTTGGCTCCCAGGTGTCTTTTATACAGGTAACGAGCTGAGATAGGAGCACACTCTTAAAGGGAGTGCTCCTAATCTCAGCTTGTTACCTGTATAAAGACACCTGTCCACAGAAGCAATCAATCAGATTCCAAACTCTCCACCATGGCCAAGACCAAAGAGTTCTGCAAGGATGTCAGGGACAAAATTGTAGACCTACACAAGGCTGGAATGGACTACAAGACCATTGGCAAGCAGCTTGGTGAGAAGGTGATAACAGTTGGTGCGATTATTCGCAAATGGAAGAAACACAAAAGAACTGTCAATCTCCCTCGGCCTGGGGCTCCATGCAAGATCTCACCTCGTGGAGTTGCAATGATCATGAGAACGGTGAGGAATCAGCCCAGAACTAAACGGGAGGATTTGTTAATGATCTCAAGGCAGCTGGGACCATAGTCACCAAAAAAACAATTGGTAACACACTACGCCGTGGAGGACTGAAATCCTGCAGCGCCCGCAAGGTCCCCCTGCTCAAGAAAGCACATATACATGCCCATCTGAAGTTTGCCAATGAACATCTGAATGATTCAGAGGACAACTGGGTGAAAGTGTTGTGGTCAGATGAGACCAAAATGGAGCTTTTTGGCATCAACTCAACTCGCCGTGTTTGGAGGAGGAGGAATGCTGACTATGACCCCAAGAACACCATCCCCACCGTCAAACATGGAGGTGGAAACATCATGCTTTGGGGGTGTTTTTCTGCTAAGGGGACAGGACAACTTCACCGCATCAAAGGGACGATGGACGGGGCCATGTACCGTCAAATCTTGGGTGAGAACCTCCTTCCCTCAGCCAGGGCATTGAACATGGGTCGTGGATGGGTATTCCAGCATGACAATGACCCAAAACACACGGCCAAGGCAACAAAGGAGTCGCTCAAGAAGAAACACATTAAGGTCCTCGAGTGGCCTGGCCAGTCTCCAGACCTTAATCCCATAGAAAATCTGTGGAGGGAGCTGAAGGCTCGAGTTGCCAAACGTCATCCTCGAAACCTTAATGACTTGGAGAAGATCTGCAAAGAGGAGTAAGACAATATCCCTCCTGAGATGTGTGCAAACCTGGTGGCCAACTACAAGAAACGTCTGACCTCTGTGATTGCCAACAAGGGTTTTGCCACCAAGTACTAAGCCATGTTTTGCAGAGGGGTCAAATACTTATTTCCCTCATTAAAATGCAAATCAATTTATAACATTTTTGACATGCGTTTTTCTGGATTTTTGTTGTTGTTATTATGTCTCTCACTGTTCAAATAAACCTACCATTAAAATTATAGACTGATCATTTCTTTGTCAGTGGGCAAGCGTACAAAATCAGCAGGGGATCAAATACTTTTTTTCCCTCACTATAGATAGGAACGTTTAAAAACACTTGGGAGAAAGTGGGAGAGTGAGTGAATGTGTGTGTGGTGGCGGGAGCGGTAGTGTAGCGGTTAACGCGCTGCGATACGAACCCGGCGACATGATGTCGATTCCCGCTCACGATCCAACACCAGTGACGATTATCTGAATCGGTCCTGTGCCTCCCCTGGGTCGACTCAGCCAAATAAGTAGTTGGTGCGATGCGTGAACATCGCTACTGGGGAGACAAATGTGGCCGGGCGTGGTGCTGGCCAACCACCCCATTCGTGCGCCATGCCGGCCTTCATAGGTGCTCGCTAACAGCTTGCATGGCAGCGCGCTAATCACTGCGCCACCGCTCCCCACAGACACACGCGCACATACACAGACACTTCCATCACAATGTAGGCACGCACGCACATAAGTCAATCTTCAAAATAAACGTACAGTGCTGCCCAAAAGTTTGCACCCAACACGAGCGTCTGAGTGGCTATTCTATGGGAGTGACCCCCAAAGAAAATCACTACAAATCACAAACATCGCAAGTTCGCTTCGCTTTCCGGTGATTTTATCATCATTATTGTTAGTTTAATGAGCTGGAAGGAAATGCCGCCACCACCCCGTCTCCACCCCCCTCCTCCTCCTGCCAGGGTCTCTCTGCACAGTCGCCTTTTCCGCTTCCCTCCCCGCTTATAACGGGCGGAGTGAATCCCATCGGTTCCAAATCAGCACGAGCGCAGCTCACGGACACGGAGCGCGCGTCTTGCGCTCGCCTTCTTCTCTCTCTCTCTCTCGCCGTGCTAAAGATATCTCATTACTTTACTTAGAGTGCCGTCGATGGTGTCCAGCCAGGGAGAGATATCGTGATACTTAACACAACAGCGAGAGACCATAGAGCGAGAGAGAGACTGAGAAAGAGAGAGTGTGTGTGTGGGACAGTGGTTAGGGTATAGGAATTTGTGTGGTCACCGTGTTTAGAGGAGTCAGCAGCAGCAGCGGCAGCGGCAAAAGCAAAGAATAGCGATATCATCGCCAGTCGCAGTAATAGCAGCAACAGCGGCAGCATCAGTAACGGCAGCATCATCGTCATCATCAGCTGCATCATCTTCATCGTGATCATCAGCTGCATCATCTTCATCGTGATCATCAGCTGCATCATCTTCATCGTGATCATCAGCTGCATCATCTTCATCAGTAGTCAGCAGCCATGGTCGCCTTGCTCATGTGCCTCGCCTCACTGCTTCTCGATGTCGTTTGCGCTACGCCGACCACCTTCGTGTCGTGCTCTGGTAGCAGCTGCTACAGCCTCGTCAAACATCAGCCGCAGCAGCAGCACTTGGACTTCAACGCGGCGTCGACGGCGTGCGAGAAGACGGGAGGACATCTGGCGATCGTGGACACCGAGGGAGAAGCAGAGCTACTGGGCAGACTCATGCGCGCGATCGAGGAGGAGACGCATCGCTCGTCGTCGTCGTCGTCATCAGTCCCGCGATCATCATCCCCATCGTCGCGGAAGTCCAGCAGAGCTCCCGAGTACTGGATGGGCCTGCGTCGCAAGGGCTGCAGGATGGACATGAAGGGTCCCTTACGCGGCTTCTCGTGGCTGGCGCGCAGCGAGGCTCGAGTCGCTGCCTCCCATTACGAGAACTGGCTGGAGCAGGGCTTGACCTCGTGCACCCGTGAGCTCTGCGCCTCGCTCGTGCTCGCGACGGCCGACGCGCCGCCGGGTTGGAAGTCGCGCTTCTGCAAGAGTCAAGCGGTGCAAGGGTTCGTGTGCGAGCACCCGGTGGGGGTCCGCGTGGCCTCGGGGTGCGGACCCCTCTCGCTGGCAGAGGGGCTCCGAGCCTCCACCGTGAGGACGAGCGCGGGCACCGCACGCTACCGCGTGCCGTGGGACGACCGCGGCGCGGTGAGCCCGCTGGGAATCCTGCCCGTGGGGAGCAAGGCCGTGGTGGTGTGCGGACCGACGTCCGGAGGAGGTGATGGCGGTGATGACGACGACGATTATGATATTGGTGGTGGTGACGGCGGTGGTGATGTTGCCGATGGGATGGCGAACGCCGTTTGCAGCGGAGGCGCGGGCGTTGACGCCGAGTGGAAGGTGAGCGAGCCGCTGCCCTGCCTGCTGCAAGCTATCATCAACAAGGACCTGTCCTCATCCTCCTCCACCTCCTCCTCCTCCTCCTCCATGTCGCCGACCTGTCCGCCCGGGTTCGAACCCGCGCAAGGTCGATGCGAGGACGTGGACGAGTGCGCGCGCGACGACCCCTGCCAGCAACAGGGCCTGTGCACCAACACGGAGGGCGGCTTCGTGTGCGACTGCGTGGAGGGCTACCAGCTGGTGAACCTCACCGAGTGCGAGGACATCGACGAGTGCGAGTACGAGCCGTGCGACGAGCACTGCGTCAACACGGACGGCTCGTACGAGTGCACGTGCCCGCGCGGCTACCAGCAGGACAAGAGCGGCCTCGGCTGCCACGACGTGGACGAGTGTGACCTGGGCGCGCACGCGTGCCACCACGTGTGCAACAACACCGAGGGTGGCTACGAGTGCTCGTGCGACGAGGGGTGGCACCTGGAGGCGGACAACGTCACGTGCACGCCCGACCGAAGCCTGCTGGACAGCACCACCACCACCACCACCACGACGACGACGACGACGACGGATCGGGTGAACATCACCTCGACCGAGTCCACACCCAACCTGGCGTTCCACGTGCTGCTACCCGTTGCTATCGCCCTCGTGTTGGTGGTGATCGTGGTGTGCGCCGTGGCCATGGTGCTGCTGTGTTGCCGGGGCAGCGGCAGCGGGAAGGCGAAGAGGCGGCGGCAGGAGGAGGAAGAGGAGCAGGCACCGCAGGGCGAGAAGAAAAACGAGTACGTGTGGCTGGCGACTCAAGGTGCCGCGCAGGGGGTCAAGGAGATGCCGAGACCGTCGGCTCCCACGCAGGTTCACCACGAGGCCGAGCGGGAGCTCAAGCCGAGGGGCCCGGACGATGTGGACGAGACGCGCCACTCGAAAGCCTGAACGTTGTTCTCCGCGTGGCTTGTCACGTGCGCACGTTGAACTTTGTTCGCACCGTACGTATGCCAGCCGTGCTCTTCGGAGGTGATGGGGGAAGGACAAAAAAAAACTAGGCACACGCAAAAAAAAGTTCTAAAGAAATTCGTTTGTCAATATAGGTGATTTTAAAAGTGCGTGGTTCCCAGTGGCTTCATAGTATCGGAGGGAAGAACGTTCCAGACGGCCGCAGAAGCGCATCTGAAAGGGCGCGATGCGGTGACCGCCGCCTTTGTTCGATGGCCGCAGCCAAAAGCCGCTGCGAGGATGGTCGCAGTTCGCGTGATGGTTTCTGCTGTTTGACAAGAAAGTGTTCATATAGAATGTTTGTATATTTCTCTATTTTATTGCTACGCTTAGCGTGAAACATCAAGATGATCGTGATGGCGATGCTTGCTTTGTTGTGAGTGATTTGTGCGAGTGGTTGATCTTCATGATTGTTGATACGTATGCTCACGATGTTGATGATTGATGGCGATGGTTTTTAATTATCGATTGAAACGATGATTTGGTCGGTGTGAATGATGTGTGGTGGCTTGTGAGTGTCACTTCACCATGTTCAAAGGACGGGCTGCCCTTAAAGATAAATAGATACATCTCCATGCCAAGTGTCGTTCAAACCACGAGTGTCAATTTCAGACCTCTCTTGGCGGCAAGTAAACGAAGACATTTCATTTGCATTGCAGCTTCAGACTGACTTTGAAATGTCAAATAATGCCTCTTTATGAAACAATGCCATTTTATCAAACAATGCCCTTTCATATTCTTAGCTCTTTCTGTAAAGTCACGTTGAAGGGAACAATAAAATAATAAAATATATATATAACAATAAAAATTCTCACGACGTTTCGACCATAACACAAACGGTCATCACACCATCAGATGACCGTCATCACACCTGAGGGTGTGATGACCGTTTGTGTTATGGTCGAAACGTCGTGAGAATTTTATTGTTTTATATATATATTTTATTATTTTATTGTTTCCCTTCAACGTGACTTTACCGAAAGAGCTAAGAATATGAATTACTGCAGTCACGAAAGCTTTAAATAAAAAAAATGCCCTTTCATTAAACAATGTCATTTTAATAAACAATGTCCTTTTATCAAACAATTATCTTTTGTCAAACAATGCCCTTTTAATGACCAATGCCCTCTTATTAAACAATGCCTGTTTATCAAACAATGCCCTTTTATCAAACAATTCCCTTTAATCAAACAATGCCCTTTTTTCAAACAATGCCCTTGTATCAAACAATGTCCTAGTATCAAGCAATGCCCTTTAATCAACCAATGCCCTTTTTATTAACCAATGCCCTTTTACTACTCCCGAAGTAAATCATTGACACACGACCGAACCGAGCAATATGCCTCCGAGATGGTCTCTGGGGTGGCAAGGTGGGGCGGTGGCGCAGAATCTTGCCAACGAACGGCGTTGCCCTCGAGATCAGAAGAACGTATCACGACAAGTAATTATAAGCACAACAATATTGAAACATAATAACATGATGATAATACCAAACATTGACCAAAGAAAGACTCGCCCCGGTACGACACTCTGAAGTGTGGCCTATTTGCATCCCATCAGCAGCGAAGAGCGTTCACATCTGTGACAAAGAGCTTGATAGCTCATAGGATTCTTTCCGACATTAAAAAAAGATTGCGATTCCGTGAAAAAAACGGAGAAGCAGGAGAAACCCTGGCATACGAGGGGGAGAGATTCGTTACTGCCATCTCCTGGTAAGCCCTGGCTGGTGGTGGTGGTGTGGTGGTTATGATCACCATGCGATTGCTAACCAGGCTCAGCACCCGCTTAGATCCCGAGTGATGACGTTAACGGACGCATTCGATGGCGATTTGTCCGTGATCAACGGTGCATGCCTTCATGGATAGACCGGTCTCCGTCATAGCAACGCGGAATGACCATCAACGTACTCGAGGCCGCTGATGAAAAATGGGCATTGAGGAAGGACGCACGGTTAAGGCTTCGTGAACGTATCGTCGAGGCGAGATTTGTGACAATCTGAAAGGGCCGAGCTGTTTCGTAACGATACACACGTTTGTTGCAATAAGCTTCCCCGTGCCGATGTTGACGCCGCGTGAGCTACGCGGAACGGGCTGGCTCACGTCGCTGCAAGGCGATCCGCAAGCCGTGCGCTCTGTCGCGCGTTGGCGTTCCTCGTGCATTCACCACGCCGTGCATTACGCACGCCGAATTGCTACGGCGCGTGAAGCAGCATTGGGCATCGATCGATATAGACATCGGCTCACGCCTACACGCAGATCACGTGACCCGCGCGCAGCCACCTTGACTCTGGACCCCCCCTCCTCCTCTCTCTCCCCGCTGCCGCCCACTGTGAAAACAGACGTCGCTCTTACTCCTGCTCACTCCTTCCTCCTCTCTTCTCTCGCTCTCCCTCTCATCATCACCACCCTCTCATCATCACCACCCTCTCATCATCACCACCCTCTCGTCCCCGACAACTTGATCCGGTCATTCCTTCCCCCCCACCCCCACTCCTCCTCCTCCTCCTTCCCTTCCTGCCCAGCGCTCCTCCTCATTCTTCTCCCCGCTGTCCTCATCTCGAGCCGTGCCCTCTCTTCCCCCTGCCGCTCTCTGCCGCTCACCCTGCTGCCCTGCTGCCCTTTTGTGCAACTGACTCTACTCCCCCTTTGCCTGGTGGTGGTGGTGGTAGAGAGGCCACTGGTCCTACAGTTTGTATTTAAACTATGACACCGTGCATGGTCCAGCAAGCAACCGCATGCGTTCCTGACTTTGTGTGTTGTGTTTTTAAATTTGTTCCCGTGGCTTACATCCTTGACTAGTGGTGCCACCACGGGTACACATATTTCACGTGTTTAAAAATGCACGGAACACCAGCAGCATTAATAATAATAATGAACAACATCATCATCATCATGACCTCATTACTACATTTGGCATTTGGCCCATTCCTCATTGGGCAGGTGCTGTCACGAAGCTAGAAGCAGCTGTGTTTCACAGACCGGTATAGCCTGCCACGAGTGGGGCGCTGGGTGGGTTGGACACACGTGTGTACGTTGAACTTCTTTTGCACCGTACGTAGCCAACCGTGCTAATCGGGGTAGCAGTGTTGAGTCTATGGGTAGCAGTGTTGACTCTATGGGTAGCAGTGTTGAGTGTATGGGTAGCAGGGTTGAGTCTATGGGCAGTGTTGAGTCTATAGGTAGCAGTGCTGAGTCTATGGGTAGCAGTGTTGAGTCTATGGGTAGCAGTGTTGAGTCTATGGGTAGCAGTGTTGAGTCTATGGTAGCAGTGTTGAGTCTATGGGTAGCAGTGTTGAGACTATGGTAGCAGTGTTGAGCCTATGGTAGCAGTGTTGAGTCTATGGTAGCAGTGTTGAGTCTATGGGTAGCAGTGTTAAGTCTATGGGCAGTGTTGAGTCTATGGTAGCAGTGTTGAGTCTATGGTAGCAGTGTTGAGTCTATGGCAGCAGTGTTGAGTCTATGGGTAGCAGTGTTGAGTCTATGGTAGCAGTGTTGAGTCTATGGGTAGTGTTGAGTCTATGGGCAGTGTTGAGTCTATGGGCAGTGTTGAGTCTATGGGTAGCAGTGTTGAGTCTATGGTAGCAGTGTTGAGTCTATGGTAGCAGTGTTGAGTCTATGGGCAGTATGTATGTATGTCGAACTTCTTTCGCACCGTACGTAGCCAACCGTGCTCATCGGAGGTGCGGGGGTGGACGGGACGATGTTGCTCTGTGAGTTTGATCCAGTGACGGCCAGTGGATTCGACAAAGCATTGTAAACATACCCATATCAGCATTGTCATTAGTCTTATTATACGTATGCAATGGTATTGGTGAAGAATGGCTTGAGCTGCGATGCGTTGCGTTGGCTCTGTTAACGCCGCAACAGCTCCCAGCGGCGGTTCTCTAGAGGCGGAGTACGGACGAATGAATGCGCGTGTCTATAACGCCACGCTCTTACACTTGACAAACACAACAACAACAACAACTACCACGACGACCAAAGCACTCTGTAACACGTGCTAAATTAAGGGCCGACTCGTGACTCAGATCGTGCAGTTTCACAGAAGGGACGCCATCGGTGCTTTGTAATAATAGTCATAGTTGCAATGTCGTGTAGCTCGTAACGTTTTCCTTCACTCTCAGAGAGAGAAAGAGAGAGAGGGGGGGGGGGGGAATGATTAAAGAGAAATAATGATTCCGTGGGAAACTACAGACAAACAGGGGAGACAGCCAGAACCCGTACCAACAATTGCCCAAGTTCTGTGGTCCTATACGTATGCGTGTATGTTGAACGCATTTCACACCGCACGAAGCCAACCGTGCTAGTCGGAGGGGGTACGCGTGTGCCAACTCCATCCATGCGTGTTTACGGTGACAATGACGATGATGGCAGTGTTGGACATGTCAACTCGCATTTCGTAGTTGTGATCAGTATCGAGGAAGGACGCTAACGTAGGAGGCAGGACAGCCGGGCTGTGGACGTGTCAGGAGGATGACACCAAAGAGCATCCAGGCAAAAAGCAATTGCAGCGATCGTGGGAAAGGGAAACGTGTGGGTTGTGGTTTGGTGGTGGAATTGACGACGGGTAAAACAACATGTAGACTCGTGGAAATGGACGAGTGGAATGGGAGGCGACACGAGCACGGATAAGATTGACGCGGGGCCATCCGGCAATGCCAGGTGGCTGCCCAGCAGGGCGTCGCTTGTCCACCTCTCTCGCGGGGGTCTGATGTGCGGGCGAATGTTTACGACGTTGTGTGCTGGACACGATCGCCAACAGTGAAGGGCTGATTGGGTTCAGTGATGGAGTCGTGCTGCTGCTGCTGCTGCTGCTCGATTTAAAACCGGAAGCAGGTGGATTGCTTCAGTTTTCTGGCAAATCGCGCGATGGTGCTGGATGTAATTATTAGCAGCGAAACGTCGTACTGCTCATCAAATGGCAAACGCTGTGGATGTACTCTCCACGACACACCGGTGGGCTGAAGTAGTAACTATTTGGCGTTTTGTTTACGTGACAAATCCCTTACTAATTGGCTGTGTCGGGTGGTGGAGGGTTTCAACACATTTATACTCACTCCATCTAACACCAAAAACGAGGGAGGGGGGGGGGGGTCTGCCCCAACGGGCTGCACGGGAGAGAATAACAGATGGGTTACACGTGGACGTGGGCACGGATTCGGTGGCTAGGAGATGTTAAATTCCGCGCCTGGTATACAGGAATTTGTGGGTTCGATCCGGACCCTGATGCCTGCTTTATATTTGGAGTTTGCGTGCCTCTCTCTCTCTCTCTCGCTCATCATCACCACGATGGCGATGAGATGTTAACTCCCTGGCCTGATATACAGGAAAACGTGGGTTCGATCCCTGACCCTGACGCGTGTTGTATATTGGGGGTTTGTATGTCTCTCTCTCTCTCATCGTCACCACGGTTGCAAGGAGATGTTAACTCCCTCGCCTGCTATACTGGAAGGCATCGGTTTGATCCCGGCACTGACGCTTGTTGTATATTTGGAGTTTGCGTGTCTCTCTCTGTCTTCCCCCGTGGTTGCGTGGATTTGTCTTTGTTTTGATATCCGGGCTCCTCCGGTTTTTTTTTATCCCACTGCATTTAGAATCAACGTCACGCGTTCCGAGTTTTTGGCCGCTATGAATGTCCACGTGATGACGAGCCACTTCGTTGAGCTATCGCTTGTGATGGCCAGATCGCTTGACTTGGTAAAAAAATATATACAGAATTGGTAATAGTCAATATTCGGGTTCGGGCTGTGGTGGTTGGTTTGTTGATGCGTTTCGTTGCATCGATGACTTTTTCACGAATTGTCAATTTTTGCTGACTTACCCATTGTATAAATTGTTAATAATAAGAAGAAATAAAGCTACTATGATTGACTACTATATGCAATTCTTTCGATCGCTTCTCATTTCATTCCTCGACCCTTGCACTACGTGAAGCGCCCTAAGCTACGGCGCTCTATAAATATAAAGCAAGATTAAGATAATCTTGTCTCGTCATCATTACGTCTGTAATTCACGTTGAACTTCTTTCGCACCGCCCTACGTAGCCAAACGTGCTAATCGGAGGTGGGGGGGGGGGAATTGACGACAAACACCAAACACAACGATAAGCAAATTTTGATTTAAAGCTTTCGTGACTGCAGTAATTCATATTCTTAGCTCTTTCGGTAAAGTCACGTTGAATGGAAACAATAAAATAATAAAAAATATATACAACAATAAACCGACACACCTGATGACGACCGTTTGTGTTATGGTCGAAACGTCGTGAGAATTTTTATTGTTTTATATATATTTTATTTTTTTACTGTTTCCCTTCAACGTGACTTTACCGAAAGAGCTAAGAATAACAATGATAAGTAGTCGTTATCCACTGCTGGATGAATGTCCCCCAACCAACGTTGAAGGCATCGCTCACAGCCCCGCAAGCGATGCCGCACAATCCATCTCAGTCTTTACACACGCAGCTGATTTCATCGGTTTAAAAAAAAAAATTCAAAGCTCACCCGTATAGCCTTACAGCAGGCTCTAGATTTGAAGCTTTCGTGACTGCAAGGATTCATTCTCTTTGGGTTTTTTTTCGGTAAAGTCACGTAGGTAAAATAAAATAAATTACAATTAAACCACGACGTTTCGGAGGCAACACAAGCTTCCGTCTTCAGGTGGAACAGTCACAGCAAGATCGCTGCATCCGAAACGTCGTGATTTAATTGTTTTCTTTGATTTTAATTCATTTTATTTTACCTACGTGACTTTACCGACAAAAAAACAAAGAGCATTACAGCAGGCTGTTAGGGCAAGTGCCGCTTACCGAGCACACATCAAGGCCAACGCGACACACGAGCTGGTGGAAAGCCAGCACCGCGCCCGGCCGCCTTTGTCTCCCCGGTGCTCACTCGAGGTTTGAGTCGACATGAGGGGGGCACCCGGCAAAATGATGTCAGCCGTGGCCGGGAGTCCAACTCAGGTCGCCTGGGTTCAAATCCCGGGGCTCTAACAATCGTGATGGGACATCACACACACGCACACGCGCGCGCGCGATGTGGTGGTTTTGTCGCTGTTTGGCTTGATTCATGCTTAGTTTATGTTGCGTCAGATCATCGTGGAGCTAAAATGACGTCACAAAGCTCTGCCCCCAACCCCCCCCCCCAAAAAAAATATATATAAAAAATGCTTCAAATCGTTTTCAACTATTGTAACTGTTGTCATTGTAGTGCGTATTTAATGTGGCCCAGCACTCTGATGTTGTAGGAAAAAACATTTATTTTTTAAAAAAATAATTAAGGAGAACGTGTTGTCTATATTTTTTTAAAGTTGCGCATTTTGATGTGACGTCAAATTTCTCAACCCCCCCCCCCTCGTCGTCACACATCGTCACGAATGTCTGACCCCCCCCCCCCTTTAGGTGCGTGACGTCATTTATGGACGGGCCCTAAAGTCTATTTGCTAGTCATAACCCTCCGCCAGCCGACAGAGCCAATCAAAATTCAATCAGCCGCATCACGTGGACTAATACTATTAAAATCGATTTGGTTTCCGAGTCAAACCGGAGTGGGGAGGAGGAGGGGTGAATGTTGGAAATCCCAAAGAAAGTGTTGATAATAAAGTATTAAAGCTTTCGTGACTGCATAAATTACTCATTGGTTTTTTCGGTAAAGTCACGGATGTAGAAATACAATAAAATTATATTAAAACAAAAAACAATCACGACGTTTCGATCACAACGCAAGCGATCTTCATCAGGTGTCAAGAACAAATCACGGAGGTCAATACAACAAAAAGACGAGAGACGAGAATTCAACAAACCTGAAAAAAACATTATGTGAAGCACATCCAGTCAGGCCAACAATACAGTTAGACACTTCCTGGCGGACCGCCAGGAAGTGTCTAACTGTGTTGTAACTGTGTTGTAACTGTGTTGTAACTGTGTTGTTGGCCTGACTGGATGTGCTTCACGTAATGTTTTTTCAGGTTTGTTGAATTCTCGTCTCTCGTCTTTTTGTTGTATTGACCTCCGTGATTTGTTCTTGACACCTGATGAAGATCGCTTGCGTTGTGATCGAAACGTCGTGATTGTGTTTTTGTTTTAATATAATTTTATTGTATTTCTACATACGTGACTTTACCGAAAAAAACAATGATACTTTTTTTAATGCATCTGTTCGTATCGAATTCACGTCAGTATCTCGAGTAACAATATCAACTTTTCACCTTTAATTTTTGCCGTGTAGATTTTTCGGGCACACACTGTATATGCGTGTGCACGTGTCTAGGATGTGTGTGAATGGAAACGCAAAAAAAAAGTGTTTTGTTTTAGTAATGTGTTCTAAGTGTAGGAATTCGTTATTATAATTATAAACTTGGCGACCGGGTGCACTTTTGCGAATGATAAATCCATTCCAGATGTGACCGTGCAAGACAAATGGGCTGTCTCCTTCGGACCGTAATCGACACTCGTGGTCTAGTAGCGTTCTCCGTCACACTGAAACGCGTAAACAAACGACAACTCCACTCACGGCACGAGAAGTAAATCCAATTCAAAGAAACAATCGCCAACGTGAACACGCATCATGCACTGACTGCACATGTTGCAGCCGTGTGGGATAGCGTGCCCGATAACACCTTAATATATAGAGGATCGCAGACCTTGGAAGGGGTGGTCTTGCTGCTGCTGCTGCTGCTGCCTTATTCCCCGCGGGTCGTCCCCGCACCTCTGAGTCGTCCTCTCGTCGACAGTGAGCGAATAGTGTGCGCTTACAAGTCGACACTTAATGTTGTTAAAATGATCAATGTTGAAATGTTCCCGGAAAGAAAAAAATAATAATCATGTTTTCAACATAGGAACACAATTCATCTTATGCCAACTTTTTTTTGTTGTTGCAGGAGCTATTCCTTGCCCAAAATATATCGACACATGAAGCAATTGGCGGGACCCCGGGGTCCCATCGCTGCCCCGGGGTGGGAAAAACCCGCGTAGCGACACGGGTCTCGTCGCCTTACCGACAACAAAACTCTAGCGGTCAATCGATTGGCCCCCGTCGAGAGCTACTCGGAGACACTGAGTTTCGTAAAAAGTTGCAAAATTACATAAACACGTTAAATTCACTGCCCGGGGGGGGGGGGGGGGGGCGGTGGGGCTCGCCTTGGCAAAGGAGCTGAGGATCGACGGCTGACAGGAGGGCGTCGTCGCCCCCCGGGGCTTGCGTTTGACCGGTGGGGTGGCGCCCATCGTGTTGATAGTCGCCTGCTGATTCTGGCGCTTGTTGTTGGCGCGGCGAGTCTGGGCGGGCGGCGCGTTGCTGTCGGGATCACGTAGTGGGGCGGACTGAAAAATAATAATTATTATTATTCACCTGATTTTTGCGGGATCCCGGGGTCCCGCCAAAATGATTCATATATCGGCAGGGTGAATTAATCACGGAAAACATTCATCATCATCAGCAGCAGCATCAGCAGCAGCCATGATCTATCAACTGCTGGATCATGGCCTTTCCCCCAGCCGTCACGAGCCGTCACAATCTCGCGACACGAGAACGGTAATCCGCTTGGCGCCCGCACCAGAACCAATTTCATCGCTCCGTCTCCTTTGGTCGTGGCGCTATGCGGCGCGTTCCATCCTTTGGCTGTGACTCTGTCACTGTTCTTGGCCAAATCGGCCGTTATCCTTCTGAGCAACTTTTGTGAATTGGTCAATAAGATGTGTCTTAGGTGGGCACGTTCTCCCGTGCATGCCTTAAACAGGGTGTACTACCGACTAAGACGTATCATGAGATCTCGTTTACCAGTATCAAAGAATAAAAAGTTGGTATAGGTTTTACCCTTTCTGGCGATACAACAGGTGTTAAGATTCATAATAAAGGTTTTTGGGTTAGATCGCGTTATTTATAAATGTGTCGTAACCCTCCACCACCCGACACGGCCAATCAGCAAAAAAGTGTCACGTTGACAAAAGACAAAATAGTTCACTACTTTAGCCCACCGGTGTGTTGAAGAGTGAATCCACAAGAGTGAATCCACAACATTTACGACATTTACAGTTGTAAATGTTGTGGATTCACTCTTCAACACACCGGTGGGCTAAAGTAGTGAAATATTTGTCTTTTGTCAACGTGACACTTTTTTTGCTGATTGGCCGTGTCGGGTGGTGGAAGGCTACGACACATTTATAAATAACGCGATCTCACCCAAAAACCTTTATTGTGAATAATATTGGTAGCAAAAGCCTCCCACGCGTTAAACTGAAGTGTTAAGATGTTCAAACACCAAATAGACACCTTTTGCAAGGAATCATGTCTGCATTAACCACAGGAACTTGTGGTGAACATGCGAACACACGTGCTTTGATGATATATGCCTTGTCTTTGGAACGGATTGGCCTAGACCAGAGACATCTCGATCAGAAGAATGCACCTCGACAAAGAAAATGGAATTGAATGTGATAAGTGTGCAATGAAACACGGAAGGGAGGTGCACGCTGAGAGTTATATCGAGAGACAGAGAAAGGAACACGTGGATTAGAGAACACCCGCAAGGTACAGGAGACATCACCATCACATTGATCTTCATCCAGCAGTGGATAGGCCATAATGATGACGATCACACTGAGAGACAGAGGAAGGAACACGTGGATTAGAGAACACCCGCAAGGTACAGGAGACATCACCATCACATTGATCTTCATCCAGCAGTGGATAGGCCATAATGATGACGATCACACTGAGAGACAGAGGAAGGAACACGTGGATTAGAGAACACCCGCAAGGTACAGGAGACATCACCATCACATTGATCTTCATCCAGCAGTGGATAGGCCACAATGATGACGATCACACTGAGAGACAGAGAAACGAACAACCTGAATTAAAGAACAGAGACGCAAGGTAAAGACATCGCATTCACGTTTAAGAGGAGCGAGCGTGGATGAGTTCAGGGACACGTCGAGAGAAGATGGGTCGCTGGAGCGCCAGTCAAAGGAGAGAGACAGGACCTCCACGGTGGAGAGACGGAGCGATGAAAGGAGCTCGTGCTGCAGGCGCTAGGTGGATCATGTTTACCATCGCAGGATTGAGAGAGGAGGAGGATGCGGCGACGTCAGGAGGAGGCTTTCATCCAGCAGTGGATTGATCATGGCTGATGATGCAGACGGTGATGATGTCGGGTCTTTAACCTTGTTTAGATTATATGAAACGTGGTGGAAAAAAAATGAAAAATAATCATGTTGGGTTATTCAACTTTACAGGCTGGAAGCCATAAAACCATGTCAATAAAATGGGCCCTTTTATTATCACGTGGGTAAGGCGTTTAAGACAGTGTCACGGGTGACGTCACAACCTACACAATGTTTTATATTTCATATTGATTACAATACGTTGACGTGTCCCCCCCCCCTCTCTCTTGCTGCTTTAATACAACTGGACGTTGCCACAGTGGCGGCGTGACGGTTCGCACCACTGGCCTTGCAATCCAGACGTCGTCGGTTCGATTCCGTATCACGGCGCGGTCGTTAAAACAATTTGAGTGGCGGTGGGATGTATTAACACCCTCCCAGCCCATTACCCCAGCCGCCTCTGTTCGTAATCAGATATATTTATTTATACTGGAGGAATCCGATGAGCTATACAGTACAGCTCTCTTTCACAGATGTTCACAGGAGTGCTAAGCATATGTAAGGTAAAATAAATCACGCAGAAATACAAATACAACTTAACTATCGATTTAAAGCTTTCGTGACTGCAAGGATTCATCTTCTTTGGTTCTTTCGGTAAAGTCACGTAGAATGAGAATAAAATAATAAATTGATAAAAATAAAATAACACAAAATTCTCACGACGTTTCGGCCACAACACAAGCGGCCTTCATCAGGTGAAGGGACGAGACTGTTCGCTCCAGCGCTGTCCTCCAGACAGTCTCGTCCCTTCACCTGATGAAGGCCGCTTGTGTTGTGGCCGAAACGTCGTGAGAATTTTATTGTGTTATTTTATTTTATCAATTTATTATTTTATTCTCATTCTACGTGACTTTACCGAAAGAACCAAAGAAGACAACATAACTATTTTTGTTTTATTGTACCAGGTTAAAGCCCACTGAACTATTAGCTACTTTTTCAGAAGCGACCTGGCCTACAAATGGTAGCTCAACGAAGTAGCTTACCATGTGGACATTTATAATAGGCAAATAATATAAATAATCTAAACGCAACGTATAGAATATTCGCAGTGTGGTGGGGGAAATGTGCCGCTACTTCCTATCACTGGCAAGAGTGGAAGAGTAGGCCAAGTAGCCTCCGGAGAGGAAGGGCCATTGAGCTAAGCAACTCTTTTTTTATTTAAAGCTTTCGTGACTGCAGGGATTCATATTCTTGGTTCTTTCGGTAAAGTCACCACGTAGAAGGGAAACAATAAAATAATAAAAATATATAAAACAATAAAATTATCACGACGTTTCGACTGCAACACAAGCAATCATCATCAGGTGTTAAAACCACAGCAATAAAGTTTTCACACCTGATGATGTTTGCTTGTGTTGCAGTCGAAACGTCGTGAGAATTGTATTGTTTTATATTTTTATTATTTTATTGTTTCCCTTCTACGTGGTGACTTTACCGCAAGAACCACGAATATAAGCAGCTCTTGTTCAACGGCCAATCTCTGCAGCTCGCTCTAGCTGGAGGGGGTGGGGGGGGCGGCGGCGGCGGGGGGCTTCCGCCAGCAGTGGCGATTGCAGGGGCTGCGCCTTTAGCTTCATCTTTTGACCGGGAGGCGCTCGTGTGGACCTATGGGCGCGTGCAGAGGAGGGGGGTCTGGAGAGCGGCCCTCTGGCCTCGTGGGCTGTGACGGTAGACGAGCTCCGGCAGGGGGCGGCATTGCTCCGCCCACTCCACCACCACGACCGCCACGCAAAGCAATTGAGTGGCACTGCTGATGGCAGAGGTGATGGCCTGTATCGGAATGATACAATATCAACCTATGTATTAATTCGTATGAATAAGCACTTTTAAATGTGTGTATCCATAAAACGGGTGTTTTTTTTGGGGTGGGGGGGGAGGGGGCTTAGATCGCGTGAATATATAAATGTGTCGTTGATCCCGCCACCACCCGACACAGCCAACTAGTAAGGTTTGCCAAGTAAACAGAACGTGGCCAATTCGTCACTAGCACAGCACGCCGGTTGTGTGTTGGGGAGCTAAAGCCACAACATTTACAATCTGAGCACGACGTTTCGCTAGTAATTACATCTAGCTTGATCAGGTGACAAGCCAGATTTGTGGAGAGGTCCTCCTGTTTCATTACTTAGACAGAGGGGTAGATGTGTGGTGACCACGCTTGTGTGCGCTTTTTGCGCGAAGCTGAGAGGGGGGAGGCATTAATGAATGCATTTAAATGACTATGGGTAACCATTGCCGTTTTTGGTTATTTATATGGTAGTCATCGTAACATTATGCTTGCGTTTAATGCAAGCCCATTGTCCTTGAACTTCCTGTGAGTGCTAAAATAGCCGTCCCAACGGTAATCCCTACTGAAGTATGGTGACCCGTATAGGCATGCATTTAAACAATATATTATTTGATGATTCGCTTCCAAAGCAGCGCTAAGTCTATAGCTATCCCAATGGTTACAATTACAAATAAGTAGTAACTAGCTTCGCAGAGAACTCCAACATTTTCCAAATCAATTGAGTGCCTGTGCTCTAAAGAAGGGCAATTAGCCCGAAACGTCGCATCACCAGACAATTTGTGTGAATCACATTGATATAATCTTGATTTGAAGCTTTCGTGACTGCAAATCATTACTAAAGGTAAGCACGGTTCAGCAGTTGCAGTGCTGGATTATTTTTTCCCGCCTGAGGACGACCGATTTGTGTGTTGCGATCAAAACGTCGTGATGTATTATTATTTTTCAACCTACGTGACTTGACCGAAAGATCCAAAGGGTACACATTGATACAAATGACCAATTACGTCGAAGAGTCTAATTTAAGTCGCAATCACATCATTGCAAATACATATTTAAAAGTGAAAACATCAAAGAAACAATCAACACCTTAATATTCGCACGTGGGGGTAGCCATTTTTTTTTACTTCGCACGGCATCGGCGGGGGAGGGGGCTGGGGGCGTGGTAGCCAATGGAGAATGACGTGAATATTACACCCGCCAATATTAATACTCATAGTTCATGAGGAAATTAGGGTTAGAGTGTAGAGGGCATAAATACATGCTTACCTTTAGTAATGATGGACATGCACACATTCATTCGTTAAGATACACTTAACGAATCTCTAACTCGCAAAACCCATCCATCCAGTTCACCATGGAAGTGGAAGTTGACCATTTCTTGACATTATGCTCAGACGCGGTCCAAATGGTAAAATAAGACACGGCGTTGACCGAAAGACAACGCACACCGACGCCTAGCTGAATGCAGTCACACCATCACCCTGGAAAGAAATCCACTCTTATCAAGAGAGTGTCAGATGGTGATAGTTTGAGAAGTTAAATTAATCATGTTAAAGAAGCGCTGCGGCTGAATGGTTACAATGATGCACAAATCAACAGGGCATCGAATGCCAAAACCAAATCAAATAACACGTGCATTCAAACTGCCCAAGTAATTAAAATACTCGACATTGCGGGAGTAACTGATAAACTAGCCAGACGTTTGGATAAACAAACATTCGAGTCAGATTTTTGCACGGTACATAAAATACAGAAATTAATGTCTGGTACAAAAGATGTATTACCGAAGCTATCAACAGAAGATGTGTACCGGATGAATTGCCCTTGTGGCCAATGTTATGTTGGGCAAACAGGACGAATGATCAGCTCGAGACTAAACGAACACCAAATAAATATTAAATACTCATAAATACAACCGTCAGCAGTGGCACACACTCTAGCGGACTTTTATTTTGACAACAACGCCCGCGCCTTCTCTTGCCGAGAACACTCCACCCTCTCGGACTTTTATTTTGACACCAATGCCCGACCTGGAAACCGTTGTGGATAATTGAACATTGCGCTTTCACGCGTGACCCGATACCCTTTTTTTATTTACGATTAATTATTAACGTAACTTATTATAGGGCATGAGATGTTATGCCCATTCAGGCGACTCTTTTACGGGATAGCCGTGGCTGACGCTGCCCCTGTTTCTTTCGTGCGACCTTTCGTCCTCCCACGTTGGAAGGAGTCGTCTTCAGGCACAAATGTAACCTTAGGAACAAGCTACACCATGAATAAATCACGCACGTGTGCAGGCGGTCTCCGTTTTAACGACCCAACGTCGTGAATCGGACCGTGTAATATAAACTTCAAACGCAATTTATTTATTTTTACCAGGTAAGGCCCCACTGAGCTATGTAGGTCTTTTTCAGAAGCGACCTGGCTATCACAAATGATAGCTCATCGAAATGGCTTATACTGGTAGGAACCTCCTGGTTACACCAGCAGCCCACAGGGGATTATTGTGTCCGTCCGTCGTGCATCCAAAAATGGGAGGGGTGGGGCTGGGTGGAGAGGGGAGGGTGGGGAGGGGCTGGGTGGGGAGGGTGTGGAGGGGCTGTGTGGGGAGGGGCTGGGTGGGGCTGGTGAGGAGGGGCTGGGTGGGGAGGGTGGGGCTGGGTGGGGGGTGGGAGGTGTGGGGCTGGTTGGGGAGGGGCTGGTCACCCCGTGGTGCCCTTATAAAACTCAACGTTTAACCTACTCACGCCGGCTTGTGCCCGCCCTCACAGTCGGGCATATTTGCGGAATGCACCACGTGGTGGTGCCGCCGTTGACCCTGGCCATTGACCGAGCAACCCAACACTCCTACCAGCTCCCTCCGCAGGAATGTGTTCGTGTGGAAATGTTTAGCAGCCAAATACTCTAAACGCTGTGACGTTGATTCTAAATGTGGAGGGAAAAACCGAAGGACCCGGAGACAAATCCACGCAGCCACGGGGAGAGAGGACGTGGAAAATCCAAATATATAGAAGCAGGTGTCAAACTCGGGATCGAACCCACAACCTCCTGTATACCCATCGGTTTTTTCGTTTAATCGGCCACATTAAACAGGCTGTAATAAGTAAAAAAAAGTCCACACATTTTTTTTTTGAATAACAGAAGCTCCACGCCAAGTCACATCGAAAAAGCAGACCGACGATGTAAATCGCATTTCTGCGTCGTAAATCGCGTTTCTGTGTCGTAAATCGTGTTTCTGCATCGTGAATCGCGTTTCCGCGTCGTGAATCGCGTTTCTGCGTCGTAAATCGATCCGCGGTCACGGCATATAAACGTCGTAAATATGGAGAGTGGTAAATTATGGGGACTGAGAGGGGCTTCCCTGGCTAAAACACTTGTAATGATGATGGTAATAATTTAAATATATTTGCGTAAGTGCTACATCACACATTGTAAAATTAAGTTGAACAGGTTCCCAAAGAACACAACGTGTACCTTATATTAAAGGAGATATAATTTTTATTGTTATAAACGAAACAAAACAAAAAACAGTGCAATCATTGTTAGTCTGTTATAACCATGACACTGTGATTGTGAGTACGCGCGCAGAGATTAAAATAACAATCATGTTATGGTTGAAAAGATTATTGACATAAGTTTAAAGTCAACATTACAAAATATAAAAATATATATGACACTGTATATATGCTTTCATATCAATCAACGTCTTTGTAGTTTAACAATATAGTTTAATTGCGCGAAGCAATGTAGTGGACTGTTGCACGTATGTATGTTGAACTTCTTACGCGCCGTACGTAGCCAACAGTGCTAATTGGAGGTACAGGGAATATAAAAAACGCTTCAGTTAAATGTTTATTTGAAGCTTTCGTGACTGCAGGAATCCATCCTCTTTGTTTCTTTCGGTAAAACCATAATAGATCACGACGTTTCGATCGCAACACAAGCGATCGTCATCAGGTGCGACAACCACAGCAAGAAACAACTGCTTAAGTAGGATTCTACCTACGCGACTTCACCGAAAGAATCAAAGAGTATGCTTCAGTAATTGTTTACCCAACCTCAGCCATCTGGGTCGCGGCATGATTCCGCACAAGGCTTACGATGACCACGGGCTCAACTGTGCCAACAATTGCAGCATTAATTTCCTATTCAGGCAACAGAGAAGTAATAGTGTATTTACGTTAATCATACAGCAAGTACAATATTATAGTGGTATACACAAACACAAAAATGCCCCGGTGTCACGAAGACCCCCATTTCACCCTCTCACTCAGCCACTCACTCACACGTTCACTCACTCAGCCACTCATTCACTCACTCAAGCCAAAGACCCCCCCGTATAGACTGTAACAGGCTGTTGGGGCAAGTGTTGTTTGCGAGCACCCTATGAAGGCCGCCACGGTACACGAGGGGGTGGGTGGCCAACACCACGCACAGGCCTGGCGATATCCTCACACCGCACCAGGTACTCATTTGAGGCTGAGTCCTCCTAGGGGAGGCCCCGGACCGGTTCAGATAATCGTCACCAATGTTGGCCGTGGGCGGGAATCGAACTCGGGTAGCCGGGGTTCGTAGCGCAGCGCACTAACCACTACAAGACTGCTCCTATGCGGTATGAACACGTTACATTTACACAAGCAGTCCAATCAATCGTACATTGTCAACCCACTGTTGCTGGTCATGGATGTTGTTCTGACCCTACTTCACCAGATCTGGTCAAATGCGGATTGGTAAAGGAGGAGGCACAGGACTGGTTCTCGGTTCGGTTTATCGCTTGCGGCTGAGAATCTTTGCGTCACCCCTGAAAAAATATTGCAACCGCCGATTGGCCCAGTGATGTGAATTAATGGTCAAGGCTGTTATTCAGGTTCGAGGGGAAGTTGTTGCCGGGGATGAAACGTTGCGTCCGAGAAGCTTGCTCTGTTGCCGAAATGCACCGTGGTTGCAGGGTAATTTTTTCTTGCGCGATGGGACCAGTCCGCAGACGGTCAGAGTGGCATCTAGGAAATGGAATGCATCCGACAGGAGGCACCACCGGAGGGAGACGGAGCGGATGAAATCGGCTCTGTGCGTAGGCGCCGGGCGGATAGTGACATCGCAAGATCGTGAGACGGGTCAGCGACTTGGCGAACCCTTCATCCAGCAGTGCATTGACCACGGATGATGATGGAGAGGATAGTGATCATTTGAACTCATAATTGATCAGTTTTGCTCTTTATTAATGTACAACTGTGGCATCCAAAGAAATCAGTACTTTAAAAATTACGTATATAAAATATTCCGCAATACTGCATTTTGCAAGTTTATTCAGAATATGGGAATCATGTTAAAATATTAGCGGTTTTTACTCTCGACTATTTTGTAAAGATAAGATTACATTTATAATAGAGGTTTATTGGGTTAGATAGCGTAAATATGTAAATGTGTCGTTAAAACCCGCCACCACCCAACACAGCCAACTAGTAAGGGTTGTCACGTAAACAGAACGTGGCCAATTCGTCACTAGTACAGCACTAGTGTATAGTAGTGTATAGTGTAGTGTATAGTGTAGTGTATAGTGTAGTGTATAGTAGTGTATAGTGTAGTGTATAGTAGTGTATAGTGTAGTTTACTAGTACAGCACTAGTGTATAGTGTATAGTAGTGCATAGTGTAGTGTATAGTGTAGTGCATAGTGTAGTGTATAGTAGTGTATAGTGTAGTGTATAGTAGTGTATAGTGTAGTATACTAGTACAGCACTAGTGTATAGTGTATAGTAGTGTATAGTAGTGTATAGTGTAGTGTATAGTGTAGCGTAGTGTAGTGTATAGTGTAGTGTATAGTAGTGTATAGTGTAGTGTATAGTGTAGTATACTAGTACAGCACACCGGTGTGTTGGAAAGCCAAGCCACAACATTGACAATCTGAGTACGACGTTTCGCCAGTAATTACAACTAGCTTCGTCAGGCGGCTGCCAGATTTGTGGACAGCCACAAATCGGGTGGTGGCGGGATTTAACGACACATTTCTATAGTTACGTGATCTAACCCCCAAAAAAAACCTCTCTCATGGATGACATTGGTCGCGAAAGCCTACGTGTTAAAAATATTACATTTGTTTGGGGCGTTCAGGAATTGTCTTCACGTGTGTATCCGTGACTCTTGAATGCGTCAGAGCGGAAATGGAAATGTTTGATGGATGACAGAATTGTATTGTTTTTTATTTTTTTTATTTTATTGTTTCTCTTCTACGTGACTTTACCGAAAGAACCAAGAATAGGATGACAGAACGTTTATCATTTTTACAACATTGTGTTTTGAAGCTATGAATCAATCTGACACTCTTAAGTAAGACAGATTTCCTGTTTGAAATATACTGTTGGACTTGTGCGACCCCCCTCCACGTTTAGAAACGTGATCCTGTAGCAGAAAGCTACAGTTCTCTCATTACTGGGGCTTTATTTGACGCAATACCGGTTATCATTTTCAATTTGCAATATGTTGTACTAGAAGTTCTCCCTACAGCTGTTTGGGAATTGCTCTTCATAACAGCCATGTGACAACGTTAATTGTTGCAAAATACACGTACATAGATAATCATTTAACATTGCAAATACCTAGATTCATGCGTTAAAAATCATTGTCATTATTCATCTCGAATGTGTTCCTTTTGGACGAATATCGTTTTGTTAATGTTATTATATAGGAATGCAATGCATGACTTTCAGGATGCATATTTTAGTGTGCATAATATATCATCTTTATATATATATATAATAAACATTCGTGAAATGTCTTTTTTTTTTCAAATACATATGCTGTACACACATCTGGGGTGTTACACAATTTAGGCAGAGTCACAAGCCAAGACGTTTAACAAACCGTCCTCGTAACACCGTACGCGCGGTGTCATTTTATCAACACTCTCACAATGATTAAAGCTTTGAACGCGGAACGCAATGCGCTCGCTCCTCGCTCTCGTAGAGAGAGAGAGAGGACCACTCAGAGGTGCCAGGAGAAAGGAGGAACCACAAACGAGGAGCGGCAGCAGCAGCACCAACAGCGAGGCAGAGATCCAGCACCAACAATTACTAAAACTGTGCAGTTCCCTATATATTAAGATGCGGAAGAAAACCGGAGAGCCCCAGAAAACACCCAAGCATGCGAGGGAGAAACACTCTATCCCATACAGACGGAGCAGGTTTTGAATTCCACTTTTCTCGCTGCACCACCCTCTCCTGGCAGGGCCAGGATATTGCACCTCGATTTATTCACGTTTTTTTGTAATAATGACGATTTTGTTATTTTCTGTTGTTGTTGTGTGAGCCGCGTGAATTATTTCACGCGTACACAAAACTGAATGCGCCATCACGACCAAATCCCAGGGTGGAATTGCAAGCGCATTTCTCGTTCGTCAAAATAAAAGGTGGAGAGATGTAATGTATTTCTCTCTCTGAACCACAACCTTTATTGGTTGACGCCTGCTAACACCCAAGCACAAAGCCACCGTGCGATTAATTATACGGTCGATTTACCCACCTCCTTAAAGTGTCTGCAACGTGGTGATGATGCGTTCAAATACCAATTAATTACATCGTGTACATTCGTGGACTCTTGGATACGGTATTCTTGTTTTTGTTGACGTTGCGAAGCTAACAAGGGGAAAGGAAACGGAACGAGAGGAAGGGCTAACGGGGAATGGCTTGAAGGCGACATCGGAGATGGGTGCCGAGCCACATTGGCACAAGACGAAACACAAACAGACGAAGATATGTGCAGAGAGCACCGACCAGCTATCGTGGGGGGCCGTCCATAAATGACGTCACGCCGCACCTGGGGGGGGGGGGTCGGACATTTGTGACGATGTGTGGCGCGGGGGGAGGGGGTGTTTGAGAAATGTGACGTCACATCAAAATTCGCAACTTTAAATAAATATAGAATTGTTATAACAACACTAATTGTTGTAACAACACTCCTACAACATCAGAGTGCAGCGCCACATTAAACACGCACTACAATGACAATAGATTAAAGCGATTTGAAGCATGTTTTATTTTCAAAATGGAAATATGGTTTTGGGGAGGGGGGGCAGAGCTTTGTGACGTCATATTTGAGGGGGGGGGGTCTGACTTTTTGTGACGCCGTGTGACGAGGGGGGGGCGGTCAAAAATCGTCCGAAATCGCGTGACGTCATTTATGGACGGCCCCTTGCCCAGTGGATCGTGATGATGACGACGAGCGTTTACGGAACGGTTGCAAAATAACACGATGTGAGAATATTATTGCGTTATTTTATTTTATCAATTTATTATTTTATTCTCATTCTACGTCACTTTTACCGAAAGAACCAAAGGAGGTGACAAACGTAGTTCAGCACGTGCGGTTGTACTGCATCGCGATTGAACGTGGGTTGCCGCCGTTGATACTTTAGACCAAATGTGGGGAAGCTTTTTTTTGTGCCAAGGGCCATTTGGATATTCATAACATCATTCGCGGGCCATACAAAATTATCAACCTAAAAATTAGCCCGTTATATTTGGTCAAACATTTAATTAACTCACCCCCAATTACGATGGCTGGAACTGCTTCTCTCTCTTTGGCGAGGCGTGTGGTGATGATGTTAGCCGGTATTGACGATGTTGTTGCTACTCGCAACTGCTTTCCCAAGGTTTTGCTCCTAAGATTTATTGAATTTCGAGTCCCGCCTGCGGTTGCATTGGCAGGGCAAGAGACCCAAATGATTTCGCGGGGCCTCATACGGCCCACGGGCCGGACACGTTCCCCACCCCTGCTTTAGACAAACGCCGAATATATTTCTCAAGTCGAACCTGGGTCTGTTATCAGTTTTTCAGTTTTCCAGTTTTATTTATTTGGTATAGCCCTGTGAGCCATTCGGCTCTTGAATCGGGTGCAACTGCAACAAACATAAAAAACAAAAACATGACACCCGTGCTCATCGGAGTTGCAGGTAAATAAATTCATGTCACCTAAAACTATTTTTTTGTTACCGATTCGTGGACGGTCAGAGTCATAACCCGATATACAACCCCGTTATCGCCGGGACAGCCACGCCTTTCAAATGTCGCAATCGTAACGATATTAATCAACGCAACACGACCTTGTGAAGTGACATGTGGGACAAATGTGGGTTACGCGCCATTGCTTTTGAACGAGACAAAAAAAACCCCAGCTCGGTTTATAACTTTATTCGCTCCAGATCCGGATAAAAAATGTTTTTATGAAAATCGGCTTTAACAGATTTACGAAAGGGCCGAGAGATATGTCAGCTACGCGGTTGAAATATTTTATATATATTGGTGCACATATGTGTTAAAGAAAATCTTCCCAAAAGTAATATTAGAGTTTTACAGACTCTGACCAATGTGGCTTTTTTTATGACCGTCTATAATTTTAAACGATGCAAGGGCACGCGCGCGCGTGCACGTACAACTGACTCCCCTGTGATTGGCAGGGATGAGGTCACGTGGGTTTGGGCAGCTCTGTCAAGTGCAGCTGCATGCCTCGGAACATTGCCGTTGAGAGTCTTTATATGCTCAAATTTCACTTTGTGTAATCGTTACTGTATATATATAGCATAATGTCCATGTTACGTAATGTCTATAAAAAAAACATATGCACGGTAAATTAGAAATACAAAAACAGTTAGCAAGGCCAAATACTCGGGACATTTTTTAAAAGTAGGGTGGAATGTTCGCATTGAAATCATCGCTCCTTTACCAACGTGCCGTTCAGCTCATATGGAGAATCTCCCAACACGCGCTACGACTTGACAGCGCAAGGTTTCGAGAGACAGAGAGAGATAACCCCCCTCCCCGCTCCACCAGTTGCAGAATTCAACGTCCCACAAACCACGGACGACACCTCCACGGACGCGCTTGCAGAGGGCTCCCCCCATTGCGAAGCGATACAGCCGGCAACTTGTGAAAGAACAACGCTGCCGATGCGGTACGGTGCCAGCGAAGTGGTTAGCACCCGAGCCTCAGAGCAAGAAGGTGCACGTGAGTTCCGTCCCCGACTCGGGCGCCTTTCTGAATGTTATCTCTCTACATCCCACCGCTCACCCCTCATGTTCTTCACGAGTTTTCTTCCGAGTTCTCCGGTTTCCTGCCATAGCTAACAACAACAAAAACAACAACAAAACGATACAATGCAACCGCGACTGGCCAAACAACGTTACTCTCGATGCTGAAGATTTGAAAAGAAAAAAAAATCACAATGTAAACCATTCACAATAGGGATCAACACAGCACCACCAGCAACAGCATCAGCACCAACATCGTCTTCCCCTCCTCCGCAACACGTGGGAGGACCACCACCCCCCCGCCACCCCCCCCCCCCTTATACTTTTTCAATCAAGAGTCTTGAGACTCGGCGAGGCTTTCCTGCGTAAACCAGCTCGTCAGCAACAACAGCAGCAGCAGCAACAACAACAAAAGCCCCTTTGAACATCCGCACGAAGTCGCGACGTCTCGCACACTCACGCACATACAAAAAAGAGAAAGGTCCCCCGTATAGCCTTAACAGACTGTAGGGGCAAGTGCTGTTAGCGAGCACCTTCACACACACATACACAAAGATCCCCCATATAGCCTTAACACACATACACAAAGACAAAGATCCCCCATATAGCCTTAACAGACTGTAGGGGCAAGTGCTGTTAGCGAGCACCTATGAAGGCCCGAACGGTACACGAGGGGGTGGGTGGCCAGCACCACGCCCGACCGCCTTTGTCTCCCTAATGGCAATGTTTACACACCGCACCAGGTACTCATTTGAGGCTGAGTCGACCTAGGGGAGGCCCGGGACCGGTTCAGATAATCGTCACTGGTGTTGGCCGTGAGCGGGAATCGAACCCGAGTCGCCAGGTTCATAGCGCAGCGCGTTAACCGCTACACTACCGCTCCCCACACACACTCACACACAAACACACATACACACACACAAGCACCCCCTCCCTGCCGCCACCACCGCCGAGCCCCCCCCCCCCTTTACGGCTGCGAGTCGACCCACGCGTCGCCCTCGCCGGCGCCGTTGACCCGTTGCTCGCGCGAGGACCTCTCGCCGCCACCACCACCGAGCGCGCTCACTCCCTGCCGCGTCGACGACGTTCCCCTCCTCCTCTGACAGCGACGCCACGCGATCACCGCGACCGACGTGCACGCGACCGCGACCAGTACGAGCACCACGATCGTCACGAGCAGGGTCCGCCCGGCCGGCGCCTCCTCCTCCTCCGGCACCGTCGTCCCGGGGTCGACGCACGAGCGCCCGTCCGCCGCCAGCTCGTAGCCGTCGTTGCACGAGCAGGCGTAGCCGCCCTGGGCGTTCGCGCAGTGATGCTGACAGCCGCCGTTATCGCGGGCGAGGCACTCGTCCACGTCGTCGCAGGAGATTCCGCTCTTGTCCTGCTCGTAGCCCGGCGGGCAGATGCACTCGTAGAAGCCGGGCCCGTTGCGGCACTGGAATATGCCGCAGGGAGCCGTCTGCTCGGCGCACTCGTCCACGTCCGAGCAGTGGGTGCCGTTGACGCGCGCGTAGCCATGGAGGCAGTCGCAGGTGAAGCCTCCCTCGGTGTTGTCGCAGAGGGCGTTATCGCACTGCCCGAAATCGTCGCACTCGTCGATGTCTTCGCACGCCCCCGAGACCCACGCGTAGCCCGCGTCGCAGGGCGCCTCCCTCTGCGGCCGGTGGCTGCCGTCGACGGGCGGCGGGTTCGGCCTGGGACCCCGAGCGCAGGCGTGCTCGCGGCACGACAGGCGACACGCGACACCGCGCACGCCCGTCGAGTCCTCGCAGTACCTTTGAGGGTTTTTTTTTTTTGGGGGGGGTGGGGGACGGGCAGAAGCAGCAACAGCAGCAGAAAGAAAACGAAACTGAGCTTTTGAACCATCGTCATCGTCGTCGTGTATGTGTGTCGAACTTCTTTCGCGCCGTACGTAGACATCCGTGCTCATGGTCACGATCCATGGGCAAGATAGCCCACGGGTGCACACTCCACATTTCGTCATTTGTTTTCCACGTCTTTTTCTTGGCATTGTGGCAGTTTGCTGAAGTAGTTCCACAACTTTCTGGCACCAATCTTTGATGGTGGCATCAAACCATCATCTGTGATGTCACCCTCTGTTTCCAGTTCCTTACATTTTTCCGAACAAGAGACTTTTAATTTTCCTGCGATTGTCCATCCTGCATGTGTCCAAAGAGTGCCAGTTTCCATCTCATCACTGCATGTATCAGGACTTAAACGACCAGGTAAGGCCGACTGAGCTCTATATGGCTATTTTTCAGACACGACCTGGCCACAAATGATCACTCAAATAAGTGGCTTATCACGTGGAAATGTATAGCAGTCAAATACTCTAAATGCGTGTTGATGCTTAATGTGGTGGTGGGGGGGGACGGGGAACCAGAGGATCAGGAGAAAAATCAACGCGACCGCGTGGAGAACACACAAACTCCAAACATACAGCAGGCAACCCACGATCTCCTGCATACCAGGCGAGGGAGTTAACATCTCGCAACCGTGGCACTTAACGTGTGCATCAACGTGTGCCCTTGTGGGTAATGGAAAAATAAAGTTACACTGGGCTTGCGCCAACCGGTTATGAGTCTGTCGACGCGAGCAGAAGAACAGCGTTAACTTTGCGGGGAATCATTGATTATTTTTTTTGTATCATCACCGTTGCCGAGCAAGGGCCCAAAGGCACGAGAGTGAACGTCAAACGGCCACTGCTAAAGATGTATTGGGTTCTGTACTTGTTCTTGAAGAGAGCAACTGTGTTAAGAAATTGAGAGGAAAAAGAGGTTGGGAGGGAATTTCAAAGTCAGGCGGTGCGTGAAGATGGATACAAGTGTTGTGACCTGCGGTGTGGTGGTGGTGGTGGTGGTGGTTAAACAAAGTGTGGTGCTGGTGGTGCTGGTGCTGGTGGTTGAACACAGTGTGGTGGTGGTGGTGGTGGTGGTCGATCAGTGATGGTGGTGGTTGAACACAGTGTGGTGGTGGTGGTGGTGGTGGTTAAACAAAGTGTGGTGGTGGTGGTGGTTGTTGATCAGTGATGGTGGTGGTTGAACACAGTGTGGTGGTGGTGGTGGTGGTGGTTAAACAAAGTGTGGTGGTGGTGCTGGTGATTGAACACAGTGTGGTGGTGGTGGTGGTGGTCGATCAGTGATGGTGGCGGTTGAACACAGTGTGGTGGTGGTGCTGGTGGTTAAACACAGTGTGGTGGTGGTGGTGGTGGTTGTTGATCAGTGATGGTGGTGGTTGAACACAGTGTGGTGGTGGTGGTGGTTGATCAGTGATGGTGGCGGTTGAACACAGTGTGGTGGTGGTGGTGGTGGTGGTTAAACACAGTGTGGTGGTGGTGGTGGTGGTGGTTGTTGATCAGTGATGGTGGTGGTTGAACAAAGTGTGGTAGTGGTGGTGGTGCTGGTGGTTGAACAGTGTGGTGGTGGTGGTTGTTGATCAGTGATGGTGGTGGTTGAACACAGTGTGGTGGTGGTGGTGGTGGTTAAACAAAGTGTGGTGGTGGCGGTGCTGGTGCTGGAACACAGTGTGGTGGTGGTGGTGGTGGTTGATCAGTGATGGTGGTGGTTGAACACAGTGTGGTGGTGGTGGTGGTGGTTAAACAAAGTGTGGTGGTGGTGGTGGTGGTTGAACACAGTGTGGTGGTGGTGGTTGTTGATCAGTGATGGTGGTGGTTGAACACAGTGTGATGGTGGTTGAACACAGTGTGGTAGTGGTGGTGCTGGTTGTTGAACACAGTGTGGTGTTGGTGGTTAAATACAGTGTGGTGGTGATAGTTGAACACAGTGTCGAGACGAAGATGTGAATCGAATCCAACATTTGTTGACCATCGCCCGATGTGAATCGAATCCAACATTTGTTGACCATCGCCCGATCTCTTCCCTCCCCTCGCCCCTCCACTCCTTCCCGTCCCTCCCCATACCCTCCCGTGATCCCCAAGTGCCCCTCTATCTGCGCCAACCATTCCTCAATACCTCGCATCACGCGCATCCCTGCCAACTGACATCATTCCATTTTGAGCCATCGTTCCGCAAGCTACGTCGCCGTCACCATATACAATTTGATTACGTTCTTTTTGGTCCGACGATAGCCGGCAGTGACGAGGCAAGATGGACCTGGCCGCTGCACCGTGGGTCCGAATGAAGGAACTGATCAAGGTGCTTGAGTTTCCCCGCGGTTGCCTGGGGAAGAGGACTACACGTGTAATTTGTCGGTGGCGTCGTGGCGACATTCATATCAGCTCAGGGCGCAGCGGCAATAGGTGCTGGTGGAGGCCCCCAATAATTGATTTGTCTCGATGTAAAGCTTTCGTGACTGCAAGGATTCATCTTCTTTGGTCCTTTCGGTAAAGTCACGTAGAATGAGAATAAAATAATAAATTGATAAAATAAAATAAAAACACAATAAATTGATAAAATAAAATAACACAAAAATAAATCAGTCTCGTCCCCTGCACCTGATGAAGGCCGCTTGTGTTGTGGCCGAAACGTCGTGAGAATATTTTTGTGTTATTTTATTGTATCAATTTATTATTTTATTCACATTCTACGTGACTTTACCGAAAGAACCAAAGAAAATGTTGTCTCTTCGCACGTTCGCACCTAGAGGCTATTTTTAAATCGTGGCCTCCCCTTGCCCCTAAATCGCATCGTCGTTTCGCTCACGGTCTTCAATATTTAACGCTGTGGGGCGCTTGCTGCCGTCTTCGTTAAAATGCAGCCATTATAGCTCCGTAGTTGTAGTAGTCCTAGTAGCAGCTACCTCTTTGCAATATTACGTGACCGCTCGCATTAAATTCAAATATAACGTGAAACGTTAATGAAAGCATTTTCTATTTGTTAAAAAAATATATATATATAATTTAAACCGCGTTTTAAAATAAGTGTTATTTGGTATTTTACACACTGATTGTTGAAATTCAAAATCTGACGGTGGTTGTCAAGCCCCCCTCCCTCTCCCCAAACTCGTAGCTTTGGCCACGGGGGGGGGGGGCAAGACACCCACTGCCTGCCCCCCACGCTCGTCACGCTACTGGTAATTGTGCGTCCATGCATACCGAGTTATTTACCGAATTTACGCGTTGTTTAGGACCGATTCTAGCTTTGCATTCTGGAATCCTGCAGCAGATCTTCGCGTGTAGTAACAATACATTTAAGCGTACTCGATACATTGTCTATTGGTGAGATTTGTGGAGACTCAGGAAGGTCCACGACATACTATATCTCGCAGTGCAGAGCTTTAACGGGACCATTTTGATAACTTAAACAATTTCTATTGAACCATTTGGTATGGAAAGCCCAAAAGGCATATTAACCATAAGTACCGTATACATGTATTTTTATATATTGTTTAACGTGGAGACACAGAACAGAGATATTTATCCATAATAAAGGTTTTGTTTTATTTGATCGCGTAAATATAAATGTGTCGTTCAACCCCCCACCACCCGACATAGCCAATTAGTAAGGGTTTGTCACGTAAACGAAACGCGCCAATTCGTTACTCATTCAGCACACCGGGTGTGTTGGAGAGTAAACACACAACATTTGTATTTCGAGTACAACGTTTGGCCGGTAATTACAACCAGCCTCATCAGGCGACAGACAGAGTGTTTAACGACGCATTTATATAACAAAACAAAACTCTATTATGGATAACATTCGTCTCGAAAGCCTATTACGTCTTCAACAGAGTTGTTTATTTTGATACGTTTACCCGATAATGCTCCACATTGAGCTTGCAGACTTCAATATTTACTTGGAACATGGCCTCTACCAAAGTTTAGATGAAGAGCTCTGGCCATTAACATCTGGCAACTCATCAGCGCTTGTTGAACCGACTCTGCTGATGAGACCCTGAATGTCGAAACCCGCTGTAAAGCTGTACTTGGTTGAAACATCTACTGCTTGATAATATTGCTCCGGAAAAGCCAATTCATCGGCCGATGGACTGACGCACAGCAGTGTTGCATACGTGGAGAAGCTAGATACTGGAGGAATCCGAAGAGCTACGAAGCTCTTTGTCCACAGACGCCCCAGTAGGAGACGCAGAGCAGAGTTCAGCTAATGCTCTGTATTATTTTACAATTAAACAGCATGGTGCAGTGACAACAGCGCCAACCTCCCCCCCCCACATCAACCCACCATCCAAACATCCATCAAATCGTACCTCTGCCTCCACTCGGAGATGCCTCCACTCGCGTTGATCAACGCCAGGCTGACGCATTGCTCTCGGCCGCAGTCCCACCGCGGCTGCGGCTCCCCGCGCCACCCCGAGTAGGTGACAGCGGACGACGCCCCAGACGCCCCAGCCGCCTGCCACGCGAATCCGCGCAGGGGTCCCTCGGGGTTCGCGCATCCATCGGCTCCCCGCCGCAGACCCAGCCACAGCTCCCCGTCGATGGCCAACAAGGCCGAGGCGACGATCGCCCTCGCGAGCATGTCGGCGTCCTCCTGGTCGAGCACCGTGGCCAGGTGGCCCGGCCCGCCGCTTACGCCCGCGCAGAAGCCACGCGCCTGCTGCAGGCTCATCGCGGAGTCGCGCGACTGATGGAGGACGTAGCACGAATCGTCACCGCACAAGCGCGAGGTGATGGCAACGCGCCTCCCCGCCTCTTTCGCCACCACCTCGTGTTCGTCGGCGTTCACCGCGCTCGCCCCACGCGGCTTCACCGCAACGTCCCCCGCCATCCTGGACTTCCATTTCTCATCCTCTGACACCTCCCTCGCCGCCCGGGGCTTCTCCTCCTGCGACGAGTCGGCGGCTGGCACTACAACAACGACGCAGAGCAGCAGCAGCAGCAGCTGTGGCAGCAGCGCCAGCGACAGAAGCAGGCACCGCATGCTCTTGGCCTACTATCCTCCCCGTTATTCACGTGGAATATCAAATGTGTTGTTCGAACGCTGCTTCAACGAGCTCAATAAATGAACGCGGCTGTGTATAGGTGCACTTCTTGAAGTTAACGACAACGGATACGTATGTGCCTTATTCTTTTCCCCAGCTCGCGAGCTTAGCGAGATTTTGCTACGTTCCAAAATTTACTTTCAACAAACGGTGACGGTCACTGGATTTATCTGCTTAGCAGGAGCAGCAGCAGTTGCAACAATCATCCGATTCAATTGAGTTAAGTTTATGAGCGGGAGAGGCCGGCACACAACAACAAGCAGAGCAGTCAGCCTTGGCTGTTTCCCTGCCAGCACTGGCAAAGCACATGGTCTGGTTTTAAATATATCTGCTCCACAGATTATTGTTTTGGCAACCGTCTCCCCCTCCCCCCCCCGTCTCTCCCTCCTCCTCCTTCTCTCGGCTCTCTCTAATCCCGAGTGGCTCCACCAAAAGCCACTGCTTTTTTGCGTAACTCTTCGTCACACACGAATTGCTGCAAGAGGTGCATCATGGCAGCGCCTCGTACCGATTACGAATGTTAGACCGGTGACTTAAAACAAATCCCCTACCCCCCCCCAAAAAAATGTTGTTGTTTTTTTTAGCTGAAGCAACCGCGTTCAACAAGAATTCGTAAGGGTGACATTTATATATTAGCAACAACACATGCCATGATTCACAAACTTGCGGCTGAGGGTAAACAGCAGGGTCCCTTCTATCATGGTAACTTTCACTTCGCTGCGTTACAAAGTCGCGTGTACGTGAGCGGCCTCGACTCCTTCCTTTCCCCCCCACAGCCTTTTCCGAGTGAGAGAAGCCGCAGCCGGCGTGAATGGTTGGGTTTCAACGCGGAGTGGAACACAAAACGCCGGGCTGCTGACTTAGGGGAAGGGGTGGTTGTCGGAGTGGGGAGGGTTGGTGAGGGTGGTGAGGAAGTCCTGGTGAGGGCCCAGTTGGTGTGGGACAGGATCGGAGCGGGGGCTAGGGAGGGAGTCCTGGCTTGTGTATGACTGTGGATCATTAAGCAGGGTAGATATAGGTCAGTAATCTCCAAAGGGGGGGGGGGAGGGGTCGTGCCACTTTCGCCGATAAGACATCATCAGTGTGAGTGAGTGGCCTCCTACACAATTTGAAAACATTCGGGGGGTTTGACAACAGCACGATGATGATGATGATGATGGAGGGGTGTTTTCAAATTTGTGTGTTGTCGGGGACCGCACGAAAGGCCACCAGGAACCGCCAGTCGTCCACGGTCCTTGCGATGAAGAACGCTGCTGTAGGCGATACATGTCGCTCAAATGTGGTCCACCCCTCCTAACAAAGCCACTTCAAAGTAACAGTAAACTTTTGTTCAGAATCATTGTTCAATATATATAGTGTTGGGGGGGGGGCGGGGGGTGTTGCTGTTATAAATTGTGTTTAATTCGTTCGCTTGTGAGTTTGTTGGTGGTCGCCTCGCCAAAAACGCCACGGCTGAATGAACCACCAAGCCGCTGTGAGCGGATGTTTGACGCCAATTGCTGTGGAAGGTTAAATCTCAGTCCGCTGGAGTTTGCACGCACGCGTGTTGGATTTATCGACGTTGTTGCGTGCCCAGTAACGTAGCGAGGGTACTGCTGTCTTGCCACTGTGTTTGCATCGCAGCAAATACTGACAATGCTGCTCCGCGTTAAAGTCAAACAATAGCGCAAAGTGTATTCAAATGCCACCACGTGTGTCCACCCAGCAGTGTGTAAATGGGGTACATGACAGATCGCGTGTGGTGGGGTAAAGTGTGGCTACTTCCGCTTCTTCCACCAAGATGTTTGACCGGCGTGGAAGAGCAGGCCAAAACACCCTCTAGCACAGGGGGTTTGGTTGTAGGGCGCGGTGGGGTGGGGGGGGGGGTGATCTCTGGACGATATCTCCTTGAGCTAGCAGTGTCATGAGCAAAGGAAATTTCAAGGCCTGTGGCTTTACCCACGAACCTTTACATTTCGATTTAAAGCTTTCGTGGCTGCAGGGATTCATCTTCTTGGTTCTTTCGGTAAAGTCACCACGTAGAAGGGAAGTGATAAAATAATGAAAATAAAACATAATAAAAAAAAAAAATTATTTCCCTTCTACGTGACTTTACCGAAAGAACCACGAAGATGAAACCTTTACATGTTTGAATTTGCAATTGAGCATGCAAATGTTGATGGGGTTTTGTTCGTCAGATTGTCGTAATGGTGTAAACATGAGGCAACCATTAATAGCTACGTAGACACGAGGGCATTCAGAAAGAAGCCCTGAATTCGATTGTTGATTTTGAGCTTGGATGTGAAACTAAACTAAACATTTAGAAGTGTTCGTTGGAGAAAAACAAAACAGATGCGTGTTTGCCATTTGTCCCATTCCTGTGTCCTAAATTATAGGTCACATTACATGCCTGTACAGCGTCTTGTATTGCTTATTTATTCGCGAATTTATTAGTATTTTGTTATCTTCATAACGCCTCGATAAAATACAGCTGCCTGGATAGTGACAACAAATTAACCATTTACCAAAGTTATGTAAACGTTCGTCGCAGGCTCAAGCCAAATTACAGTGGGGTGACAGTATTCTATTACGGTATTAGTACAGCCTACTGTAACAATTGTTACACGGAGACCGAATGTGTTTGTTTGTACGGTACGATACAGGCACTTAGAAGGGTGGTAAAGTATGGTCAATACCCCCCCGGTTCCCATGGGTGAACTTTGACTTCTAATATGAGGTGGGGGTGGGGCGGGCCAGGGGTTCGCTTTGTCACTCACATTCGGAGTCGTGGGTATGTGTATATAATGACTTTAAACTTTCGTGACTGCAGGAATTCATATATTTTTTTTCTGTCGGTAAAGTCGCGTAGATAGAAAATTAAAAAAATAAATTAAAATAAATTGAAAATAATAAAAGCAAACAAAAAAACCCCACGACTTTTCGATCTCGCAACACAAGCGGTCTTGTGTTGCGATCGAAACGTCGTGGGTTTTTTTGTTGTTGCTTTGGGTGCTCGGGGTCAGTTACTTGGAGCTCACGAGACATCTTCTAGACCATCCTATAAGATCAGGGGTCCCCAACACCCGGGCCGCGGACCGGTACCGTGGCCTGTTGTGAACCGGGCCGCACAGCAGGAGGTGAGGGCGGTGAGTCCGCACGTGGCCCGCCGATTATTTTATTTACCACTTCCGTCCGCGCCTCTTTCCCGCACTGCGCGCTTGTCTCAGACACGTGGTGTTGGTAAGCCCACAAGCTAACCCCCTAGTAGCCACAATGAGTAAGCCCACAAGCTAACCCCTAGTAGCCACAATGAGTAAGCCCACAAGCTCTAACCCCTAGTAGCCACAATGAGTAAGCCCACAAGCTCTAACCCCTAGTAACCACAATGAGTAAGCCCACAAGCTCTAACCCCTAGTAGTCACAATGAGTAAGCCCACAAGCTCTAACCCCTAGTAGCCACAATGAGTAAGCCCACAAGCTCTAACCCCTAGTAGCCACAATGAGTAAGCCCACAAGCTCTAACCCCTAGTAGCCACAATGAGTAAGCCCACACGATCTAACCCTAGTAGCCACAATAAGTAAGCCCACAAGCTCTAACCCTAGTAGCCACAATGAGTAAGCCCACAAGCTCTAACCCTAGTAACCACAATGAGTAAGCCCACAAGCTAACCCCTAGTAACCACAATTAGTAAGCCCACAAGCTAACCCCTAGTAGCCACAATGAGTAAGCCCACAAGCTAACCCCTAGTAGCCACAATGAGTAAGCCCACAAGCTAACCCCTAGTAGCCACAATGAGTAAGCCCACAAGCTAACCCCTAGTAGCCACAATGAGTAAGCCCACAAGCTCTAACCCTAGTAACCACAATGAGTAAGCCCACAAGATCTAACCCCTAGTAGCCACAATGAGTAAGCCCACAAGCTAACCCCTAGTAGCCACAATGAGTAAGCCCACAAGCTCTAACCCCTAGAAGCCACAATGAGTAAGCCCACACGATCTAACCCCTAGTAGCCACAATGAGTAAGCCCACAAGCTCTAACCCCTAGTAACCACAATGAGTAAGTCCACACGATCTAACCCTAGTAGCCACAATGAGTAAGCCCACAAGCTAACCCTAGTAGCCACAATGAGTAAGCCCACAAGCTCTAAACCCTAGTAGCCACAATGAGTAAGCCCACAAGATCTAACCCCTAGTAGCCACAAAGAGTAAGCCCACAAGCTCTAACCCTAGTTGCCACAATGAGTAAGTCCACAAGCTCTAACCCCTAGTAACCACAATGAGTAAGCCCACAAGCTCTAACCCCTAGTAACCACAATGAGTAAGCCCACAAGCTCTAACCCCTAGTAACCACAATGAGTAAGCCCACAAGCTCTAACCCCTAGTAGCCACAATGAGTAATCCCACAAGATCTAACCCCTAGTAGCCACAATGAGTAAGCCCACAAGCTCTAACCCCTAGTAACCACAATGAGTAAGCCCACAAGCTCTAACCCCTAGTAACCACAATGAGTAAGCCCACAAGCTCTAACCCCTAGTAACCACAATGAGTAAGCCCACAAGCTCTAACCCCTAGTAGCCACAATGAGTAAGCCCACAAGCTAACCCCTAGTAGCCACAATGAGTAAGTCCACAAGCTCTAACCCCTAGTAGCCACAATGAGTAAGTCCACAACTCTGACCCCTAGTAACCACAATGAGTAAGCCCACAAGCTCTAACCCCTAGTAACCACAATGAGTAAGCCCACACGATCTAACCCTAGTAGCCACGATGAGTAAGCCCACAAGCTCTAACCCCTAGTAGCCACAATGAGTAAATAAACAAACGTAGCTGGAGAGCTTCTTTGAAAAGGGGGAAAGACCCAATGATGAACACCCGCCCCCCCCCCCCGGTCCGTGAAAAAATTGCCCTCCACGAAACCGGTCCCTGGTACCAAAAAGGTTGTGGCCCGCTGTATTAGAGTACCACCACACCTCATACCAAAACACGTGAACGCAAGACGACCAGGAGAAGTGTATCCGCTCTATTGCAGTTTAACAACGTCAACAATTGATCTTAAGTTGAACTCAAGCAACGCTCTCAAAGGCGGTAATGTGTTAATGTCAGCAAAGTTCTGCTTGCACGGGCAAAAACATCGCCAATATTTATGTCGCCTTTATTGTGCTGTGAGAATGGAATGATTACCAAGTCTGCTTACGACTGTAGTCATACGATCGGTATGTCAATGAAATGTAAACGTTTTTTTTTCCCCCCACTCAATTTAAATCTTATCTCGTAAAAAAAAAACATCTTAAGAATTATTAATTTCACATCGCGTCGCTCACGCACACTGCATCTCACATTCGCTGAGTCGGAACCACGGACCAAAGCTGAAAGGCTTGAAGCAAGGGCAAATGCTCTGCAGTTCTCTACGCATTAAGATGCTTTCCGTCAAACGGCTGATCAATGCGGGATGAAATCGGAACACCCCGGAGAAAGCTCCCACGCATGCGAGAGGGCAACACTCTATCCCCGTACAGAAAGCGGAGACGATATCAGTCCACGCGTTGCTGTTACCGCATTCTGATGGCGAGCCTGGGATGCGGCACCTCCTGCGGTGATCCACCAACCCCCGCTGCTGCCTCCACGGCGCTGGATCACGGGTCACGTGAGGCAGCAATAGCCACCACCGGCCAAAAAAAAACAACAACAAAATAAAGCTGTTTCAACATTTGCAACGATTGCGGTCTATCAGCCTCCAAGTTTGTGCTTTTTACTCGTGCGTCGTCTGGACCTTTGACCAGATGCACGAATCTGTTTAGCAACGCGCAAACACCACGGGAGGTAAAGCGAGAGTCTGACTAAATCACGCATTTCATAGGGGGCAGGGGGGGGGGAACAGAAACACGTCACGATTTCACTTTCAACGGCAGAAATTCCCAGAGTTACATGACAGCCCGCTGAATCATGTTTGGCTTGAGAACAATGCCCGCCTTCGCGACTTGACCGCACTTTGTTGCCTGTAATCCAGGGCGGTGTTGTGAAACTCCCTTCCCCGATGTGTCGGGGAGGTGCCGTAGCCATGGCTTGCCGGGAGAAGACGCTACAGGGATCGAATGTTCCCCCCTCGCACGCGTTGGGTTTAGTCTTTCGGGCGCTCCGGTTTGATTCCACACGTAAACGCTCATCAATTGGCCGATTAACATCTTAATAGTGACAGGGCCTCGGAGCTTGAGTCGTCCTCTTCAAAAGCGAGTGAGTACCATGCAGTGTGTTACAAGTTGGAATTATAATTATTATTAATAATAATCTAAGTGTGTCTGTGTAACTCTCTGCACACGCATTGCACTAATTATCAAAATGTGCCACGTTATTTTGTCCATATTAAAACTGACCATTGTGGTGAAGTATGATTAAACTTCCCCCCCCCCCCCCCCCCCCACGTAACATCCAGAAATGTATTGACAGAACGGCAGTGTATATATGTATTTATATACATATGCACATGGTATGCACAGGCTGATGGGCATAGACATAATTCTAAGTGCAGTCTGTTTAATGTGCGTGGCCAATGGAGATATACAGAGGTCCGGCTGGTTCAAATCCTCGTTGGAGGGTTGGCAGCTCAGCATGCATGATTTACTCTGGAGTTGACAAAATGAGTAATGAATACCGCATTGTCAAGATTTCAAGACATCCTGGAAAGTAAGACGCATCCCTAACCGGGGACCAGTGCCCATAAAGTTTTTTTTTCAAATGTAGTCAAAGACGTAGCCCCCCCCCCATCCCGACCACTTTTATGGGAATTTTATTGTGATGGTTGTCTTTCGAGGTTGTCTGGAGTGACTCAACAGATCCGGCGGCTGAGCTGGCACCGTTACATTTCCTGGATTCGAATCCTGAGAGCGCCCTGGACTGAACAAAACGAAGCATTAATATATCGTGGATCTATTGTCTCTGGCTGGTTTACTCATGACCATACCAGCGTGAGCATGTCAGGGAGACTCATGTGTCGTGATGTAATAATGCCACGTGTTTATGCGCGTGTGTGCGGTTTATAATGATTAGATTGTTTAAAGGGCAGTATTTGCCTGTGGGGTAGAATTGGCGGTGCTGTACGTTCAATTCTCGTGTACAGTTCCTACTGAGAGAAAGAGAGAGAGAGAGAATAATGAGTAGAAATTGACAGTGGCCATGGAACTCTTAATCCTCTACAATCTCGACATTGTCCAACAACTGGGCTCCTTCTGTAATTAAGCAAGATAATACAGGAAGCCTTTGTTTCGTGTTGGCGCAATTGCAATTGCCAGGAGCAGAAGCAGTTTCTTCCGCAAACTCATTCTTCATATAATCAATGCTTGCACTTTACACTACGTGTATTAATCTTGATTTGCTTATGAGTCCAACAACATTCCACGGTTATTTTTCCTTACACACATAAAATAAGACATTTACTGCAATGCGGTATTGGGGTGAAATTTGAGACTTGAGAAATGGATGGTGTTTCTCTGGAACCATTTTGGATTGTTCATCGGCGAATTATAAAAAATGAAAAAACATATATATCGGAATGAATTCTCTCTCTTTGTGCTGGTTAGTCAATGTCATCAGCAGCCATGCTATATCCACTGCTGAATGAAGGCCTACCAAAACTGTTCTTTATTAAACACTAGCTTCACTACCCGGCTTCGCCCGGGACTTGTATTCTTGGCTTGTATTAATACACGGCCTACGCGGAGGGTGGGGGGGAGATGCGTGACGTCAGCAGGCACACTGCGTGACACTGCCGCATGCGGGTGACATCACAGATGTGACGTCACCGCTCACTTGCCGTGCAAAATATATGCATTTCCTGCCAGAGGACAGGGAAGCTTCCATGCCATAATGTTCAGCACATTTCACTTGCAGCCCAGAGGTCACCAGGTCAGTAAAACTAAATAGTGCATCTATACAGGATGTCCCAAAAGTCAGGACACACATTGGATTATGTCATGTATTTTAATGCTGGCATGAAAGCATTGTCATTCTTCATTCTTTTAGTTAATATTTTACATATTATCATTATTAGTACATGTGTTTCTACTTCCTTTTCAGAGGACATTTAAACATGGAAATGAAATTGACGAAAGATGGACAGGTTCGATCAGTTTGTATTCATCATGTATGCTAAAGAAGGCAACTGGATTCTTCAAAAAAAATAAGTCCAGGATTCATTTCAAAAGAGAATTCGTGCATGCATTCGTGTTATGACGGAAGTCAGTTTTAACATTTGTTAATATAATTGAAACCATCATGTGCATTATTGTTTAAAATATTTGTAATAATCCTACGTGTCCTGGCTTTTTTGGGACACCCTGTATGCAGTTCCCCCCTCTTCTGCTATTGAGATATTCCTCTCTTTCCTATGGGAGGTCGCAGGTTTTCTATTGTACCCCCGGTGATGACGACTACGCCACTGAGGTGTAACTGCAAAAAAAAAAGTGGCCTGGTTGCTGGGCGCAGCTTCACAGTTGTAGTGAAGTTCTCTTGTCCGAGGGATTCAATTCTCACGCGATATTTTCCCAAGACCCTGCTGGGCCCGCCTTTGAGTAGTTCTCATCGGCATCAATAGCTGCCACTACCACGGCAGTACAAGGAGCTCCTGCGCGTAACAAATCCCACGTTGCAAACATGATGCCTTGAATAAAGGTGTCAGTTATTGTGCCAGTTAAAAGGGTAAAACCGATTCCTAAATCCCACGTTTATTGTGCCCCGTGTTCCTATGACAGTATGAAATTGATGAGGACAGAATTAATCTTGATGGATGTGCCTGGGTACCAAAATAATTCCCACAGCGCTCGACACTCTTCTGGCTGAAGCTTTGCTTCTTGCTTAACACAGCCCCCCCCCCGCCCCCCTACCTCCTCCTACTACCATCCCTTGCCCGACACATGACGTCAGACCATCTGGAGTTTGACTTTAGCCATCATCTCTGGATCCATTACCGTTAAGCACAGCAGGGTTTTTTTTTTAATTCTTCTCTCAAGCCAAGGCTACGATGTCCTGAAATAACATCGGCGCTGCTGCTGCTGCGCGTCCTGGGTACGATTTAATTGGGAATGCCGCGCGCTCGTTTGTTAACGTTCAGTTCGTTTCGAAAGAACGGATTTCCCCCTTCCGACGGGTGAGACCGACGCGGAAGTCCGCGTCGGCAGTGGTGCACGGGCATTGGTCAGGACGGCAGTAGAAGCCCCTCCCCCTAACGATGGTGATTGGTCCCACGACAACCGGTCACTAAGCGATTTGGTCGTTAAGCGAGTAGAGTGAAAAAGACGTCGAAAGGGCTTCATTCGTTCCGATAGCATCGAAAGTTACCCCCCTTTTCACTAAAAAAAAACTTCCCGTACTTTAGCATATTTTAACAATTGATATTAATGCACAAAGATACGAACAACATTATGAACACATAATACATGGTGAATCAATGCTCTATGGAGGCACTACACTACACTATTCACTGGACTATACACTACAATACACTACACTATACACTACACTACACTATACACTACACTATACACTACACTATTATACACTACTATACACTACACTACTATACATTACTATACACTACACTATACACTACTATACACTATAGACTACACTCTACACTACACTACTATACACTACTTTACACTACTATACACTACACTATACACTACTATAGACTACACTATACACTACACTACTATACACTACTTTACACTACTATACATTACTATACACTACTATACACTACACTTTACACTACTATACACTACACTATACACTACTATACACTACACTACTATACACTACACTATACACTACTATACACTACACTATACACTACTATACACTACACTATACACTACACTATACAGTACACTATACACTACACTACTATACACTACTATACACTACACTACTATACACTACTATACACTATACACTACACTACTATACACTACTTTACACTACTATACACTACACTATACTACTATACACTACACTATACACTACTATACACTACTATAGACTACACTTTACACTACTATACACTACACTATACACTACTATACACTACACTATACACTACACTATACACTACACATTGGGCTGTATGGAGGCTCGTTGTTACGCGATTAGTCGTTAACAGGGGTGGTCGTTAAGCGAGGTTCTACCGTAATGTGAGGAAACTTCCACAGCTGCTGCTATCGTTGTTGGCAGCAGCACCACGGCACTCGCAATCCAGAGGCCGCCGGTTCGATTCCAGTTAGAACATCGGTCAAAGTTTCTAAAATACTCCCCTACCGCCTCTTGTCCACCCCTGCGTTATCAATGAATTGCACCTCGAGTAGACATCTGGCCGCTGTGGAAGAGTAGGCCAAATACCCTCTCATGGGGGCTTTCTCTAGAGAAGCCATCCAGTGCAGACCCTTCCGACAGCAGTGGTGGCAGCAATATATTGCAGGGCTGCGCTTTTAACCTCTTACGGTAAGATGAAGCGATTGAACCAGAGATGGATTCACCGAGTTGGCATCTGCTTGTCACGCTATCAGCTAACATTCACCAGATTAGCCTTGTGAATATAATTCACAAATGCAACGACTCAGCTTTATCACATGCAGTTTTATTTTAACAAACCACGCATGCATTAACACACACACACGCGCGCACATATATCAAAATGTATTTACAATCGTTATAGAGTGTGTACAGCTGTGCTACAAGCTCGCTTTCTGGCAGTGTGGTCCCACTGAATTGAGTTAAGGAGAGTTGGAAACAAATTCTAAAATGCTGACGTAAGAAAATGAACTGTCAAAAGTTACGCGTTTGCTTACTTTATGCCTTGAGGTGGTAAACTAAATAAACTGCCACGTGCTGTGTATTGGAGAAATGCTTTTGCTGCTGCTGTTGCCTCCCGTCCTCTTCGATTTTCCGGCGCGGCAGCTGAAAGAACGCGGCAAGTTTCTTAAATCGAACGCCCCCCCCCCCCCGCCACCGCCGTCTCTGTTAGTGGCGGCGAGATGAATGTACGAGTCGATCGGCAGGCCGCGTGCGGTAGGGTAAAGTGTGGGTAGCTCCCAAGGAATCACAGACGTAGCGGCCAGCGTGAAATAGGAGGCCAAATGCCAGCTAGAGGGTCTCTCTAGAGCCCGCCCTCTCTCTCTCTCCACAGGGTATGGAGTCAGCTGAGAGAAGAGGAATACACACAAGGTTAGAGTTTAGAGAGATTAATTGAATTGCGTCATGTTTATTGGAATGTCAATTCAAGTTTATGAACCGCCCTGTTTATATTTGTTTTCTATCTCCGTGATTCCAAGGCCCTTTAAAGTTGCTTGGGGCCCTTAGGGACATCGCTGGGTTTATTTAGGCTTTGCACCATCCCCACGTGCTTCGAGGCACAGACAAATCAAAGTGCATCTCCGAGGTTGAACATCTAAATATTATCTCCCCCCCACCACCCATTGATGAAACCACGGCTCCAGATTACCAGGATTGCTTGGAGAGAGTTGTATCATCAAACGGGATTTCGTCAACAAGGGGAGTGCCAGAGTCCAAAGTTGCTCCCGTCTATCATCGTTCAAGTTGGCGGCGTTGAGGTTTTTTCAGAGATATTCGTTACGATGAACCCCTCTGTCCCAACGTCAGGTATTTTGGTTCACCACTCCCGATATCGTGTCCCAAGCCTTTGTTTGTACCGTCCAACTTTATTTCGCCATACAGGGACTCCTCTACTTACGAACATTCGACTTACGAACTTTCAGAGATGCGAGCAAACCTCGTCCATATATGTCCAGTTGCCTGTTCGGACCGAGAGTCGTAAGTTCAACCGCCGCGCAATAGACGGCAGCGGTGGCATCTAGATGCAGAACGTGAAGAACCAGTGGCATCTACATCTGCAGAACGTGAAGAACCAGTGGCATCTACATCTGCAGAACGTGAAGAACCAGTGGCATCTACATCTACAGGAGGTTATACAACTTTTAAAGCCATTCCCTGTGTTTAGTGTACACGCCGTAGAACATGTTTGGAATCCACAGGAGTAAAGTTGGACTTACGAACAAATCCACTTACGAACAGGCCTCTGGAACCTAGCTCGTTCGTAAGTAGAGGAGTCCTTATACTTCACGATACCCTACGCCAGGCAGATAGGATCTTGTCTTATTCTGCGTGGGATTTTAATGAGCAAAACCGAGGGAAGGAAGGAAGGAGAGTGAGTGAGTGGGTACGTGGTTGAACAAGTGAGTGCGTGAGTGAGTGCTCGGGCGAGTGAGTGAGTGAATTGTTGTGACCTGCAGTATGATGGTTGAACAGAGATTGTGGATGAGATGACAATGGGTCAGTGTGCTCTTCATAACGCAGCTCGTGTGCATGAGTCACAGCCTGGAGCCCGATAGAAATTAACGAGGCGTGTGTCAATGCACGGTTGCCTGCCGACGCTATTAGAAAGCCATTTTAGGTGCCCTGGACTTGAATACGAGGCTGATCGTGATGAATGGCAGAAAGCTTCGAAAACAGCATCATCCAGCAGTGGGTAGATCAGGGCTGCCAACGGTCGCAGCTTCGTAAACACACATTTTGGAAGGAAATGCCGATGAATTGGCGTCACTTTGCATCGCACAAAGGCTGTTAAAGCAGCAAGAGTCAGATGGCTGCAGCGGCAGAGCAATATGTTTGTGATTAGAGGCCATGGTGGTGGTGGGTGGTAGTGGTGGGTGATTCACACACACTCAGAGAGACACAGAGTTACGTCTCCAGCTTTATGGGGCCAAGTCGCTTCGGGGCCTCTTTGCTGACATTAGAAATCCTCCGTGCCGCCAAATGTGCAGCTGTGTGGCACTGTGAGTTTCCCGGGGCAACATAATCGACTCGGCATTGGTATGCGTTGCTCCAGTTCGACGCGAATTATCACAACAATTAAATAGCCCGCTCCTTCCCATAGGCGTCTCTCCACGTGCACAAGTAAAGGTGTTATTTGTCGAACGCATTGATTTACTTTATCCAGGAGAGCCAAGCTGAGTCACAGGACATCTTTTTTTCAGAGTGTGCTCCTAATCTCAGCTCGTTACCTGTACAAAAGACACCTGGGAGCCAGAAATCTTTCTGATTGAGAGGGGGTCAAATACTTATTTCCCTCATTAAAATGCAAATCAATTTATAACATTTTTGACATGCGTTTTTTCTGGATTTATGTTGTTGTTATTCTGTCTCTCACTGTTCAAATAAACCTACCATTAAAATTATAGAATAGATCATTTCTTTGTCAGTGGGCAAACGTACAAAATCAGCAGGGGATCAAATACTGTTTTTCCCTCACTGTACACGCAGCTGTAATGGTCCACATCACACCGCAACGAACAGAGTCACGAGTAAGCGTGCAGGAAAAAAAAAACTTCATGGTAATGCGATTTACAATCCAACGGAGGTGGAGCTGGCACGGAAGAAGCGGGCATTGCGTCTGCTAATTGGCCAAGTCAAAAAAGCCGCCCATTGCGTGCGTCTAATTCATACGACGTATTGTTTTTTTCGTGTGCATTTTGTTGCCTTCAACTTTTGCATGTACGTCGAACTTCTTTCGCACCGTACGTAGCCAACCGAGCTAATCGGAGGTACAGGGGGTAAGGACAAACATAAACACAAAAAGCAGTTCATCATCTAAATCTAGATGATGATTTAAGAGCGCGTAGCTCCAGTGGCTTCCGAATATCGGAAGAGCGTTCCAGACGGCCGCAGAAGCGGATTCGAAAGCGCGCGATGTAGTGACCGTCTTTTGTTCGATGGTCATCCAATAATAGTTTTTTTTAAAAAGAAAAATGAGAGCGGGGATATTTTTTTTATTTTAAGTAAATACTCACACGTCGTGATCATCATCATCAGCAGCAGCAACAGCAGCTACGATCTATCCACTACTAAAATGACGTCCTCTCTCAGCCGTGAACACCGCGAACCACCTCGCGATGCAAACAAGTCGGTCCGGCGACTGGGCACGACTTTGATTCCATCGCTCCGTCTCTCCCGGCGTAATTCTTTTGTCAGTCCTGACCACTGTGCCACCACCGTCCCCTTTTTGCGACGCGTTCTGCTCATGGCCACTTTTACTTTGACTCACGTGTTCACTGTTCAGAACAAAGACTACAACCGCAACGACACAGCAACCGAGCGGAAATGTTCGAGCGGCAATTCAAGTCCCGCTGCTACGATACATTTCATCAGTGCATCGTGCCACCGCGCGGGCAACGACGAGCAGGCTGTTCTGACGATCACGTGGACGGTAGCCCTGCGAGCCGGTGTCACGCTGCAACGTTAACGCGAATCATGGAAAGTGACTCGCAAATTTAACAAACTGGGCAACAGCCGCCCGGCAACGTCGCCTCCCCTTCTTCCTGCGACACTACGTCGTGTGCAGGTCCGTCCGTGAGGGGGGGGGAGGGAGAATGGGGGCTGCGGGCCACACCCCCCCAAAGCGCGGGGCCCGGGCCGGTCGCCCCGATTCGCCGTACCCCGAGGGAGGTCTCTGTTCTTCTGTGAAACGCAAACCCCCTTTCGCGATAGCTTGGGCGTCCTAAGATGTCGGTGTAAGATGTTCTCAGCCGCTTCGTGGTGAGTGGTGTTAATTATATTTTGTCCCTCACATTAGGAATCGTGGGTGAATATAATAAATGTATTTTTCATCTTTATTGTAAACTGCTGAAAATAAATTTTTAAAAGGTGTCCAGTTTTGGCGGGGCGTTGCCCCCCCCCGTGCTCCCCACCCCCCCCCCCCGTGCCCCCCATGCCAACCCCCGCAAACTTCGCCCATGACTGCAACTCTTGAGTAGGCTTCGTTTTTATCTGTATTACTGTTAAGCAAATTACATAAACCGGGACTTCCACCGAGAGGAGTGGTGTGGTGGGGTGTGTGGTGGGGGGGGTAGCAGTTAGCGCACTACGCTACGAACCCGCCGACCCAGGTTCGATTCCCGCTCACGGCAAACACCAGTGACGATTTTAATCTGAACCGGTCCCCTCGGTAGACTCAGCCTCAAATGAGTTACCTGGTGCGATGTGTGAACATCGCCACCGGGGAGACAAAGGCGGCCGGGTGTGGTGTTGGCCACCCACCCCCTCGTGTGCCGTTACCGGCCTTCATAGGTGCTCGCTAACAGCACTTGCCCCAACAGCCTGTTAAGACTATACGGGGGATCTTTGGCTTGAGTGAGTGAGTGACTGAGTGACTGAGTGAGTGAACGTGTGAGTGAGTGGCTGAGTGGGTGAAATGGGGGTTCTTCGCAACGACCCAAACTGCAGCTGTGGCACGTATTGTTGATGATTGCCCACTAAGTTCAGGGTAGGTCTACGATCACTGTGTAGTGTTGTAAGGACGAGCAGACTTCTTTAGGAGGCACACTCTGTTTATTGTATTATTCCTTATACAACGCTTAACACACACAGAGGGATATTCGGTCCCCTCACCCGATACCCTAGGGAGGTACAGCCTCCGTACCTGGCGGGACTCACACGTCTACCGCTAACCTCCTTGATACCTAAGGAGGTACAACCTCCGGACTTGGCGGGACTCACACGTCTACCGCTATCCTAGTCCTCCGGCTAGGACCTAGGGGAGGCTATCTGACCCACCGCTGGCCCGGTGGGTCCTGACCACTGGGTATGCCGAGCCTTAGCCCTTAGAAGGGCTGAAAGGCTGGTCCAGGGTCCTAGCTAGGCTTCAGCCCAGTCTTCTGTCTTCGTGCAGGGAGAGAACTCCTCGAGGTCCGTTGGGTCACCCGTCTTATACCCCTTCGTGGCCAGGTAGAACCAATCATACATTCCCACGTGGAACCGTCTGATTGGTTCGTACCAAACCCTGGCCACGATCCGTTTTACTTCGACTGACCCCAACCATTGTACCCAGGGGTAATGCTGCACTGCCCTGGTGGCAATGCAGGTTACGCAACAGCGCGTAGTTAACACCTCTACAACTGCACGTGGACGCTCGGGACGCTACCGAATGGCTCGGCTGTGATGACGCACTCGCTGAGCGAGCACTGCACCACGGCATGATTCAAATCTGACCCCCTATGGAGACACAAGGCGTTTCGCAGAGACTCTGCGATGATGCGTGAATTCGGCGGTGAGAGCGAAATTGATGACAGTAAATGATGATGGACTGAATGAATGGGGTTAATGAGTGATAGCCGTGTGATGAGAATATGAAGAGGGAACAGTAACGATGGTGGTTATGAGTGGTGGTGGGGGGGGGGGGGGTGAAGGGGGTCGTGGGGGTCAGCTAGGAAACAATGAGTGTGAGTTTTGAGTGAGGAGCGTAAACTTAGTGAGCGAAGGTGACCGCTTAATGTTGAGTGGGGAGTTTGTTCCAGTGAAGGGGGATTGGAGGCGAGGAGAGAGAGAGAGAGACAGCGTGCATTGAGAACGGGAGATTGAGAGATGCAGTCTTCTTCCTTTGTTACGGCTGCTGATGCAGACGCAGGGACAATTACCACAACTTCACATTCAGGTTGGTCAAGCCAGCAGATAACCAAGTCAGCAGGAGCAAGCCGAGTTAGTTGTATCATCGCTGTGATGTCGCTCCTTCTTGGTATGTGTGGATCGAGACATTGCATCATTGCACGTTGTTACGGTCTCTGTTCTGGATGACCGCAGTCGTACACTCCTGTAGAGGTTTTTTTTTTACATTTGTGCTTTTTCTCTCTGTACTAGGTGCCTCTGTAATGTACTAGGTGCCTCTGTGGATGTGTATGCTTTGACTTTAACATAACCATTTCTGTGACCAGTCACAAGCTAATCACTCAGCTATTTCAATGCTAAATTCTATGCTAATTCCTTTGTCAAGGGGTGCCTCTGTGGATGTGTATGCTTTGACTTTAACATAGCCATTTCTGTGACCAGTCACAAGCTAATCACTCAGCTATTTCAATGCTAAATTCTATGCTAATTCCTTTGTCAAGGCGCTTTGTTTCTTCTCACACAGCTTAAAGATCGCGGTCTGAGCTTGGCTTTTTCACTCCAGCGCTGTCCTCCAGTCTCGTCCCTTCACCTGATGAAGGCCGCTTGTGTTGTGGCCGAAACGTCGTGAGAATTTCATTGTGTTATTTTATTTTATCAATTTATCATTTTATTCTCATTCTACGTGACTTTACCGAAAGAACCAAATAAGATTAATCCTTGCAGTCACGACAGCTTTAAATCGAAAAATAGAGGAAGTGATCATTTTTTTTTTCCGATCGAACATTTACAATTTGAGCTCTCACATCACCCGCGGCCCGCATCCCGTCTCCGTCGCTTCATTCGCGAGGGGCGATGTTGACGTTTTCATTTCTGCGCGGACATACGAACGTTTGTCTATTTGTCCGCGGGCTGAGAATATAAACACCGTGACTTTGTCCCCTTTTAATGCTGTTAACCGTGATCCTTTGCGTGGCCTGCGATCAGTTCGCCCCCCCTCCCCCCCGAGACAACGGCCGATCTCGTTTCATCTGCGCTGCTGAGCAGGGTCGAGCCTACAGTAAAAATGCAAATGTTTCACGCGCATTCCATCCCAGGATCCCAATGCTCAATGCATGAAGAGCAAGAAAACAAAAAGCAGAATCCAGAGACCAACCGACCAAACTGCATATGGAAGGCCACTTTAAAGAGATGGGGTTTTCAAAGCAGACGTGAATATATCAACCGACTCCCATCGCCTGATTTCAACTGGCAAGGCGTTCCGTAGCTTGGGTGGCCACGTGAACAAGAGCAGCGATCACCAAAAGAACGCAGCCTAGACCTGGGGGTGCTGAGCGGTTGGAGATCATGAGAGTTTAAGGACATTGATGGAATATACAAATGTATTAGTTGCTGCTGCTGCACGTGAGCTGATTTATAAACGTGCGAAATTGTGTCGCGCGCGTGAGAGTCATCGGTGACTAACCGCGGATTAGTCTGCCAATATAAAATAACTACGATACATTTTTGTATCAAAATGGTAACCGAGAGCGATGTAACATACCTTTCTAAACGCATCGATCGGAACCAATGTGGTAAGTCCAAGAGTAACCCAGCGAGCGCGAACCAATTACGTCACACGTGCAGAACATCCGGTTTTTTTTAATACAATTATATTCGCTTGCAGTTAGGATATACCTGGCAAAAGGCAAAATTGGTTAAAATATTGACGAACATTTTATTTTTCAGAACCATGTTGGGTCAGTGGCCGTCCATAAATGGCGTCACGCGATTTTGGACGATTTTTTACACCCCTCCCCCCCTCTTCGTCACACGGCGTCACAAAAAGTCAGACCCTCCCCTCAAATATGACGTCACAAAGCTCTGCCCCCCCCCCCCCCAAAAGTATATAGCATGCTTCAAATCGCTTTAAACTATTGTCATCGTAGTGCGTATTTAATGTGGCGCTGCACTCTGATATTGTAGGAGAAAACATTTATTAAAAAGTCTATTTAATTAAGTTGAACGTGTTGTCCATATTTATTTAAAGTTGCGCATTTTGATGTGACGTCACATTTCTCAAACCCCCTCCCCCCCTCGTCACACATCGTCACAAATGTCTGACCCCCCCCCCCCCCAAATAGGTGCGTGACGTCATTTATGGACGGCCCCTCAGGCAAACTGCGGTGTGGTACTCGGTTGAAACAAACATCATCAAACAAGGGCGGTACAGTAGCCAGGCCACCGCTGTCACCACCCCCCACCCCCCCTCGAGCTCCCGTGAGGACGCGTTAATTTTAGCTGGAGGGTCATGGGATCCTTCCACGGGGCGAGTGTTTGAAATTCCGACGTCGCTTTCAGACCCGGCTGCGCGGTGGAGCTCTCTTCCACTTCGGAATCATCAGCATCTCCATTGATATTGGAGGAGGAAATCCGATGAGCTGTAAAGCGGGGGTTTTCTTCTTCTTCACAGATGCTCAGTTACAGGGAGACGTCGCAGCGACGATGCACTCCGCTGCTCCTGCTCACGCGGTTATCTGGAGGCTTGAGAGCGACTGAATTGTGAAATTGTAGATGTCGCTCTTGAGTCTTCATCGGCAGACGTACGAAAGAATAAGGGGCCGTCCATAACTGACGTCACGCACCTAGGTGGGGGGGGGGGTCAGACATTTGTTACTGCTGTCCCTCCCGGCCATATCTAGTGCCACACTCAGCTCTACAAACAGCTACCCTCGTTACTTTGCGTCCATACTTGTTGCTCGATTTGCCACTACACCTGCTAATGACCCAGCTCATAGACACTTCTACACTCCATCATTGTATCCTTTTGAACCCTATCTTTGTCCCATTACTTCACCAGCACTCCTTCCAAACTTCATTCTGCACTTAAAATAACACCATCTGCGAGCTACTGCTATTCGTCCAAGGTTCGCCGCTCTTCACCCTTTCACAGAAAATACTTGTGCATACTATTAATTCTACTTTTCTTATTTCTGGGTGGTATTGAGCTTCATCCTGGCCCAAATTAAAAGAACTCGTATAATTCTGTAGATTTTTTCTGGCAGGAAAGGTGTTGGTGTTCTACATGTCAACATCAGAGGGCTTGTGATTATATTAAGTCAGCTAAAACTAGAAGTGGCAAATCTTGACCCGGACATGTTTTGCCTAACAGAAACATTTCTCACTCCTGCCGTCAATGGCTTGCAAACTGCGATTGACAACTACAACCTTTGTCGGCTTGACCAAGGATCTAAAGGAGGTGGAATTGCCATCTATGTTCGTAATACATGTTCACTAGCTCACTCCTTGTTTAAAAAATGTTGCTTTGAAGGGCTGGCTCTCAAAATAACTCTCCCAAATAAGCAACAGATATTGGTAGTGTGCTACTATCGACCACCTAGTGGGAAGGATATTGAAGCTGCATCTGCACTGAGAGAGCTTTTTGGGGGCCTCCCTAAAGGTGAAATAGTTTTAGTGGGTGATCTAAATTGGAATTGGCTAAACCCGCCGGACGTGGCCACAAATTTTGCAGATGAATTGAATCTGTTTCAATTAATAAATGTCCCCACAAGACCCAACCTAACAAATCCGGGACAGTCATCTCTGCTTGACGTCCTATTGACAAATGTCCCTCACAATTTCACACTAACTGGTGTTCTGGGTAATAACCTTAGTGATCACTTCTTAATTTTTGGGGTGAGATCATCAGCCAGACCCAATGCCCCCCCTAAATTGGTTGAGAAGCACTCTGAGACACTTCAGCACTCAGGCATTTACTAATGATGTGCTTCACTCCGATACTGACAAGGTCTGTGATATCCCCAACCTGACTACGGCTTGGGAGACCTTCAGGTACACGTTTCTCCAAATTCTTAACAAATATGCTCCGTTGGTTAGATTTAAAAGTAAAGGCAACCGCCCACCATGGTTTGATCCATTGATTACGAAGCTCATGAAAACTAGGGACAAGGCTTGGGCATGTGCTCAGAAAAGTAATTTGGTCAATGACTGGCTAGAATACAGGATTTTAAAGAATAGATGCGTAAAAAAATACGGCATGCAAAAAATGCCTACTTTTCCTCCACTCTCCTGGAATCACATGGAAATGCCAGGATTTTCTGGAAAACAATCAAATGTATCAAAAAGGCATCCAAAACAGACAATCTGCCCGCTGAGCTTAACCGAAATGTGGAATATTTTTCAGATCCCAAAAAAATAGTTGACAATTTTAACCTTAATTTTTCTGAAGCTGGTAATCTTTTTGATAATGTATTGGGAGTCACCCCTGCTCATGCAAATTCCTACACCCCTATCCAAACATTAAACTAATTTAGTTTCCAGCCAATCCACAAAAGTAATGTTCTGAAACAACTGTCCTACCTCAAAGGGTCCTCCTCTACCGGAGCAGATAGTATTCCCGTCTTAACTCTACTAACTATTGGTCACCGAATATACAAACCTATAGTCCATATTTTCAACCTGTCCATCAAAGAAGTGTTGAGGCGTAAATGATGACTCCGAGGCAGATCTTCGTGTAGGGGCTCACGCCACGTTTTATTAGGGGCTTACGCCAGTTGTTTTATTAAAGACCTCTCCGCACCCGGCTCTGTGTACTGCCCCCTCACTGCCTACACTCCACACCCCAGGGGAAGGGTACTGGGGAGGTCCCTAGCACCCACAGGCTACGTTAGCCCGGTGCTAATTTCCCCCTACTCCGGGGTCCCATCGCTCCCCCGGGGGAAGGGTACTGGGGAGGTCCCTAGCACCCACAGGCTACGCTAGCCTGGTGCTAATTTCCCCCTACCCTGGGTCCCGACTTTCACCTTTCACGTTCCCGGACCCTACCAGACGACCCTGAACCCGTGACGGGTTCCAGCTTAAATCCCCCAGGGGGACATGACGTCACCGTCCCGCCCCTGTGCATGACGTCACCATCCGTGACGTCATTGTACCAGAGGGCGAGCGTGACATGACGTCACTAACTCGTACTCTACATCACCCCCCCCCCGTGAAAAATAATCAGCCGACCCGGCTGCAACCATTACGAGAGCAGAGCCTGGCAACCCGAATGGGAAGACAACTACATCAAAAGAGTGTAAGTGACATGTGTGTGAAGAGAACAGGACCGGCTGCTAAAACATAACCCAACACTAGGGCAGCACGGTACAGGGCAACTTGGAGACGGTCCCCACACGGGACACCGGAACGTGTCCGACGAAGGCAGGGGACGAAGAAACGGCCTCACTGGCCGTCACCGTATCCGCACGCCCCGCGAGCGTGTGCGTGACGCCGGCCCGCTCTTCCGTGCCGCGTCGGCGTCAGAATCGGCGGTGTGCTGGCAGGTGTCCAGTCCGCCGGCCAATCCGCCAGGTGAGGCGCCGCTGGTGGAATTACTGGCGGGGCTTCTGCAGACGCACGCAAAGGCACGGCATCGCTCGTGCCATCACAACTCGTGCGGCCCGGCTCGGCGGACACAAAAGGAACCTGGCCCCTGAGTAGTGGAGGTGAGGGGATTCCGGCCGGCGCGAGAGAAAAGAAGAAAAAAATAAACACAAATTCAGACGTGTTGGATGCACAACCAACGCCGCGATGAACCCAAATACAGTAAAACCTCGGAGATGGAATGCACCAGAACCCGAACAAATTGGTGTTGGAATGGCCGTCTGGAACGAATTAAGTTTGATCTCCGGGGTACCCCTGTATGTTCACCTTCACCCACACAACACGGGTGGCCGGGTTCCCCGACCCCCAGTCACCGTTCCATTCACCAGACGGTGATGGAGCGAAGACGGAAGAACCGCCTAGCGCTCACTTACTGCACAACATGCACCCTAACAACGGAGGGATACAGTCTCAACGCAACCGAACAACAACGCCCGAACACCACGAATCACCAGCCCTCTGATGCAACGCGCCTCGGAGTGTCTCGATCTCCAGGCTGGCAGGGCAAGCCTACAGCTCCAGACGCACCACGGAGGGTCTCAACCTCCGGGCCGCCAGGTCAAGCCGTCAGCCGTAGCATGATGGGACCACACTCTCCAAGCCATGTGAGCGCCCAGCCCACTAGGCTATCCACACCACGGAGTGTTTCAATCTCCGGGCCGCCAGGTCAAGCCGTCAGCCATAGCATGACGGGACCACAACTGACATGTCAGGCACGCAACACCCCCTGGACCATCCAGGTCAGGATCTGCGTCCCAATAAATTTGACAGCCAGCACCACAATTCCAACACCGGCAGCATGTCACCATCTCGATTTAAATGCTCCGTACCAATGACGGAAGAGCCACAAACCAAGGCAATCATCCCCCGCACAATTGCAATCTCACACCCTCACAACACATACAATTTGAAATTTGCATTTTAAAATCCCCCTCAACATTTTCCATGGGACTCAGGCATTCCAATTTGAGGAGCAGAAAAAATTAATACACAAAACGCCCAATAATCGTCGAATGGGGTAAAACAGTATATGCAGTCTGCATACAGCCAACCATCTCGAGCAATGCTCCATACAGTCCATACACTGTTAACAAACACAGCACATAGTAATAGGTTTTACCCTTTTGACTGGCACAAAAACTGACACCTTTATTCAAGGCATCATGTTTGCAATAACCACAACACAAGCAGTCAAAATGCAAACAAAAGAGACAACTCTGATAATAATATGCACTGTCCGTGAATTTGATTGGTCCACACCTGAGACGGCTTTTCTTAAAGCCTAGTCTCCACTGGTGTTGGACCAGAAGACGCCAAAAGGCGTACAACTCAAAAACAGCGCACTATCAGAGTATTGAGGGCTCGGGGTGAGCATTTACATTATGAGACCTCCTTTGCCAGTAACAAGATATAGTAATAGGTTTTACCCTTTTGACTGGCACCGTCTCGGGTGTGGACCAATCACATTCAAGGACAGTGCATATTATTATCAGAGTTGTCTGTTTTGTTTGCATTTTCACTACTTGTGTTGTGGTTATTGCAAACATGATGCCTTGAATAAAGGTGCCAGTTTTTGTGCCAGTCAAAAGGGTAAAACCTATTACTATATCTTGTTACTGGCAAAGGGGGTCTCATAATGTAAACACAGCACAGCTATACATTAACAATGATGAACAGTTTTCCACAGTCACACGTTGACAACTCATAAGCGAAGCTCCATACTGTATACCCAAAACAATCGCGACTCCGCAACGGTAACCAACAAAGTGTCAACAAATCATTAACTCGGCATTCCACTGGATCTTAACGGAGCCCGAGACCCCCCCCACCTAGCCGAATTAATCATTAACTGGCTCCTTAAGATAACTCTCCCGACGCCGTAATGAACCAATAATGTAACAGGCGGACAGAGGAAAGTTATGAAAAATCAATTGAACGCCCCGCTCCCCGGCGGGAAAACAATAAAAAAAATAACACGAACTCACAACCCGGCGAACGCAAGATGGATGAGGTGTCAACAGGGGACGGTGTGTGTCGCGTCACGCCTCGCCTGGCAAGCTGTGACGAGCGGAAGACGGCAGGGTGGAGCGCCGGGATGCCCCGAAGAATCTTGCATGCCAACACGGACTCCTCTTGCCACTGCAGCCGCCGCCCGCGCTCGAGCAGAAGTCGGGGCGCCACTTGAAGTGTGGAGCTCAGCCTCCACAGGTGTTGACGTCGGCGGGAACGGCATTTTGGCGGGAACAGCGCCCCCGCCAAAATGGCGGGAACGGCGTTTTGGCGGGAACAGCGTCCCGGCCAGCCGCCGAAATGGCGGCCCCACCGTGGCCCCCGCATGCCCTCCGGGCCTCCCCCGCCAGCCCCCCGCAGCGACGACGGCGTGCGGATCCTTCCCGCGCCACAGCCGCTTCAGCAGCAGGCTGCGCACCACGTGGCACCTACAAAATGGCCGCTCCCGACCACTGCTCCGCCGCGATGGTCACCATGGCGGCGGCCTGCCACGTGGTCGCTGGAGGACCTGTAATGGAGGCCGTCTCCCCAGCGCGCCCGATGTCCTCCACTGGTGCCGTAGACGCATCAGCCGTGGCCGCAATAACCGGGGCCACGGAGCCCGGGGTCGTCCGGTCCTGGGTCGCCGCCTCTGCGTCGTTGGAAGACGCAACAGGTGGGTTCCGCTTTTTCAAGAGCATCGCCTTGAAAAAGTCCACTTCTGACACCAATTGTTGAGGCGTAAATGATGACTCGGAGGCAGATCTTAGTGTAGGGGCTCACGCCAAGTTTTATTAGGGGCTTACGCCAGTTGTTTTATCAAAGACCTCTCCGCACACGGCTCTGTGTACTGCCCCCTCACTGCCCACACTCCACACCCCAGGGGAAGGGTACTGGGGAGGTCCCTAGCACCCACAGGCTACGTTAGCCCGGTGCAAATTTCCCCCTACCCCGGGGTCCCATCGCTCCCCCGGGGGAAGGGTACTGGGGAGGTCCCTAGCACACCCACAGGCTACGTTAGCCCGGTGCCAATTTCCCCCTACCCTGGGTCCCGACTTTCACCCTTCACGTTCCCGGACCCTCCAGATGACCCTGAACCCGTGACGGGTTCCAGCTTAAATCCCCCAGGGGGACATGACGTCACCGTCTCGCCCCCTGTGTATGACGTCACCATCCGTGACGTCATTGTACCAGAGGGCGAGCGTGACACGATGTCACTAACTCCTACTCTACAGAAGCATCAGTTCCTCTAGAATGGAAACATTCCTATATCTATCCACTTCACAAAGGGGGCCCTAAAGATGATCCAAATAACTACCGACCTATCTCAAGTATGTCCCCGTTGATAAAAAAATTTGAAAAATTAACCTACCAAATTAGCAGTTTCCTGTCCACCAACAATTCTAGATTTGAAGCTTTCGTGACTGCAAGGATCCATACGCTTTGGTTCTATTCGGTAAAGTCACGTAGGTAAAAAATAAAACAACAAAAATCACGACGTTTTGGCCACAACACAAGCGGCCTTCATCAGGTGAAGGGACCAGACTGTCTCGAGAACAGTGCTGGAGTGAAACACAGCCAAGCTCAGACCGCGACCTTTAAGCTGTGTGAGAGTAATTAAGGTGCCTTGACAAAGGAAGTAGCATAAAAAAAATTGTATTTAATAGGCGGACTTAGCATGATGAAAGGTGGGGAGGGGGTGAACATGTGCAGGCTGGCGAGGGGGCAAGGTAGAGTCCACATGCTGGTGGTGTGAAAAGGGAATTTTAAGCTGCAAAAGTTTGGGGTACCACTACTTGAAAAAATATACTGTACCATTGAAAATTAGTTTAATGTTTGGTTCGATTTAGAACATCTTTCCAATGGTTGCTTAATTTGAAACCATCTTCTCGGTTGAAATTGTGTCTGTGTTTGTAGATCTGAATTGCCTCGTGAACAAATCTCTGAAAAAAAACCCGTGGGTTTGCAAAGAACCTTGGTATCGGAGAAAATTATATCGTGATCACCCACAGCGTTGTAACAGTGATCAGCTACGGCAGAATAATTCGTTCTGCCGTGTTTCAAATCTGATTTGTGCTCGCGAATTCGGTCAGAGACATGTCGCTTCGTCTCCCCGATATAGCAATCACGAGGCAATTCAGATCTACAAACACAGACACAATTTCAACCGAGAAGATGGTTTCAAATTAAGCAACCATTGGAAATATGTTCTAAATCGAACCAAACATTAAACTAATTTTCAATGGTACAGTATATTTTTTCAAGTAGTGGTACCCCAAACTTTCGCAGCTTCTTAAAATCCCCTTTTCACACCACCAGCATGTGGACTCTATCTTGCCCCCTCGCCAGCCTGCACATGTTCACCCCTCCCCACCTTTCATCATGCGAAGTCCGCCTGTTAAATGCAAATTTTTTATGCTACTTCCTTTGTCAAGGCACCTTAATTACTCTCACACAGCTTAAAGTTCGCGGTCTGAGCTTGGCTGTGTTTCACTCCAGCGCTGTCCTCGAGACAGTCTGGTCCCTTCACCTGATGAAGGCCGCTTGTGTTGTGGCCGAAACGTCGTGATTTTTGTTGTTTTATTTTTTACCTACGTGACTTTACCGAATAGAACCAAAGAGTATGTCCACCAACAATCTACTACATCTAAAACAATCTGGGTTCCGAAAAAAATACAGCACCACATCTGCTGCATTAGACTCTCTGAATCACATTTACAGTAGCCTTGATAATAAGCAGTACTGTGCCTGTCTTTTTCGAGATCTGTCCAAAGCTTTTGATACAGTAGACCACAACACCCTGCTTAGTAAACTCAGTTGCCTCTGTTTTTCCGAAAACGCTGTAAAATGGTTACAAAATTACCTCTTTTCTCGCACCCAAACTGTATTCACAGATGGTTGGAGGTCAAACAGTGTTAAGATAACAAAAGGAGTTCCACAGGGTTCCATCCTCGGCCCCCTTTTGTTCTCTCTTTATGTCAATGACTTGGGCACTGACCTGGATCATTCCAGGGTAAATCTTTTTGCAGATGACACGATACTGATTACTACTGGCCGCTCTTCAGATGACGTGATTGCTAAGCTACAGGGTGATTTCAACAAACTACAACATCAGCTAGTTGCTCTTAAACTAGTCCTGCTTTGGTCACCAGGACTAAAGCAGGAAGTTATTTTTCCCCACTTACATTCCTTAAATAATTATCAAATAGAGCAAGTCAAGATCTATAAGTATCTTGGGGTCATCCTGGATTCAAAACTGAAGTTTGAAGATGACATTGATTATATTGGTAAAAAGACAAAAATAAAAATTGGTTTTCTGTATCGACACAAGCACTGCTTCCCCCCAATGTTCCGTTTGGAATTGATAAAAGCTACCATACTGCCTCTACTTGACTACTGTGACATCGTGTATAAATCAGCCCCAAGTACTGTCTTGAAGAAGCTTGATTCCATCTATCACTCGGCCTTAAGATTTACATTGAACTGCCCATATAGGACTCACCACTATCATCTCTACATTGGGTCAAACTTAACATCTGTTAATGTTCGACGGCTTGTGCACCAGATCTTATGTATTCACGATGTACTTACAAAAAAATGCGCAGACTACCTGCTGGATCTCCTCTCTGTTTTAAAGAACAAATTTGACCTCTGGTCTTCGCTCATTTACCAGCTTCACATTCCCTATTGCCGTACAAAAACTGGAGGAAGGGCCTTTGCTATTGATGCCCCCAGAGTCTGGAATGCTATTGCCAATGAACTGCAACTTGAATCGCTACCAATGAGATCTTCTCTCAAAACTGCTCTAGAGGAGTTGTATACCCCTAGCTGCCACTGCTATTCATTGGCGTAAAATAAAATAAAATGTTTTGCTCCGGATGACGCTGCAAAGTATTATCTGTATTTTGATTTAGCGTGCTGATCTTAAAGGTGCATTGAAAAATTTGATACTCCGATTGATGCTTCTGTTGTTGTGGAGTAACTCATGCAGCCAGCTATGGCTCTAGGATTTGGTGTTACGTTATTTATGTAGTTTATTGTAAAAAATTCGGTCACAGTCTCTGTGGTCACTATTACGTTGCAATTATGGTTTTATTTTTGGTGATTCGAATACGTGTTTTGGTTTGGACATGTTTGTTTTGTTGTAGTACGGAGTTAGACTGACGGCCTTAATCTTAGTTTTTGTGGTTGTTGTTGTTGTTTGGCTTGCATCCTACTGGGATTTTTTGCACACAGCGTTGGTGTTCGGTGCTTTTTTCAGGAATATTTTTGCTGTTTTTTTCATGGATTTTCTGTTTGCACAGTCACATAGTCACTTTAAGATGTTTTTCTTGTTCGTGTTTTTGTTTTTTTGTTTTGTTGTGGTTGCACCCGATTAAAGAGCCGAATGGCTCACAGGGCTATACCAAAATAAATAATAAATAAAAATCTAATGTGTGACGAAGGGGGTTTGAGAAATGTAACGTCACATCAAAATGCGAAACTTTAAATAAATAAAGACAACACGTTCTACTTAATTAAATCTACTTTTTAATAAATGTTTTCTCCTACAACATCAGAGAACAGCGCCACATTAAATACGCACTACAATGACAATAGTTTAAAGCGATTTGAAGCATGTTTTATATATTTGGGGGGGGGGCAGAGCTTTGTGACGTCATATTTGAGGGGGGTCTCACTTTTTGTGACGCCGTGTGACTAGGGGCGGGGGGGGGTCAACAATCGTCCAGAATCGCGTGACGTCATTTATGAACTGCCCCTAAGAAGACGACGATTACAACAACAAACAGTACGAACATGCGATAGCAAGTGCAAAAAGGTACACTCAGATAAGCAAATCACATGTTTATTTCACCAGATAAGGCACACTGGGCTATTGGAAGCACGAATGGTGGCTCAACGAAGTGGCTTATCGCGTGGAAATGTATAGCAGCCAAATAATCCACGATAATCTAAACGCGCGTTTGTAAATGGTGTATAGATCGACTAAACGATCGTTTAAGTGACTGACTCAGAAGCAGACGATATCCCAATTCTTAATCGTCTGTGATTTAAGTTGCACCGTGCCTATAAACTATCCTGGCAGCCTACCAGCATTTGGTTCGGGCACTCTTGACCCTGCTGATGAGACACTGAGTGCCAAAAACCCGGTCCCTGGGTTTGTTCGCGTTCCAGCCGGTGTTTGTGGAGTTAGGCACTTCCTAAAGGGTCGTGTGACTGAGGTTAACTCTCCATCACACGACCGTTGTGCTCAAAATAGTAACCAGCTGGCTCGTATCGTTTACGTGACAAGCCTTAGTTAATTGGCTGTGCCGGGTGGTGGCGGGTTTTACGACGCATTTATATTTTCACACGATCTAACCTCCCCCCCCCCCCAAAAAAAAATAACCTTTATTATTGTTACATCAGCCGCACGTGGTCGCTAAATCATATGCCGCCGCAAATAAAATCGTGGAAACTGCAGCGTTCTCCAAACGCCACCTCTTTCCGCGACCGCTTTTTTTGTTCGTTTCAAAGGGATTTGTAAATAAAACAAAACAAAACAGAGCAGAGATGGCAATCGACAGGAAGAGCTGCAGTAGAAAGAAAGAGAGCAAGCGTCTTAAACAGGCCCCTTAAATCATCTTGAGCGCTGCCGGCCTGCGGTGTGTGACCGGCTCGCGCGCGCGCGCTCTCTCTCGGATCATTTGAACTTGTGAACTTTCAAGCCAAACCGTTACGAGAACCTGGGAGGGGGGAGGGGGGGGCTCCCATTGTACAAATGAACGCGTGTATGTTGGACTTCTTTCGCACCGTACGTAGCCCACCGTGCTAAATCGGAGGTTGCGGGGGAAAGGGCGGAAAACAAACTAAACACACACACACAAAAAAAACAGTTCTCAAAAATTATGTTTTCATCTAGAATTCTAGATGATTTAAAAGTGCATAGCTCCAATGGCTTCCTAATATCGGAAGGAAGAGCGTTCCAGACGGTCGCGGAAGCGCATCTGAAAGCGCCACGCGATGCGGTGAAGGATAACAAGCTAAACACAAAACGCAGTTATAAAGAAATTAGTTTTCAATTTAGTATAGTGGTGTAGTGGATAGTGTAGTGTATAGTAGTGTAGTGTATAGTGATGTATGTACCGTACGTTGAACTTCTTTCGCACCGTACGTAGCCGACCTTGCTAATCGGAGGTGCAGGGGAAGGACATGGAGCTAAACACGAAAAGCAGTTCTAAAGAAATTAGTTTTCAATCCTGTATAGTGGTGTCATTGATAGTGCAGTGTATAGTGATGTGTGTACGTTGAACTTATTTCGCACCGTACCTAGCCAACCATGCTAATCGTAGGTGCGGGGGAAAGACAACAAACTAAACATCGGGTGTGGGGGTTAACTATGCCGGGATGGTGTGCAGGGGGTGCTGGTATGATGGGGGAAAGGTGTGGAGGGTGGGAGGGAGGGAGGGGAGAACAGGGCGGTGGGGGGGGGACACAATGTCTTCATCATCATCATCATCATCGTCACGATGCATGGTGGGCAGATTGCCCGTAGGTGTCCACTGCACGTTCTGTTAATTTGTTTTCCACTTTCCTCTGTCTTGTGCCAATATGGCGCAAGCAGTGGCCACGTCTTACCTGGCAGCGATCTCTTGTGTTGTCGTCCTCAAGCCGTTCTCTGTGAGGTCTTCCTCCCTTTCCGGTTCCTGTCCATGTTTTCCCAACAACACACTTTGACAGTTTCCTGTCCTTATCCATCCGACATATGTGTGTGTGTCTAAAGAGTTCCAGTTTCCATCTCATCACTGCCTGCGTCTTTAGGTTGTCTTCTTCTATGTGCCACCATTTTTTTTCTTACTTGTGTAGTGATTGTCCCACGCGATCCCTGGGACAGAGAAGGAGGGAGCGAACGCTCCGAGATTTGGTTTGTTAAGGGCACCGGGAGCCAAGAGGATGGACCGGGACCTTCAAAAGGGAAAAGGAGAGCTGGAGGGTTGGGGTGAGCGTCAGTTGGGATGGTTAGGCCAGGTGAGAGAGCGGGTGGGTGAGTGGGTGGGTGAGTGGGTGAGTGGGTGGGTGGGTGAGTGGGTGAGTGGGTGGGTGGGTGAGTGGGTGGGTGAGTGGGTGGGTGAGTGGGTGGGTGGGTGAGTGGGTGTGCGAGTGTGTGGATGGGTGAGTGGGTGGGTGAGTGGGTGGGTAAGTGAGTGGGTGTTTGGGTGCGTGGGTGAGTGGGTGTGCGAGTGTGTGTATGGGTGAGCGTCAGGTGGGTCGGTGAGGCCAGGTGAGGGTAAGAGTGAGGATGACGAGTGGTGGGGACGGAGTCTGACGAGGTGCGGAGCCAGGAAGAGGTTAAAAGAGGGAGCGGGGGGGCGGAGTTGGTGGGGGGGGGGGGGGGGGCGGGTGAAAGTGCGGACCATGAAATGAAGACCCGAGACCTCGTGGATAAAGAAATGGGCCCGAGTCTCCTTTCTTCCTTCAACCTCGGTCACTTTTGAATAACGTCACGGGATCTTTAACGTCCACTGCCAAGCGGACGGCACGCGCGGTATTCCCCTGGTTAAATACTCCTCCGCGGTACTAACCAATCTAACATTAAACCATTTTTCGATTTAATGCTTTCGTGACTGCAAGAATTCATCTTCTTTGGTTCTTTCGGTAAAGTCACGTACAATGAGAAGAAAAAATAATAAATTAATAAAATAAAATAACACAATTAAATTCTCACGACGTTTCGGCCACTTGTGTTGTGGCCGAAACGTCGTTGTTGTGGCCGAAACGTCGTGAGAATTTTATTGTGCTATTTTATTTATTTATTCTTTTATTCTCATTCTACGTGACTTTACCGAAAGAACCAAAGAAGATTAAACCATTTGTTTAATTTTATAAGGTATAAGGCCCAGTAAGCTATATGACTGTTTCAGAAGCGACCTGGCTATCGTAAATGATAACTCAACGAAGTGGCTTATCATCACGTGGACATGTATAGCAGCCTAACAATGTAATCGCATCGCGATTCTAAATGTGGAAGGGGAAAATAGGAGGATCGGGATAAAAATCCACGCGACCACGGGGAGAGAGAGAGAGAGACGCAGACTCCAAATATACAGAAGGCGTCAGGGTCGGGACCGAACCCACGACCTCCTGCATACCAGGCGAGGTAGTTAACATCTCAAAGCCACCGTGATGATGATGATGAGCGAGATATGTCAAACTCCAAATATACAGCAGGCGTCAGGGTCGGGACCGAACCCACGACCTCCTGCATACCAGGCGAGGTAGTTAACATCTCAAAGCCACCGTGATGATGATGATGATGAGCGAGAGATGTCAAACTCCAAATATACAGCAGCAGGCGTCAGGGTCGGGACCGAACCCACGACCTCCTGCATACCACGCGAGGTAGTTAACATCTCAAAGCCACCGTGATGATGATGATGATGAGCGAGAGATGTCAAACTCCAAATCTACAGCAGGCGTCAGGGTCGGGACCGAACCCACGACCTCCTGCATACCAGGCGAGGTAGTTAACATCTCAAAGCCACGGGTGGCCCGTGTGCCGACTCTGCCAGTGGCCACTTCCACGCATGAACCTGGCAACCTCCAAACGCGAACTGGCGAAGCGGCACACGGCGCTTCCGCGCTTGGCAACGGAACGGCCAACTCAGCCCGAGATCTCCGCCACCTGGTGTTTGAAACGTTTCGTCTGCCAAAGGCGAGCAGAAAATTACGCGGCGTGCGTTTTGAAATCGTCGAAGGGGGCGCGCAAAATGCAACGTTCTTGCCCCGACGAGGTTACGACTTGCAGATGTTCGACCCGGCATGCTGGGGCTGGCTGTCTCTTGTGACACTTCGGCGTGTTTTTCATGACGTGTGTGTGTGTGTGCGTGCGTGGGTGCGTGGGTGCGTGCTACCGGGGAGCGGTATTGTAGTCTGTTGGCGCGCTGCGCTACGAACCCGGCGACCCGGGTTCGATTCCCGCTCACGAACAACACCAGTGACGGATTATCTGAACCGGTCCTGGGCCTCCCCTAGGTCGACTCGGCCTCAAATGAGTACCTGGTGCGGTGTGTAAACATCGCCACTGGGGAGACAAAGGCGGCCGGGCGTGGTTGCTGGCCACCCACCCCCCTCGTGTGCCGTTGCGGCCTTCATTGGTGCTCGCTAACAGCACTTGCCCCAACAGTCTGTTAAGGCTATACGGGGGATCTTTGTCTTTGCTGCGTCCATCCCAACTGGCAACAACTGAGACTGCACACATTCTTCAATAGCACTGCGGCCTTAATATATAGCTGGCCTTGTTTCAGGCCATGGTCCCGTTATGAAGGGCAAATTGCCCAAAAACGTCGCTGAATATCCACACGTATATAGTTTAGTCTCAGCCCTGACCCCAAGTAACATTCACATGTTTTCTGAGGCCATCGTAGCACGGTTTGTTTCTGGTTAGACAATAATCAGTGCAAAAACCACCCAATACCGAGATGGCCCCGTGCTGGCTCGGCTCGGATATGCCAGTGGGAAAACACAAGAAAGGTTTTCAAGTTGCACTCACCACCGAGCAAGGCCAAATCTGTTTGCTCCTCGATCTCGTCTGGGCCAGACAATTAAATGGGCCTCCACGCTCACTGACTCCCTTCAGTTTGCATTGAACTGCCCATATAGGACCCACCACTGTGATCCCTACATTGGGTCAAACTTAACATCTCTTAATGTTCGACGGCGTGTGCATCAGATCGTATTTATTCACGATGTACTTACAAAAAAATCCGCAGACTACCTGCTGGATCTCCTCTCTGTTTCGAAGAACAAATGTGACCTAAGGTCTTCGCTCATTTACCAGCTTCACATTCCTTATTGCCGTACAAATACTGGAGGAAGGGCCTTTGCTATTGATGCCGCCAAGGTCTAGAATGCTATTGCCAATAAACTGCAACTTGAATCACTACCAATGAGATCTTCACTCAAAACTGCTCTAGAGGAGTTGTACACCCCTAGCTGCCACTGCTATTCAATGGCCTAAAATCAAATGTTTCGCTCCGGATGACCGCTGCAAAGTATGATCTTGTGTTTTTATTTAGTGTGCTGATCTTAAAGCTGCATTGAAAATTTTTGATACTCCGGCTGATGCTCCTGCTGTTGTGGAGTGACTCATGCAGCCAGCTATGGCTGCAGGGTTTGGTGGTACATGTTTATGTCGTTTATTGTGAAATTTCGGTCACAGTTCCTATGGTCACTGTTACATTGCTTTTATGGCTTTATTTTGGTGATTTCGAAAACGTTTTTTGGTTTGCCTATGTTTGTTTCTTGTAGTACGGAGTTAAACTGATGGCTTTAATCTAAGTTGTCTTGTGGTTGTTGTTGTTGTTGTTTGACTTGCATCCCAACTGGGATTTTTGCACACAGCGTTGGTGTACGGTGCTTTTTCAGGAATATTTTGCTGGTTTTTTTTCCCTGGATTTTCTGTTTTGCACAGTCACATAGTCACTTTAAGATGTTTTCTTGTTCATGTTTTTTGTTTTTTGTTTGTTGCGGTTGCAGCCGATTCAAGAGCCGAATTGCTCACAGGGCTATACCAGATAAATGAAACTGAAACTGAACTGAGTTAAAAACAACCTGGTCTGTCACCACACCGTGATAAATTTACCACCAGAATTGCCGTGCCGACTCCTTTGTTCACAACCCCCCAGCGCACAATTGGACGTTATTCTCCATTCGTTATAATTTAGTCCCGTTGTTCTAACCGTGCATGGTGAACCACACTCGCCAAAGCCCCTAAATTGCCATTCGTTGACTCAAACACTCACTCGTCCACCCACTCACAAACACAGTCACTCGCCCACTCGTTCACTCGCCCACTCATCACACTTCAGGTCACTATCATTCTCTAAAATGAAGGTCTTACATAAATAAGGCCTCAAACATAAGTTATCTTATCTAGCTGTTCACATTTCGTTCACACAAACGCTGGAATAGCTGTATCTTTTCTTTTTTAAACCGTTGCACATCCGCAAAGCTCAGAGCTAACAGTTAAAACAAACACGAGTCCATTGTCAATTGTGAGCACGCCGTTCTCGACCGACGCCTAACAAAATATCTAAACTTTAGTCTTCTGCAGATGGGTTATTCAAGGCGCTTCCTGGCCACCGCCTCTGGGTTTTGTTAACACGTTTCCCCTGGCGGAGGAAAAACAGGTCATCATCGTCGCCTTCCCATCTCTCCCGCCCATTCTCCGCAGCCCAAGGTTGGACTTCACGAGCAGCAGGAAGCCGGTTCATAATGGCCATATTCCCCGAATTAAATAAATCAATAATGCAACCTACGCTGTGCAAGTTGGTGCCAGGCGTTGGAACGAATAAACGTTATTGGTAAGAAAAACTCTAGACTGGATTCGGCCTTCGGGGGGTCTAATCAGCAGAATCGGGCTTGTTAAACCATCGTCGCTGAATTGCCAGATGTTACGAGTAAGATCACTCCATGTGAACCGTGGGCTCCTGTTCATTGCAACAAAAATAAACAAAATAAGCGTGACACACACTGTGAACGCGTTTTCGTGAAGCAGTATTGGTAAAATAAAATAGAAGCGAAACTTCCACGTCCACACGTGAACACAAATATTGGTTTAATTACTTAAAATGTGTCTTAATTGCTTTTATTATACTCTTTGGTCCTGTCGGTAAAGTCACGTAGAGTATAAAATAAAATAAATCACGACGTTTCGGGCGCAACACCAAGCGGTCGTCCTCAGGTGGAAAAAAAAATTACAATCCAGCAGTGGAACTGCTGAACCAGCGAGAGAACTGTTACAACAAGGAGGTTATATAGGTGGCGATGGGCAAGCAAGCGGGGTCTGAGGACGACCGCTTTGTGTTGCGATCGAATACGTCGTGATTTATTTTATTTTCTTCCTAAGTGACTTTACCGAAAGAACCAAAGAGTATGGATTCCTGCAGTCACGAAAGCTTCAACCACAAGATTGCTTTTACTATCATTACATGTCAGTAGGAGGCTGGTACCAAGGACAAACCGCCACGTAGTGGATTGGGGGGGGGGGGTGTGAGTGGTGGTACAGAAGCTTTTTGGACAGAAATCACGAACGCTGTGCTCCTGACTTGAGAGAAGGTGGAGGGGGGCGGGATTTGGGGTATCGCTGCTGCCCCCCTGAGTGGGGACTGCGAGCGGAGTGCGTTCATTTTCATGGCGGAATGTTTTGGGCGCCACGGTGTCTATGAGATGTTAACTACCTCGCCTGGTATACAGGAGGTCGTGGGTTTGATCCCGACCCTGACGCCTGCTGTATACGTGGAGTTTGCGGTGTGTCTCTCCCTGTGGTCGCGTGGATTTTTCTCCGGGTCCTCCGGTTTTTCCCTCCACGTTTTAAAATCGTGCGTTTGGAGTAGTTGGCTGGTGCTACAACATTTCCACGTGATCAGCCGTTTCGTTGAGCTATCATTTGTGATCGCCATGTCCTCCCCTGAAAAAAAGAGCTCAATAGCTCAGTTGGGCATTACTGTACCTGATAAAAAATATAAAAGTTGAATAGGTTTCAATAGTTAGGGTGACGAATCACTGAATTAATAAGGAAGTAGAGGAAGCCGGGTGGGGGGAGGAAAGGGAGATAATGGAAAAAAGGGTTAGGGAGGAGTTCTTCGGAAGTAATCACTCACGCGTGCTTGGCGAACTTTAAGTCTCTTAGGGCAGTGATTTACTCCCGTACATCCCCGGGGGAAGGGAGTTACCCCTTGCGCATATCCCGTCAATCTCCCAACGCACGCACCTTTACGCCAGCCTCCACAGGAATTGTGGACCATCTAGCCTCGGTTTTGTGGCGAGATGTTAACTACCTCGCCCGGTGTGCGGGAGGTCGTGGGTTCGATCCCGAACCTGACGCCTGCGGTATATTTGATGTTTGCATGTTCTACACGTGGTCGCGTGTATTTTTATCCGGGCTCTCCGGTTTTTCCCTCCACATTAAATAATCAACGTGCGTTTAGACCCTTCGGCTGCTCTACATTTCCACATCATGGTCATCCACGTCGTTGAGCTATCATTGGTGGCCAGGTCGCTCAGTGGGGCCTTACCTGATAAAATATAAAGAAAATACATTTTGATTTAAAGCTTTCGTGACTGCAGGGATTTATATTCTTGGTTCTTTCGGTAAAGTCACGTAGAAGGGAAATTTTCTTGTTGTGGTTTTCACGCCTGATGATGATTGCTTGTGTTGCAGTCGAAACGTCGTGATAATTTTATTGTTTTATATTTTTATTATTTTATTGTTTCCCTTCTACGTGACTTTACCAAAAGAACCAAGAATATAAAAAGAAAATAGTTTCGTTTTAAGTTTATGGCTTAAATGTTCCGTTCCCACGAGGGCGAGAAGGGTACCATGCCACTGTTTCCATGAAGGGAGCTTCATGGACCTTCAAATATGTTTTCCTCGGATGGGCTCTCTAGCCGCGATGTTCAAGGTTTTACAGCGTGCTGCTGGTGTCTGGACAGCGCCTCCGGCTTGCAGGCCACACACAGAGTTGCCTCAATCGAGGGACTGAGTCTGGTGCCGAACATTCTGTTGAAGAAAAAAGTCCACAATTGTCGAGTAGAATTTTTACAATATCTGGGCGTGACCAGAAGGCTTTGATGGGCATCTAAATCGTAGCTGAAACTTAAAATATTCTTTTTTAAAAAAATTAAGTTTTTTTTTTCATTTCACGGAAAAATATTAGCAAGAACATCTGCCGATCCACCAGCATTTGTGTAGGATTTATTTTTTTGCACAAAGCATGAACGTGCTGATAAGATCTAAGACGGTTGAAAGCGGTCCAGAGTTTGTTCGCTGGAACAAATGCTGCTGCTGCATGATAGCATTTATTTGGAAATTCTAGCGGCCGAAAGACTAAACCACAGCTGTGTTTGTGTGTGTAGAGGGGCAGTTGTGTATATTCGTGACTGTCAAGGGTGGACTTTGGCCGCGTTTGGCGAGTCGTGATTTAGCGGTGGGAACGATCAACAATGACAAGAAGGTTCTGGATAAAACTTCTGGAAGGGACTTCAATCAACCCCATCATCTCTACAGGTTTATTTAAAAAAAACATCAGTACAAATTTCTGAGAAGTCATCATCAGTCATCGTGTGAATTTGACAGGCCCCGGCCTGAGGATTTGGAATTTCCACTTCGAACGCAAAGCCGGCAAGAGAAATCGGAGCCACACCACTGGGATACATTTGAGCCTCACTTTTAATTCGAAAGTCTTCATCCAGCAGTGGACAGGGAATGTATAATATTGATGATGATCATGGTACTAGTTCCGACGTTAGCTGCGTCCGGGAACCGAACTCGAGTGTTTGGGTTCATAATGGCCCAGCCCAGCGCGCTAACCATGGGCATCTCAATGAGTTACCTTTTCAATGAGTTACCTTCTTACAAAATCCGTCCATGTCTCGCACCCCCAGAAAGGGCATCTCAATGAGTTACCTTTTCAATGATTTACCTTCTAAAAAAATCCGTCCATGTCTCGCACCCCCAGAAAGGACATCTCAATGAGTTACCTTTTCAATGAGTTACCTTCTAAAAAAATCCGTCCATGTCTCGCACCCCCAGAAAGGGCATCTCAATGAATTACCTTTTCAATGAGTTACCTTCTAAAAAAATCCGTCCATGTCTCGCACCCCCAGAAAGGGCATCTCAATGAGTTACCTTTTCAATGAGTTACCTTCTAAAAAAATCCGTCCATGTCTCGCACCCCCAGAAAGGACATCTCAATGAGTTACCTTTTCAATGAGTCACCTTCTAAAAAAATCCGTCCAAGTCTCGCACCCCCAGAAAGGGCATCTCAATGAATTACCTTTTCAATGAGTTACCTTCTAAAAAAATCCGTCCATGTCTCGCACCCCCAGAAAGGGCATCTCGCACTCCCCAGAGAGTGCACGCACCCCGGGTTAAGAACCACTGGTATATGTGTATGTATGTTGAACTTCTTTCACACCGTATGTAGGTAGCCAACTGTGCTAATCAGAGGCGCTTCGACATAAACCCATCAACCTGAGTTATATTTCCAGCCTGGGCTAACATCAGCGGCGAGTGAAAATCAAAGCCATTCCTGACCCTCTTCTTTCACCAATGTGTACTGACCAGCACGGGTATATATGGCCAAAACAACCTCCATGATTACCACGAGATCGAGCAGTGGATTGACAAAGGCTGCACATAATTTTAATTACTATTATTATAACTGCAATTGCATGAATGCTATAGCCAGGGTGTAATGGTTTAAACACCGGGGCTTTCAATCCAGAGGTCACCGGTTCAACCTTCCTGCGTGACAGTCAACACAATGGGAGAGGTTGGATGTTGAACAAATATATACCATATGACTGCATTAGAGACCTTTGTGTTGCATAGTGTACGCTCTTATGTAATCATTGCAGAGACCTAGATGAGCAGCAGTCTTGGCCTACTATTAAAACACTAAAAACAAAACTCAAAACAAAAATTCACCAGGTAAGGCCCACTGAGCTATAAAGCACTTTCTCAGAAGCAACCTGCCCACAAATGATAGCTCAACGAAGTGGCTCGTCACGTGCAAAAGTTATAGCAGCCAAATCCTCTAAAAGGCATATTTCTAAATGTGAAGGGGGGGGGGGAAGAAAAAAAAACGGAGGACCCGGAGAAAAATCCACGCGACCACTGGGAGAGTGACACGCACAACTCCAACTACAGAGCAACCGTCAGGGCCGGGATCGAACCCACGCACGCTTGGCATCGCGGTGCAGTGGGCGATTGTCAACAGCGCAATAAATGGCACAGGGCGTGGTGCTCCGTGCAAGTCTTTAGCGCAGCGTTGCCAACTCAAACAATGCAAGCACTCTAAAACAAAAGCCAGCGACTGCCGTACGACACGGCTGGGCGGAGAAGCTCAGCGCCACGGCCGTTGTTTAACGCTTTTAGCGAATGCCTTTTAGCACGTGGCCGTCGCGCAGCCAGAGCGTCACGTATGCAAGAGAGAAAGGCGCATGGCTAAATATCCGTGTCGATGTTACAGTGCGCGAGTGGACGTTCCAGCCCACGAAGCCGCGGAGTGACCGCTTCCTTACTTCCATCCTCCTCCAGCACGTGTAGGGCAGCAGCAACAACAACAGCAACAACAACAACAACCTGTACCACCGCCCCGGCACGCACGTGGCACGATGGTGCGACCACGGTCCCCTGTGCTGCCCGCATTCACACAGCGGGGGGCAGGGGGGCAGGGGGGCAGGTGGGGGGAGCTGTCACGCGTTGAGTAGAACGACGCCCCCCATCGGTGTCCGCGGATGTTTAAGAACGGCGCGCTGTGTCGCTTCTCGGCGGAGCTGAGCGGCACGTCGAGAGCGCCCAGTGACAAGCGAACGTGCGAACTCGACAAGTCAAATTTCTCGATAGCGGCAGGGGCGGGGAGTTTCTTCCTCTTCTTCACGCCGATGCCCACAACTGACGATGCCGAGTTTTATGCTGACGAGGAACCTCACCCCAATCGTGGCAGGAAAGCACGAGTGTGCTGTTTACCCCCCGTCCCCCCTCCCCCCCCCCAAACAAAAAAACCACTGTGGTTAAAGGCCTGCCCGCCCTGTGCTCGTATGAACGAGGGTTACTTGGCCATACTTCACCACGACGGCCTAGGTGCGGATTTGCATCTCTTTATGCGTGTACGTTGAACTTCTTTTCGCACCGTACGCGGCCAACGGTGTCCCTCGTAGGTGCGGAATTGGTGAAGGTGGGCAGGGTTGGAGTTGAGAACAGCGGTGGATGGATGTTGCTGCACTGTGGCCCTCTCTATGCCCCACAACGCCTGGCGCGCGCTCGCGCGTGTGTTTTATTGTGTGCGGGGGTCGCACATCCGTGAACTGTGCAAGCTCAACCGCTGCTTAGCGTCGGAAGTCTCACGTGGTCGGGCACACTACGACCGCGTGGTCATTCCCCCGGGGTCGTAGGGCACTTGAGAGGTCGGTGATGAACCGGCGTCGACTGAGACAGAGATAACACAAAAATATATATATAAACAATCGACACATTACTCATTGGTTTTTTTCGGTAAAGTCACGTATGTACAAATACCATAAAATTATATTGAAATAAATCAATCACGCAACACAAGCGATCTTCATCAGGTGTAAAAAAAACAAATAGCGAGGGAGCATACAGGGCGACACCAACGCAACACAGAGAGAGCGCCAAACTGCACGGAGGTAAATACAACAAGAAGATGAGAGACGAGAATTCAACAAACCTAAGAACAAAATGTACGTGATGCAAAACCAGTCAGGCCAACAACACAGTTAGACACTTGCCTGGCGGACCACGAATTTCAGAAGAGTGCTAAATTTCGTGTTCATCCTCTGGAATGAACATACCAGCATAGAGTGAACAAATACGAGGTACAAGTCAGCAGAAATACATATACAGGGACACCAAGAGGCAAGGAGAGGAAAGACGGACGGAGAAAAAGGGCCGGAGGGATGAACAGACAGAGGCCTTGAATAAGAGGTAGAGGTGGGGGGGAGGGCCCGAAGAGAGCAAGGGGGCACGGCAGCAGAGGGGGGGGAGGGGCAAGCAAGGGGTGCAATACGTTTAGGACAGAATTGTAAAGGTAACTTCCCCGTAGAAGTGTGTTAATAAAGAATTAAAGCTTTCGTGACTGCATAAATGACTCATTGTTTTTTTTCGGTAAAGTCACGTATGTAGAAATACCATAAAATTCTATTAAAATAAATCAATCACGACGTTTCGAGTAATTTATGCAGTCACGAAAGCTTTAATTCTTTATTAACACACTTCTACGGGGAAGTTACCTTTACAATTCTGTCCTAAACGTATTGCACCCCTTGCTTGCTCCTACCCCTCCCCCCCCTCTGCTGCCGTGCCCCCTTGCTCTCTTCGGGCCCTCCCCCCCACCTCTGCTGCTTATTTAAGGCCTTTGTCTGTTCATCCCTCCGACCCCTTTTCTCTGTCTGTCTTGCCTCTCCTTGCCTCTTGGTGTCCCTGTATATGTATTTCTGCTGACTTGTACCTCGTATTTGTTCACTCTGTCTATGCTGGTGTGTTCAACCCAGAGGATGAACACGAAATTTAGCACTCTTCTGAAATTCGTGGTCCGCCAGGCAAGTGTCTAACTGTGTTGTTGGCCTGACTGGTTTTGCATCACGTAATTTTGTTCTTAGGTTTGTTGAATTCTCGTCTCTCATCTTCTTGTTGTATTTACCTCCGTGCAGTTTGACGCTCTCTCTGTGTTGCGTTGGTGTCGCCCTGTATGCTCCCTCGCTATTTGTTTTTTTACACCTGTAGAAGATCGCTTGTGTTGCTGTCGAAACGTCGTGATTGATTGATTTTAATATAATTTTATGGTATTTCTACATACGTGACTTTACCGAAAAAAACCAATGAGTAATTTATGCAGTCACGAAAGCTTTAGTTCTTTATTAATCGACACATTGGTAAATAACACCGTGTGTGGCCTTCAAAGAAAACAAGCTAATAATAGGCGACGTTTCGGGCAATGGCCCTTGCCCATAGCGCACTATTGTTATGATCCGGCCTGAATAGTTTGCGAGTTGCTCTTCGAATGCAAAATGGGAACGAGAGATGGCGAGCGATCGTTCGGTGTTTGCTGTGTGTGTGTGTCTGCGTTATGTCTGGTGGAGAGAACAACCCAAGCAGCCTTTTGTGCACGTCCAGCAAATTAATCTCCTCGACTTCGAGGCGTTGCTCAAAATATTTCCCGTGCTAAGCCCCCCACCCATTGCTGCCGAGCCTGCGACTTTCGGAGGCCGCGAGCTCACACTATCGGCGTCCTCCCGAGTGACGCCCCGGAATCGCCACTCCTAACGTCGGAAGTGTTTCTGGGAGGGGGGGGGGTTGTTATGTCTGTCCGAATGCCACGCTCGGCACGTTGAAAATGGTGCCCGCCCGGCCCCACCTCCACCACCAAAAACGATTCAAGTTCTTCGCGAGTGCAAATTGTTCATGCGTTCTTCGTGCAAGCGGTTTATTTTTTTGTTCACGCATTTTTTGTTAAATCGAGAATAGTGGGGGGACGATGAGGAGGAGGAGGAGGAGATGGCCGGCACGGCTGAGAAAGTGGGTTCCAATTCGGGTGTCAGCCAATTAAACAGGGTTCTCACGTACAACGAGTTGGTGGTCACAGCACGGTCACCAATGACTAAACATAGACAGAGACCCACAGACTCACGTAGATACATATAGACTTACATAGAGACCCATAGACTCACATAGAGACCAACATACTCATATAGATACCCATAGACCAACAGAGACCCACAGACTCGCATAGATGCCCATAGACTCACATAGAGACCCGCAGACTCACATAGAGACCCATAGTCTCACATAGAGACCCACAGACTCACATAGAGACCCACAGACTCACATAGAGACCCACAGACTCACATAGAGACCCACAGACTCACATAGAGACCCATAGGCTCACATAGAGACCCATAGACTCAGATAGAAACCAATAGACTCCCATAGAGACCCACAAACTCACATAGAAACCCGTAGACTCACAGAAGCCCATAATGAATGCTTTAAAAAAAAAACACACACACACATGCGGAAGCGCATTTCTGAATTTTCGCAGAGGTTCACGTCCCTGGTAACACTGCCATGCATGTTACATCTAAATGCGTGCCGTCCGCTTCACAATGTAATTCGTTAAAGAGTACTAAGCCATTATGCACCGGCTTCATGGTTAAAATATTTATACAGTAGACTCTCGATTGTCCACGTGGTTTAACCGATTTGCGGATTAACTGCGCGTCTGAGATTTTGACCTAAATGAATCATTTATGGCTTTCCCTTACGCCCAAATTGATCCTCTAAAACGAGTTGTACATTTGTAGGGAATTTTCGGGACATCCTCACACACAAACACCACACAACCGCGGGTTAAGGGTCACGAGAGCGCTGCCGTGCACGACACGCGATCTGATTGCTGGGTGGAGGACAGTCTGATCGGATTGTCCCCAGAAGGATTAACAGAGGGGGGGAAACCCGAGAAAGGTTAGCAAAGGGGGGGGGGGGACCCCGAAAAGGGAATGACTGTGAAAAAGGTGGGAAGACGGGCTATATAAGAGAGCGGAGTTGGAGGGTTCTGAGTTGGTTTTCGATGATGAGTGGAAGTTCCGGTGTGATGTTGCCTTGAAAATAAAGATCCTGCTTAACCATCTTAAGTCTCCTCTTCACATTTTTATTCTTCGAAATGTTTACTGCAAGTCACGTGGTTAAACCAACGAAATGTGTTGCTCCGGTTAATCCGAAATCCACGTGATCGCCTCTACAGTGCAGTAGTTGCAATATATTTACAACAGTGGGAGGAGTTTGATTGATTTTGATTGGCGTGGCTCTGCTGTCCACTTAGTGGGCCGAGTCTTCTGCACGGGAGCAGGAAAGTTGTATTATCACTGAGCAGACGCATCAGTGATAATAACACTGATGCGGTCGATCGTGAGTATTTGTTCTCAATCAAAAGAGTAACAATCGAAATCGTCAGTTGTGCTTCATTTTGAGTGATTTATCCGATCATTTATTTTGTGAGTTTTAATTTGCGAAACTGTGCGCTGGCAGAGAAACTTAAACGTAATTTATATCCATATTAGTGGTTTCCGGCATAGAGATCCGTAGAAAATTCATACTATTGGATTATTGGCGATTTTGAATTATCCGCGAACGTCTTGCCCATCATGAGCGCGGGTAATCAAGAGTTTGCTGTCATTTAAACAATAACCCACAAATTACAGGACAGTACTTGATTGCGAGGGGGAAAAAAAATCCACAAAGTAACATCGCCGCCTCTTCTGGCAGACGAATGCCCACTTAAAGATCTGGCGCTGCGTGCATCTTGCGTCACGTTAGGAACAACTGCCACTGGGCGGGGCCCCCAGGCGAGACCGCCGCAGGGGGCATTTGAAGGGTGGAATTGACGTGCTCTGGAGGTGCCGAGCTATTTAAGCGAGTGCCGCCCTGTACATGCGAACCCGTACACGCGTATTTCGTTTTTTGACAATTTTTAATTCACTCGACGCCGATTTCTAAGCAACACATCCAGTTGCGCAGACGTGGGTTGAGGTCGTCGCCCCGTCGCGTCAAACCGATTTCAATCACTCCGGCGTCTCGATCCATGGACCCTTCGACGATAACACAACAGTACGGCAGTGTCAAACTTATTTCGCGACGTACGTAGTCCACTATGCTAATCGACTTGTAAGGGATTGCCCCGCCCCCCGCCTCTTTGATTTTCATTCGGGAGCTTGTTGCGCGCGTCTGTTTTCGCGACAGACGAAACCCCTGAATGAACTGCCGCCAGAAACATCTGCCCCTTTGATCCGTCCTCTTAAGAGGGCCGTGGAGGAGGATGCGCTGAGCGCAAGAGACTCGCTCTGTTCCAAAGGGGCCATGTGTGGAATAAAACTGCCCGCCTTGTTTGTGCCAGAAATATGATCACCATTATCATTCACGATCATTCCATTCCCAACGGCGCCCGCCACCTCCGCCGCCACTCACGAGCCTGTGATGTTGACGATGCACCCGGCAGAACCGATTTCATTGCTCCATCTCCCCGGCGGACGTCGATGGCGTACGCCTCGGGACCCATTCCATACTGGACAGCTGTGTGGGGGGTGGGGGGGGGAGCTTCATAGCTCCACCGGATTCCTCCAACAGTCTAAATAAAAATCCCGATTCTGATTCCGTGGCTGCCGCCCCGCAATGATTCTTGACCACCGGGACTCCGTCCCTTCTAGCCGTGACGCATCTTATAATATTTTATATAGAGCCCTGTAGCTCTGTGGGCAGCATTGAGTCTATGGGCAGCTCTGAGCCTCAGCCCAAGGCGCTCTCTTTCCCGCAGTTTAAAGAGCGGTTGCGAAATATCGAGTGATTTAGTTGGCAGGGGCAGTGCAAGGGCCGAGGGATGAGTGACCGTAGCAGAGGGCACGTGGGGGTCACGAAAGTGGTGTAGGGAAGGGACGGGATGGAGTGGAAGAGTGATGGGAGAAAAGTGGAAGGGAATGGGAAATAGAGAAGAGGTGGGGCTTTAAGAGAGAGACAGAATGAGGTTAAGAAGGCGGACTGCTTGATGTACAGGGGCGGTGTTGAATCTACGGGCAGTGTTGAGTTTACGGGCAGTGTTGAGTCTATGGACAGTGTTGATTCTATGGCCATTGTTGAGTCTATGGGCAGTGTTGATTCTATGGGTACTGTTGATTCTATGGGCAGTGTTGAGTTTACGGGCAGTATTGAGTTTACGGGCAGTGTGAGTCTATGGCCATTCTTGAGTCTACGGGCAGTGTTGAGTCTATGGGTACTGTTGATTTTATGGGCAGTGTTGAATCTAAGGGCAGTGTTGAGGTTACGGCAGTGTTGAGTTTACAGGCAGTGTGAGTCTATGGGCATTGTTGAGTCTATGGTGCAGTGTTGAGTCTACGGGCAGTGTTGAGTCTGTGGGCAGTGTTGATTATATGGGCAGTGTTGAGTCTATGGGCATTGTTGAGTCTATGGTGCAGTGTTGAGTCTACGGGCAGTGTTGAGTCTCCGGGCAGTGTTGAGTTTACGGTCAGTGTGAGTCTATGGGCATTGTTGAGTCTATGGGCAGTGTTGAGTCTATGGGCAGTGTTGAGTCTATGGACAGTGTTGATTCTATGGGTACAGTTGATTCTATGGGCATGGTTGAGTTTACGGGCAGTGTTGAGTCTATGGGCAGTGTTGAGTCTATGGCCATTGTTGAGTCTATGGGCAGTGTTGAGTCTATGTACATTATTCAGTTTACGGTCAGTGTGAGTCTATGGGCATTGTTGAGTCTATGCACATTATTCAGTCTATGGGCAGTGTTGATTCTATGGGCAGTGTTGAGTCCATGGACAGTATTAAATCGATGGGCAATACTGAGTCTATGTACAGTGCTGAGTCTGTGGGCAGTGCTGAATCTATTATGCAATGTTGAGTCGATTGGCACTGCTGAGTCTATGTGTTGTGTCGAATCTATGGGCATTGGTGAGTCTATGGACAGTATTTAGTCTACGGGCAGTGTTGAGTCTATGGGGCAGTGTTGAGTCTATGGACAGTGTTAAGTATATGGGCAATGTTGAGTCTATGGTGTCGTGTTGAGTCTATGGGCAGTGCTGAGCTTATGGGCAGTGCTGAGTCTATGGGCAGTGTCCTTTGGGTCTTTCGACAAAGCCACATAGAAAAAAGAATCAAAATAATAAAAATGGCACGACGTTTCGATCGCAACACCAGCAATCGTCTTCAGGTGAAAAAAGAGGGGGAAATTTGCCAAAGCAGGCTGTTTATGAAGGTGTAGAGATGGGGGCGGGACAGCTAATGTTAATGTGGGGGAGGTCTCCGTCACCTGCAGTCGGTCTACACCAATCAAAGAGCTGTTTATAAAGGTTTAGAGAGGGGCGGGGCAGCTAATGCCAATGTTGGGACGGTACTACGGAGCTGTGGGGGGTGGCCATTGTATTGTGAGAGATTAGCATGTCAATGTAAGACAGCGCAGTGGCCACATGGAGGTGGAAAACAATGGCAAGCCGCCATTTACTAACACAGCGCAATGTCCACCCCACACAGCTCCGTAGAACCTCCCCCCACATTAACATTAGCTGCCCTGCCCATCTCTAAACCTTCATATAACAGCTTGCCTCGGCAGATTTCCCTCTCTTTTTCACCTGAAGACGATTGCTTGTGCGGCGATCGAAACGTCGTGATGTTGTTATTCTTTTGGTTATTTTTTTTAATATATATCTACGTGGCTTTACCGAACGACCCGCAGAATATTAATTCCTGCAGTCACGAAAGCTTTAAGTCTATGGTACAGTGTTGAGCCTATGGTCAGTGTTGAGTCGATTGGCACTGCTGGGTCTATGGGCAGTGTTGAGTCTACGGCGGATAGTTTCGCTTGACACGCAGCTCTTGATTTAAAGAGGGCACCTCGAACCACGTCCAACAACTCCCAGCACCCGTAACGCTCGGCTCCAAGCGAGCCCGGCGTTCCCATCATTGCGATCACGGCGAAAGCGAGCCGTTGGACGTGTACGAATGAATATATGAATGTTTGTGCTGCTCTTTTTTATTCATCAAGATCATGGCACGTACGCGGGGGTTTTTTTTTTTTAAATCGCGTCTTTGGAGAGCGCTGAGATTCATCACAAATCTGTCAACGATTTGGCCCGTGGCCTGGTTTCGGTGGGAAACGATGGAATATTTCTCAAATAAATACAGGCAGTTTGTGTGCGCCCGTGTGCGTTTTAACCTTTGAATAAATACGTGCTCATTTCAAGGAAACGGAATACTTCTCTCCCAGCGCGCCCAGCGGTAAAGCAACAACGTAAAAACCCGACAATTCCCCAAACAAACCCACGTTGCATTTCACTGACACTCCAAGCCGCGAGGTGGCAAGTGGATAGGTTCATCTCTGTGTCGAGGTCATTCGTGGACGAATGGCGCAGCCCTGCAATTGCTTCCTCACGGCAATGCTGGTAGAGGGGGGGGGAGGAACCTCTGTAGAACCGTGCTACCGACTTCCTTCTCCGTTCCGCTCTCATCAATCAATCAATCAAGCAATCGATCTTTATTTTGCGTGCCAATATCGCCGATTATAAAGGCGGCTTCGGTTCGCATTTTACAACAAAACGGAAACGGTACGGAGGGGGGGGGGGGGTCACGGGGTCACGGGGTCACGGAGCGACGAGAGTGAGAACACGAATCCCGTCAGCCCTCGACGGCTCACGGCGACCGGAGCAGATGACAAAAACGTGGAACCCTCGCGCAGAGTAAAGCGCAGTCGCGCGCAAGGAACAGCGATGAGAAAGGTAAAGTGGTAAATAAAAATAAGTAATTAAATGCGGTGAGTGAAAAGTAGAGAGAGTTTTTTTTTTTTCAAATTCGTAGATTTTGCACCTCAGAGGTGGCAACCCTGAAGCGACATCTGAACGTTCGTGTCGATTATTTTGAGTACTTGGATGCTTTAAATTTCCACTTGATAAGCCACCTCGTTGAGCTGTCATTTGTGGCCGTGTCGCTTCCGAAAAAGAAGCTAATAGCTCAGTGGGCTTTACCTGGAAAGATAAAATATATATATACTAGCTTTACTACCCGGCTTCGCCCGGGTTATGCTTCCAAATGCGCGGGTCACGTGACATATTTGACGTCAGCTCACTAACCGTGCAAAAAAATAAATGCATTATTGAGCTCCCCCCCCCAAAAAAAGTGTATTTTTATAATTTCTACATGGTGTACGGTCTGGAAAGTACCCACATGGCAATTTTAAAGTTTTTTGCATGTCGGGAAGTACGCTTAACATTTTGAACAGACACACATATTCACAACGTTGCCTTTTATATATATACGGAGATTTGTATATTTTTAGAAGTTATTTTTTAACCTTCCCTTCACTTTGCACTCCTATCGTGTGCTTTTATATTATTTGTTGTTGTTAAAGTTCTGACCCTTCGCGACTGGACATTTGTGGAGAAAATATCATACTAGTCTATCGGATTCCTCCTCCTCCCCCAGTATAAATAAAGATTCTCAATTCTGATATTCAGTCGCCCGTTGTGAACAAAGCCAGAGAGGCGCATAGGGGATCAGTTTGGGGGGGGGGGGGGCATCTATCCAAGGTGCCAGAGGTCGTATGGAGACACGGCGAGGATTGAGTGTAAGAGGTCACGTAATGGATGGGGGGGGGCACGTCCAGAGAAATTATTAACTTAAATTATGAAAGAGGGGGGCCTCCAAGGAAGAAGCGCAAGAGGGGATAGGGGATGGGGGGGGGCAGAACCCAAAAGATCGGAATCAGACATTGTATTTATACTGGAGAAATCCGATGAGCTGTAAAGCTCTTTTTCACTGATGCGCAGTAATGGTGGGAGACAGGAGGAGGAGGTTTTTTTAGGCGGTAGAGAGTAGACGTGAGATATGATGAGAAGGAGGAGGAGGAGAGAGGGTGAAAGGGTTGTTTGTGATTAGTTTGTTGTCCTTCCCCCAAACACCTCCGATTAGCACGGTTGGCTACGTACGGTGCTAAAGAAATGCAACATACGTACACGCATAGACGTGAGGAGGTGCGGGATACAGAAGAAAAAGAGGCTGAAGCCAACAGCGGTGTCCGTGCCATTCCGGACACGTGTCCGTGTTGGTGTGGAGCGGAACAATATAATTCCCTTGCCGACGGATATTGGCAATGAACTGAATATGCGCGTTCCAAAACCTCTGCTTTTAAACACTTAGCAACGACCACCCGTTGGAATACCGCTCCCCCTAAAGCACATTCGTAAATTCAAACCCGTGTTGAAGATGAACATCGCTCTCCCGCTGAACGCCAATTTCCACTTGGCAACTCCAACCAACAACAACAACAAAGAACAATAAAAAAAACAACAATAACAAAATAAAGAGGCGCATTCGTCCCGAAAAGAATGGACGTGGCAAGGCGGCAAGAAATGTTCGGGCATTTGCAGATTTCCATCGGCGCTGCCAACTCTGCTCACAATTTCCAACGCTGCGTTTTTGTCTTTTTTGGTGTGCGTCTCAATCTTGGTGAGTCGACGCAGCTAAACAATCGGTGAGTCCAGGCCAGGGGTGGGTGGGTGGATGGGTGGGGTGGGGTGAGGGTTTGTCAGCTACTAAAAATGACAAAATGAGGCATTTTAATTTTCGAATTCTGTGAAGAAGAAGAAGAAGAAGAAGAAAAAAAAGACCAATGAAAAAAAAGCAACCTCAATGTTTCAAAGAGCCGCAATGTCACGTGATGAATACGAGACGGTGGTGGACCTTTGAAAGAGCCGCAAAGTGGCTCGCGAGACCCACGGTGCCGCCTCCTGGTGCAAGCGGACACAGCTGCAAGCGTCCAGATATGTTTTGTTAAACGCATCGTTATGCATGTAAAAAAATCATTCATTATTCTATTCATTGTCGGGCAATGGCCCTTGGGCGACGTGCCATGAAGAAGGGACGTTGACTCAAAACGTCGCCTGTTACTATTATAATTTTTCTCTTCTTTGGTTCTTTCGGTAAAGTCACGTAGAATGAGAATAACATAATAAAATAAAACAATTACATTCTCACGACGTTTCGGCCACAACACAAGTGGCCTTCTTCAGGTGAAAGGAACAAACCTGTCGGGACGACAGAGCTACAATGAACGCTGCTAAGATTCGCAGCGTCTTTTTTAGCTGGTTGAGAGAAGTGAGGCACCTTGACAAAGGGGTTTACATATCAAGCAGGATAATTTAGCATTGAAACAGTTGAGAGATTAGCTTGTGACTGGTCACAGAAATAGCTATGTTTCTTTGAAGGCCACACGCGGTGTTGATGGCCGAAACGTGTCAAGGTTTTCGTTGTCGGTCACTCTTCTCGTGGTACTGTTTGTTGCTGGTCGCTCGGCGCTTTGGTCATATTAGCGCCTGTACTCTGTAACCGTGATACAAAAAAAGAAACATTTAACACTAAAACTTTGTTTTTATTTTGCTTTACCAGATAAGGCCCACTGAGCTACGTAGCTCTTTCTCTGAAGTGACCTGGTCACAAATGATAGCTCAACGAAGTGGCTTATCAAGTGGTGATTTATCGCAGCCAAATGCTCCAAATGCACGTTTCTCAGTGTCGAGTGAAAAATCAGAGGACCTGGGGAAAAATCCACGCGACCACGGAGAGGCGACACGCCAAATATAAAGCAGGCGTCAGGGTCGGCGTCGAACCCACGACCTCCTGTATCCCAACACGTACCAGGGTGAACTTCAACAACAAGCCCTGGTTCTCAGCAAAGCTCAGAAGGTTGAGGTTGGAGAAGGAGGAAGCGTTTAGGAGTGGGAATAGAGACAGATTCAAGAAGTCGAAGAACAGGTTTAGCAAGGAGGTGAGAGAGGCTAAACGACTGTACTCAGAGAGACTAAAACACCAGTTCTCTGCTAACAACCGTGCTTCTGTCTGGAGAGGGCTCAGGCAGATCACCAACTACAAACCCAGAGCCCCCCACACCACTAACGACTCCCGCCTAGCCAACGACCTGAACGAGTTCTACTGCAGATTTGAAAGACAATTGGACTGTCCTGAACTACCCCTTCCCACCCAAGAGGCCTCATCCCCCACCCATACTACAGAGACGACTCTCTCCTTTCAGGAGGGAGAAGTTAATAGACTTTTCAAGAGGCAGAATCCACGCAAAGCAGCCGGGCCGGACTCTGTCTCTCCAGCCACCCTCAGGCACTGCGCTGACCAGCTGTCTCCGGTGTTCACCAACATCTTTAACACCTCCCTGGAGACATGCCATGTACCAGCCTGTCTCAAGTCCTCCACCATCATCCCTGTGCCCAAAAAGCTAAGGCCAACAGGACTAAATGATTATAGACCGGTCGCCCTTACATCTGTGGTAATTAAGTCTTTTGAGCGCCTGGTCCTGGCACACCTCAAAGCCATCACAGACCCTCTCCTGGACCCCCTTCAGTTTGCCTACAGAGGCAACAGGTCTGTGGACGACACAGTTAACATGGCCCTCCACTTCACCCTATAGCATCTGGACTCCCCAGCATCCTACGCCAGGATCCTGTTTGTGGACTTCAGCTCTGCCTTCAACACCATCATCCCTGCCCTGCTTCAGGATAAGCTCTTCCTGCTGAACGTGCCCGACTCCACCTGTAGGTGGATCACAGACTTCCTGTCTGACAGGAAGCAGTGCGTTAAGCTGGGAACACAAGTCTCTGACTCCAGGTCCATCAGCACCGGAACTCCTCAGGGCTGCGTCCTTTCCCCACTGCTCTTCTCCCTGTATACCAACAGCTGCACCTCCAATCATCTGTCCGTCAAACTCTTGAAGTTTGTCGGACGACACCACCCTCATTGGGCTGATCTCTGGTGGGGATGAGTCTGACTATAGGTGGGAAGCTGACAACTTGGTGACCTGGTGTAGTTAGAACAACTTAGAGCTAAATGCTCCAAAGACAGTTGAGATGGTTGTGGACTTCAGGAAGAATACAGCCCCACTCACCCCGATCACCCTGTTAGACTCCCCAGTCAAAATTGTAGAGTCCTTCCGCTTCCTGGGCACTATTCTCTCCCGGGACCTCAAGTGGGAACTGAACATCAGCTCCCTCACCAAGAGAGCACAACAGAGGATGTACTACCTACGGCAGCTGAAGAAATTAAACCTGCCAAAGACAATGATGGTGCAATTCTATACAGCAATCATTGAATCCATCCTCACCTCCTCCATAACCGTCTGGTACGCTGCTGCCACTGCCAAGGACAAGAGCAGACTGCAGCGTATCATCCACACTGCTGAGAAGGTGATTGCCTACAATCTACCAACCCTCGAGGACCTGCACACCACGAGGACCATGATGCGAGCGAGGAAGACTGTGGCCGATTCCTCCCACCCTAGACACTTCTCTGTTCCAGCTACTCCCCTCCGGCAGAAGGCTGCGGTCCATCAGGACCAAAACCTCACGCCACAAAAACAGTTTCTTCCCATCCACTGCTGGCCTCTTCAACAAGGCCAAGGGCTTACACTAACTTTAACATTGTATCTACAAAATGACACCTTGCCAATATAAACTATGTTACCCTTTTTGTATGTTTTTATTTATTTCAAGATTGTATCTTATAGCTATTTTATATTCTAGATTTATTCAATTTTATATACTTTAGCCCCTTGGTGTTAGTTAGACTTTGAACCCTTATTATAGTAAGACTTGTTTACCACTTATTTAAGATTTTAGATTTCTATATGTTGAATGTATGCACCATCCTGCCAAAGTAAATTCCGTGTCTGTGTGAACTTTCATGGCGAATAAAACCCTTTCTGATTCTGATTCTATACCAAGACGAGGTAGTTAACATCTCGTCCCAAACCCGCATGCATCGAGTGTCACCTTAACCTGTTGGTAGTGGTCGTGAGGGGGGGGGATTAGGGGAGAGGGTTGGAAACTCAAAGCGGAGATGTGCCTCCCTCGGGTGGAAGCCACGGGGTGGAATTTGGAACACGTGTGGTCTTTTTTGCCAGCGGCTGAGACGGCTCCAGCACCACGTGACTCCCCCCCCCCCCTCTTTATCCACGCCAACCCCCATTCCTGGGCTGTCGGGAGGAATGGACGGCTCTTTGGGGGCTCGTTAGTGGCTCGGCTCCCCCCCCGCTTGTGCCCTGTGTGCCACTGAGATCCGGCCGCTCTCCCACAGCCAGATGCGACGAACGCCCTCCATTGTAAAATTCCAGACGAGCGGCGTTTTGCCCACCCCCTTGCCGTTCGCCATTCCGGCGATTGTTGACCTGCAAAGGGGCCGTCCATAAATGACGTCACGCGATTGTGGACGATTTTTTACCCCCCCCCCCCCCCTGCTCGTCACACGGCGTCACAAAAAGTCAGACCCCCACTCAAATATGACGTCACAAAGCTCTGCCCCCCCAAAAAAAAAACCGCTGCACTCTAATATTGTAGGAAAACATTTATTAAAAAGTCGATTTAATTAAGTAGAACGTGTTCTCTATATTTATTTAAAGTTGCGCATTTTAATGTTACACATCGTCACAAATGTCTGACACCCCCCCCCACCCCAGGTGCGTGACGTCATTTATGGACTGCCCCAAAAGCTTCACAGAGTCACGTAGCCTCTTGTAAACGACCCAATGCAGACCCGAAGTTTCCTGTGGAGCGACAGATCAGGCAGATTACACACAGCATTGCGCGGCCGATTAAAAGGTAATGCCGCGTGACTGATTCAGGATGAGACTTCTGCTTGTCAAACCTGACCTGATCGTAAGCACACTGCCCAGGTATGTGAAACTCTCCACTCTCTCCACAACTGCTCCATCACCAATGGGGAGCTAAGGGGGTGGAGTCTTCGGTCGCACACAATACCCAAGCAGGTACTTAGTTTTGTTGGGGCTGATGTTAAGACCCCACCTCTTAGTGGTACACTCCAGGTTCAGCAGCAGCGCCTCCAACTCCTCCTCTAAGTGAGCAGCAATCACCAGATCATTAGCATACACATCATTGTTGACCAATACGGAGCCATCCCTCGACCGCACCCGGGCATCGATCAACCTCCTGTTGTATTTGCACCAGATGGAAATTCCTCCAGTACAGCCATGGAAAGCTTTTCGAACTACGTGGTCAAAAATGATGTTAAATAATGTGGAAGCCAGAGGAACTCCCTGTCGCACCCCAGTGGGAACATTGAATGGCTCCGACTTCTGGTCACGTAGCTTCACCCGAACCTGCCCACCATCATGAATACACTTAATGAGTGTGAGTAGAGATTCACGAACTCCGAAAGAACGAATAACTGCCCACAGCCCTGGCCTGTTGATGGTATCATAGGCCTTTAACAGGTCCATAAAACAGAGATGTGGGTCATGTTGAAATTCTCTACACATCTGCTGTAGCAGACAGACATAGAATATGGCATCCGTGCAAGATCGCCGTGATCTGAAACCACATTGGGGCTCCGCAAGCCTCTCCTCAGCGTGCCTGGCAAGGGGATGTTGAATAACCCTTGCCAGGACCTTTCCCTGCACACTGAGAAGAGACAGTCCCCTATAGTTGTTACAATCTGTGCGGTCCCCTCCTCTGCAGAACCCATCCTGTGGTCCAGACGGTTGTGATGATGTCATGTAGGGCAGTCCTGCCCACAGATACCACCCTCCCTCGGCATTTCCAGGGAGATCGTCTCTGCCCAGCACTTTTCCTGGTCTCAGACTTCGGATCACCCTTCTCACTTCCTCCACAGATGGCACCTCAGCCAAGCATTCAGAAGGAGTGGCTACTTCCACCAATAATTGAGGCATGGCAGCCTTACGCCGTATCCACTGCCACAAACAACCATGGCAGCAGTAAATGTGGATACCTGATGCACACACTGAAACTTAAAAACTCTCCAAGAGTGTGCGACTGTGGTCTTCCAGAACAGAGACCAAACGACGTATAACGACGCAATGCCCCACGACCTCCTCTATACCAGGCGAGGTAGTTAACATCTCCTATCCACGGTGATGATGATGAGAGAGAGACGCAGACTCCAAATACAGAGCACGCAACAGGGTCGGGATCGATCCAACGACCTTCTGTATACCAGGCAAGGTAGTTAACATCTCGCCACTGTAGCACCCCCAATTACCCACAAGCCCCCCTCCCGCCCCCCCCCCCCCCCCCCCCCAACTGGGAGCCGCATCCCTCACTATTAATCAGGGCAGCCACTGGCTGGATTCGAACCGTGAACTCTACGAAAATTGACAAATGCGCTCAAGCTCGTGGTGTGTTTCTTTAACGCATTCATTCTGGGCCTCTGTGAGTCTGTGCAATCTACTGGCACGTTGTGTTCCAGTTGTATGTTCAGAGTCCTCTGTTGACGAAAATCACCCCAGGATAACACATGTCTACAGCCAATAAATGTAGTCCAACTTTACTAATTCTGGGTCACTGAGAATGAAAATGAGGCTTAAAATTGTTGTTTGGCTCCAGTTTTCAAAATATGCTGCTGGGTCAGTATATACGACCCTTGACTAGGGAATGGCGAATGATGAGTGAGTTATATAGGGAAGGGATCTCAAATTTAAACAGAAATTACTAAAATACATATTCTTTGGGTCTTTCGGTAAAGTCACGTAGATAGGTCCAAATTAATACAAATAAAATAAAAACTACGACGTTACGATCACAACACAAACGATCGTAATCAGGAGGGGGAAAAAAAGTTGGAGTTTTTTGTTCATTTTATTTTTTATTAATTTGAACCTATCCACGTAACTTTACCGAAGGACCCAAAGAATATGTATCCCTGCAGTCACGAAAGCTTTAAGTCAAGATTTGACTAAAATACATATTTGACTGGATCTATGGGTTTGGACAGTACTTGCTTTTTGAGCAAAACAATGAATAATGCAATCTGACCCTGGTATTGCATCATACATGATATCAATGGCATCGTGTTATTCCTAGAAGTCCTTGATGATGCAATCATAACTCGGCTGTCATCCCTCTGCTGAATAAATTGCCCTATATCAGCTGTAGAAATCATACAGTGTCGTGCTCTCTTATTTGTCAGTGTTCGATTTTACAAAGGGACACATTTCTGTTTATCCAAAGTGAGCAGAGATGCCTCGTACTTGTGTAAACAAAGCAGATAACTTCTGCTATGTTTGTGATGAAGTGACTTTTGCATCACAAAAGTGCATTATACCCACTATGGTTAAGAAAGTCTATCACCTTTATTTTGGCTGAAAAATTGGAGATCAGAAGAAGATGTGGGCCCCACACACATGCTGCAACACTTGTGCAACAAATCTTTGCCAGTGGTTGAACAGAAAAAGTAAATTTAAGCATTTTGCAGTGACAATGATTTGGAGAGAGCCAACAGATCATATCAGCGATTGTTACTTCTGCATGGCGCTTCCAGTTGAGAAAGGTGTGTCAGAAAAAAGAGTGGAACGTGCATTATCCAAACATTCCATCAGCTATACGCCCAGTATCCCCCAGGGTGAAGGACTGCCTTTTCCTGATGCACCAGAATCATTCTCACTTGAGTCAGACAGGAAGAGAATGAAACTTCTGGTCCTGAACCATCAAGGTCACATGACGCAGATTTTCTCCCATCCTCCTCCTCTGAACCACACCTTATAACACAAGGTGAACTGAAAAACCTTGTCAGGGATTTAGAAAAGTGTTCAGCATCCACCACTTGTTGAATCAAGGAATATTTTGTTACCACCCTTACACATAACACTAGGTCTGATGAAGAACTTTGTCAAAACCATGGACAAAACACAAGCAGCTTTCAAGTACCTCCGTGGAAAATTTCCAAGGTTAAGTGAAGCGAAGATAAAGGAAGGTGTCTTTGTTGGTCCTCAGTTTCGTGAACTTCTTAGAGATGATGCATTTGACGGTGCGCCGCGTGGCAAGGAAAAGACGGCATGGAGCGCCTTCCAGTTAGTGGCAACAGATTTTCTCGGAAACAACAAGGCAGACAACTGCAGGGAGTTGGTGGAAAACCTCCTCAAGGCATACAAAAGCCTTGGTTGCAACATGTCACTAAAGATACATTTGTTGCATTCTCATCTCGATTTTTTCCCACCGAACTGCGGAGCAGCGAGCGACGAGCATGGCGCGCGATTCCACCCAGGACATTGCAACAATGGAGAAACTCTATCAGGGCCAATGGAGCCCATCAATGCTTGTAGACTATTGCTGTACAGTGACAAGAGATGGTCCATTTAATGAATATAAGAGACAAGCCAAGAAGCGCCTAGACACTGAATAAGGACTAAACTATTTACTTACATATACAAAATAGTTTATTGCCTTTTGTTTCATAATACTTTTTATTTATGTAACCCCTTTGCTGATGTTTAAAGTATTACAACCATAAACATATGAAAAGACCTAGGTTTACAATTTATGAGTAAAAACTCTACGATCTACACAATATACATAGACGTAAAATAAAAAAAAAACTTAAATATCTTGGGAACAGTAGCCAATCTGTTGTTTTAATTATCATATATGAATTCAGCACATCGAAATCCATAATAAACCACACATTTCATCTCTGAAGCAGACGACCTCGAAATAATTGTAGACCAAAAAAAAAAGATCTCCAAAATCTTGAATAAACACAAGATCCAGGTCCGATTCAAAACATTACATAAAATCCGTGATCTGGTTCCGTCTGTAAAATATGTGATTCCGGACATACAGTACCCTAGGGTCTACAAACTAAGTTGCCTCTGTGGTAGTAGTTACATTGGAGAAACCAAACGACATGTCTCGGACCACATTCGTGAACACAAAGCAGACCTAAAACACGGTAGGACCAACACCTCGGCCGTGGCAAATCACTGTTATAATTCAGTAGGCTCACATGACCTTGACTTCTCCAAGACAGAGGTTCTTTGCAAGCCATCTGGCTACCATGAGAGATTCGTTCATGAGGCTATCCACATAAACAAACACAGAGACAATTTCAACCGAGAAGATGGATTCTGGCTTAGCAATCATTGGAAGGATTTGATAAACCATTTCGGGTCTTAATTGATTGTTCACGCTTACGGTGGCTTTCAGACCGCATCCATTATTTTCGTCTCCCCCCTCCTCTTTTCCGAACATAGATGGACTCGTCCATCTGAATAACTGTCAAATCGCTCTCCGTGGTGCTACCGTTTAAAAAAACGCCACTTTTTTCAAATGTTCTAGCCGTGGTTTTCACACCTGATGATGATTGCTTGTGCTGCAGTCGAAACGTCGTGAGAATGTTATTGTTTTATATTTTTATTATTTTATTGTTTCTCTTCTACGTGACTTTACCGAAAGAACCAAGAATATTATTGTAGACCAGTTTAATTGAAGGCTTGATTCACTGAAAGTAGATTGTGTACCTTAATTATGAGTGTGAAGAGCATCACACGCCCTTATGAAGCCATTTAGAATGAGTGTAGAAATCCTTACCACCAAATCTATGTACGAGGCAATTTTTTTTTTATCATTTCACACAAGAAGAAGCCTCACGAAGTCTCAAGACTTGTTCTGCATCGGGATGTTTGGCCAAAATAAACTCACATTTGTCAGAATTTGGCTTCGCGTGGCTAAATCCAAGCGCCGAGAATTTAAATCGGATAGCGCGCCCTCTACTGTGCAAAGAATTATAAACAAAAAGGGGGCTATGAAAAATATATATATTTTTTAATCAGTTTTACCCTTTTTGGCAATACAACAGGAGTCGTGTTCAGATGTTCAAACACCAAATTGAAACATTTTGCAAGGAATCAAGTTGCTGCATTAACCACACACGGTGCTTGTGGTGAACATGCAAACACGATCTGATTATAATATATGCATTGTCCTTGAAACTGATCGGCCTAAGTGACCTCGTCTCACCACCAGTGGCCTCGTCTCACCACCAGTGTCAGACCAGAGAACAACGCCAAAAGGCGACCAGTACAAAGACAATGCCACTATCAGAGCATTTCTAGCTTGGGGTGAGCAGCGATATCATTGGGATATCTTTTTTGCCAATATCAAAATATGAAAAAAAGAAAATTGGTTTCACCCTTTCTGGCAACAAAACAGGTGGTGGTTAATATGTTCAAACAACAAATGGATACATTTTGCATAATGTCTGTATTGATCACACGTACTTGTGGCAAAACATGCAAACAAACATACTCTTATTATAATATATTCACTCACCCACCCATTCACCCACTCACCCACCCATTCACCCACTCACCCACTCACCCACCCATTCACCCACTCACCCACTCACCCACCCATCCATCCAATCACCCACTCATTCACCCACCCATCCAATCACCCATTCGCTCACCAACCCACTCACCCACTCCCAGGAAGACGTCCATACCTCCAAGGCGAACAGCCCCAGCTTCGACGACAAGAGAACGATCTTGGGAAAACATTTGGCGAAAAAACCCCTAAAAAACAAGTCACCATCAACCACAGCGCTATGCTTAGTACATGTATGGACCATTAAATAAACCAGTGTGGTCTGCTCTCCTTTAATAAATGAGGAATAGCACAACTACACGAACTCTCTCCTGATGCTCTCTCGTGGCTATCAGACCCAGACATTGGCATTTAGCTCCTGAGCGCATAGCCGTCATGCGCAATAAGAGAGGAGTCCATCACTCGTGATCCTGCTGCTGCCTAGTGGCCTGACAGAGCACAGCTCTCAATTCAGCCGAAGAGGCCTTTCTCGGCTGAATTAGTGGGCCAATGAGCAAGCTCTACGATGACTGGACGTGACAAACCGAGGGCGCTTACGCGTGGCTCGGCGATTACGCACTCGCTGAATGAATGAGTGGGTGAGTGAAAGGGTGAGTGGATGAGTGAGTGAGTTGGCGAGCGGTAGTGTAGCGGTTAGTGCGGTTGTGCTATGAACCCGGCGACCCGAGTTCGATTCCCGCTCACGGTCCACCAGTGACAATTATATGAACCGGTCCTGGGCCAACCCCTATGTCGATTCAGCCTCAAAGGCGTACCTAGTGCGATGTGTAAATATCGCCATTGGGGAGACAAAGGCGGACGGGCGTGGTGTTGGCCACCCACCTCCTCGTGCGCCGCGTCGGCCTTCATAGCTGCTCGCTGCACTTGCCCCAACAGTCTGCTCAGGCTATACGGGGGATCATTATCTTGTGTGAGTGAGTGGCTGGGTTAGTCAATGTATGAGTGAGTGGCTGAGTGAGTGGCTGAGTGAGTGGCTGAGTGAGTGGCTGAGTGAGTGGCTGAGTGAGTGGCTGAGTGAGTGGATGAAATTGGGTCTTCGTTACGACCCAAACTGTGACACGTGTTAAATTTCGATTTAAAGCTTTCGTGACTGCAATGATTCATCTTCTTTGGTTCTTTCGGTAAAGTCACGTAGAATGAGAATAAAATAATAAATTGATAAAATAAAATAACACAATAATATTCTCACGACGTTTCGGCCACAACACAAGCGGCCTTCATCAGGTGAAAGGACGAGACTGTCTGGTGTTGTGGCCGAAACGTCGTGAGAATATTATTGTGTTATTTTATTTTATTTTATCAATTTATTATTTTATTCTCATTCTACGTGACTTTACCGAAAGAACCAAAGAAGATGTGACACGTGTTGTTGATGATTGCCCACTAAGTTCAATGTAGGTCTACGATCACGGCACGTGGACACTCCTGACGCTACCGCATGGCTCGGCGATTACGCACAACGGCAAGGTTAAAATCCGACATCCTACAGAGACACCTGAGATTCAAGGAGCTCTCCGTTTCCCAGTGACACGCGCTGGTCTACTTGAGATGCACCCGCTGTGATAATTGCGCGTGTCGCGACCGGTACCGAGCTACATTGGCTTCCACACTCATCACACGCACAGATTAGAGTGCGTGTGATGAGCGTGTGACGTCCATAAATGACGTTAGACGATTTTTGACCTCCCCCCCTTCGTCACACGGCGTCACAAAAAGTCAGACCCCCCCCCCCTCCTCAAATATGACGTCACAACGCTCTGCCCCCTCCCCTCCCCAAAAAAATATATAAAACATGCTTCAAATCGCTTTAAACTATTGTCATTGTAGTACATTGTAGTACGTATTTAATGTGCCGCTGCACTCTGATGTTGTAGGAGAAAACATTTATTTAAAAAGTCTATTTAATTAAGTAGAACGTGTTGTCTATATTTATTTAAAGTTGCGCATTTTGATGTGACGTCACATTTCTCAACCCCCCCCCCCCCTCGTCACACATCGTCACAAATGTCTGACTACCCCACCCCCCCTAGGTGCGTGACGTCATATATGAACGGCCCCTTGCCACAAAAGAACCCACAATACCTTGCTGATCTCGTCAAGGAACATGAACCATCACGCGGACTCCGGCCATCCTCGCATCGGACAAAGACGGTGGTGGTCACCGCATCGCGCGGCGCTTCCAGACGCGCTTCCGCGGCCGTCTGGAACGCTCTCGCTTCCGATATTAGGAAGCCACTGGAGCTATGCACTTTTAAATGATCTGGATTGAAAACACAATTTTTTTTAGAACAGTTTTTTTGTGTTTAGTTTGATGTCCGCACCTTCCCCCGCCGGACCTACGATTAGCACGGTTCGCAACGTACGGTGCGAAAGAAGCTCAACATACACACATACATGACGATGAACATCTACCTCGATCAGCATTTCCCAAGCTCCAGTCCACGTGGTCCACCAGGACGCTCCGTAATTCCAATGTCCTCCTCCCTATTCAAATACAGGTAGTCCCCGAAGGCCGCTTGTGTTGTGGCCGAAACGTGATTTTTGTTGTTTTATTTTTTACCTACGTGATTTTGCCGAATAGAACCAAGGAGTATAAATCCCCGACTTACGATGGTCCGACTTACGATATTTGAACCTTACGATGGCGATAGCGATATGACAAAATTGAAAAAAAAAATTCGCGTGGCAGGCAAACGCAACAGCGTACGAGGTACGATACGGTAACTTTATCATCGCCATCCTCCTCTTCCGACAACTAAGTTAATGTAGCCATCAACATCGTTCAAGGATACAGACGACGGACAGAATCTTGGTGAGTAACAGTAGAATATGATACGTTACGATACGTTCAATGCATGTACGATACATAGCTTTAGCGATTTCATTTTAGGGTTACCACGATACGATACATACGTTCAATGCATGTTAAAAGTTTTTATAGCAGGTAGGATTGTTTCCTGAAAAAAACTTTCTGTGAAATTGCAGTTCTTATAGGTAGGCTAAGAAATTACCTTGGTTTTTTTTTACTTTACATTTTACTGTGCAATACAGTATTGTGATTAATAAACACATACAGTATGTAGTTTATACAGTACGCTACTGTAAATTGCTCTGTTTCGCTAAATTATCACCATTCTTTAAGACTCCTGGGTTAGGCTAGGCCATCTTCGACTTACGATATTTTCGACTTACGATGGGGTCGTCGTAACGCATCTCGTAAGTCGGGGACTACCCTGTACTCTACTCCCCTACCCATGGTGGCAGCACAGCACGGCGAGGGGAGTCGAATTCAATGGTGCGATGCATGGGAATAAAAACACAAATGGGAATACACTCTCCTTCTTTAGTTCTTTCGGTTAAATTCACGTAGAATGAGAATAAAATAATACATTGATAAAATAAAATAACACAATAATATTCTCACGACGTTTCGGCCACAACACAAGCGGCCTTCATCAGGTGAAGGGACGAGACTGTCTGGTAGGACAGCGCTGGAGTGAACAAGCCACGTTCAGATCACGACCTTTAAGCTGTGTGAGAGGAAACAAAGTGCCTTAACAAAGGAATTAGCATATAATTTAGCATTGAAATGGCTGAGTGATTAGCTTGTGACTGGTCATAGAAATGGCTATGTTAAAAGTTAAAGCATACACATCCTTGGTTCTTTCGGTTAAAGTCACGTAGGTAGAAAAATAATATATCACGACGTTTCGATCGCAACACAAGCAATCGTCATCAGGTGGAACAACCGCAGGTTCCACCAAGTGAGCCGAGTTACGCACTGCTGAGGTAGTCTAGCCCGTTCATAGTTCATAGTTTCATTTATTTGGTATAGCCCTGTGAGCCATTCGGCTCTTGAATCGGGTGCAACCGCAACAAACAAAAAAACACGAACAAGAAAAACATCTTAAAGTGATGGATGTGACTGTGCAAACAGAAAATACAGGAAAAAAATCAAAATATTCCTGAAATAGCACCGTAGACCAACGCTGTGTGCATGGAAGCAAGGTCTCAGACAGAAACCGGGCCATTTTGCAAGTAGGTATGTTGATAGTGGAAACGATGCATGGGCCGAAGTGGAGTACCTTCAAGAACGAATGGAAAAGTGAAGAGAGACGCGAACGTATGGGGAATACGAGGAAAAGGATGGAGAAGGAGCGTAAAAAACAGGAGCGAAGTTAAATTTTGATTTAAAGCTTTCGTGACTGCAGTCATTCATATTCTTAGCGCTTTCGGTAAAAGTCACGTTGAAGGGAAACAATAAAATAATAAAATATATTTTTAAAAAACAATAAAAATTTCTCACGACGTTTCGACCATAACACAAACGGTCGTCATCAGGCGTGTCGGTTTTTGCATTAATTTATTTATTTTTAAACGGTATTTATCTATAAATAAGTGAAGGGTATTTACTTATAAATAAATAAATGCACAAATAAACACCGTTTACAAATAAATAAATTAATGTAATCCGACACACCTGATGACGACCGTTTGTGTTATGGTCGAAACGTCGTGAGAATTTTTTTTATTGTTTTTATATATTTTTTATTATTTCATTGTTTCCCTTCAACGTGACTTTACCGAAAGAGCTAAGAATGGGAGCGAAGTTGGTGAGGAGAGATGCTGATGAGGTAGGAGGAGGAGGAGGCTACATCAGGGCGCGTCGACGCTGCTGCTGCTGCACTGAGCTGCGTCTGTTTTCACAGCGGGCGGTGGGGACAGGGGGGGGCGGGGTTCAGAGTGGGGGGGGGGTGCACGGAGAAGCCACGTGACTCACGGCAAGCTTTGGTTGACTGAGATCACGATTAATATCATGGTTGTGCCACAGGCGTGGAACTTGCGCCAGCGAAATGAAAGGAGCACACTGGTGTGCGCTGGCAGTGCCAACGCACAGCAAAAAAGGTTGTTGGGCGTGAGGAGTTTCACAGAGGCGTGGAGGAGTCAGGCTGGAGGGGGGGGTGGTGAGGCTGGGTGTGGGAATTACTGAGCAGAAAGCAGCCGAGCCGAATTCCCAAAATCACGGGGTGCCATCATCTGCGACTGAGCAGCATCCAGCCGGCGACGCGTGGACACCGCACGCAAATTTAATCAAAGCGAAACCCAGCACTCCCACTCACTCACACACACTCAACAAAAGCGCACGAGGGCAAAGGTGCCCCGTATAGCCTTAAACAGGCTGGCGTGGCAAGTGCTGTGGGCTAGCACCTATTTAAGGCCAGAATGGCACACGAGGGGGGGTGTTAACCAGTCCTTTTGAGGTCACCCCCTAAAGGCGGTCAGAAACTTTGGGGGTAAGTCGTACGTGTTTGCTGTTCTCCGTCCGTTTAAAAACTTTACGCAAAGATCCCCCTTGTAGACTTCTCGTGAAGCTGTTCTTTTTTGCTGGCCGCTTTTGGTCATATTGGGCCTGTGCTCTGTAACCGTGATAGATGGAAGAAAAAAAACATTAAACACTGAAGCTTTTTTTTCCCATATTTTATTTCACCTAATCAGGCCCACTGAGCTTTGAAGCTCTTATTCAGAAGCGACACTGGCTAACACAGATGATAGCTCAACAGAGTGGCATATCATCGTCGTTTAGATCGCGTACAAATAGAAATGTGTCATTAAACCCGCCACCACCCGACACAGCCAACTAGTAAGGGTTGTCACGTAAACAGAATGTGGCCAATTCGTCACTAGTACAGCACTAGAGTATAGTGTAGTGTATAGTGTAGTGTGTCGTAGTGAAGTGTATAGTGTAGTGTATAGTGTAGTGTGTAGTAGTGCAGTGTATAGTGTAGTGTAGTAGTGTAGTGTGTAGTAGTGAAGTGTATAGTCTAGTGTATAGTGTAGTATATAGTGTAGTGTATAGTAGTGCAGTGTATAGTGTGGTGTGTAGTAGTGCAGTGTATAGTGTAGTGTATAGTAGTGCAGTGTATAGTGTAGTGTATAGTAGTGCTGTGTATAGTGTAGTGTATAGTAGAGTGTAGTAGTGTAGTGTATAGTAGTGCAGTGTATAGTGTAGTGTATAGTGTAGAGTGTAGTGTGTAGTAGTGTAGTGTATAGTAGTGCAGTGCATAGTGTAGTGTATAGTGTAGTGTATAGTAGTGCAGTGTATAGTGTAGTGTATAGTAGTGCAGTGTATAGTGTAGTGTATAGTAGTGTGTAGTAGTGTAGTGAATAGTAGTGCAGTGTATAGTGTAGTGTAAAGTAGTGTGTAGTAGTGTAGTGTATAGTAGTGTAGTGTGTAGTGTAGTGTATAATGTAGTGTATAGTAGTGCAGTGTGTAGTAGTGTAGTGTATAGTAGTGCAGTGTATAATGTAGTATACTAGTACAGCACACCGGTGTGTTGGAGAGCCAAGGCACACCATTTACAATCTGATGACAACCAGCTTAATCAGGCGACAGCCAGATTTGTGGAGAATTCCACCTGTTTCGTTTCTCATATAGAGCGATAGATGTGATGACAACGCTTGTGCACTCGTCTTGCGCGAAGTGGGGGTGTGGGAGTCAATGAATCAACGTGCATTATGCATGGGCATTATGGATATCATCGTCGTGTGGAAATTCATCGCAGCCAAATGCTCTAAACGCGTGATGATTCTGAATGTGGAGCGAAAAACCGAATGACCCGGGGGCAAATTCCACGAGAGCACGGAGAGAAAGAGAGAGAGAAAACATGGAAACTCCGAACAATACAGCAGGCGTCAGGGTGGGGACGGAGTTAACACCCATAGAAAACAGGGTGAACATAGACATCGAGTAGGGAGAGAGGGGGTACAGAGAGAGAGAGAGCGGAGGGGTAAGAAGTAGGAGAGAAGAGCGTGAAGTCTTTCATTTAAAAAAGGGGGGGGGGGCACACATAAAGCAAAGCATTGAAAAAAAAAACGAAATGATGAACGAAGCAAAGTGCCGACTACACCGAGCATCTTCTTGATTCCTCTGATCGTAACCCCCCCCCACGACCCCCTCGTACACCGGGCGAGGTAATTAACATTTCCCCACCGCGGCGCTAGCCACGCAAGGCGCGACAACTTCCCCGTTTGTTGCCGGTCGGCCGCAGTTCGTCCGGTTCCACCGTCCCAGGCTTGCCTCCTCGTGCATTTCCCATTGAATATCGGAAATAATAAAACACCACCCCCACCGCAGCGTAGGTCACGGCCTACCCTTGTGCGACTCGACGCGGCCCTTGGCCGTTCGCGTCGTGGCCACGCGGGGCACTGCAGTGGGGGGGGGGGGGGCTGCGGGGACGGGGGCGGGGGCACGATGTGCGAGGGTGGGGAGGTGGATTAGAAGAGGGAGGGAGGGAGGGAGGGGAGGGAGGGAGGGAGGGAGGGAGGGGAGGGAGGGAGGGAGGGGAGGGGAGGGATGGATGGGGGGGAGGGAGGGGAGGGAGGGAGGGGGGGAGGGAGGGATGGAGGGGAGGGGATGGATGGGGCGGGAGGGAAGGAGGGAGGGAGAGAGGGGAGGGAGGGGAGGGAGGGGGGAGGGGAGGGATGGAGGGATGGAGGGGAGGGGATGGATGGGGCGGGAGGGAAGGAGGGAGGGAGAGAGGGGAGGGAGGGGGGGAGGGGAGGGATGGAGGGATGGAGGGGAGGGGATGGATGGGGGGGGGGAGGAGGGAGGGGCGGGAGCGCCCGCTGGCTGACATCCGTGAGCTCCTTCTCGGGGTGCTTGGGGCGTTGCTTTGTTGAGAGTCTTGAGCTGGCAGAACGCCGCGCGGGTGATGCTCAATGTCTCAACATTTGTCGTCTTTTCCTATTCTTCTTCTTCTTTCAAACCTCGTCCCGCTGTGACACGTTTGCGGGTTGTCCCGTGACCTCCTGCACCTAGCCTGGCACAGCAGTCGACACACGGCACCTGCAGGGTCTGTCCCGTGACCTCCTGCACCTAGCCTGGCACAGCAGTCGACACAGGGCACCTGCAGGGTCTGTCCCGTGACCTCCTGCACCTAGCCTGGCACAACAGTCGACACAGGGCACCTGCAGGGTCTGTCCCGTGACCTCCTGCACCTAGCCTGGCACAGCAGTCGACACAGGGCACCTGCAGGGTCTGTCCCGTGACCTCCTGCACCTAGCCTGGCACAGCAGTCGACACAGGGCACCTGCAGGGTCTGTCCCGTGTCCTCCTGCCAGCGGGGGGGGCCTTCGGCACTTGACGTTGGCCTCAAGGTGCACCTAGCATGGCACTAGCGCAGTGGTAACGCGACCGCCACCGAGAGGTGAATGACGGCTGTTGTCACGTCGTGACTCAAATACCGTCACAGAGTCTCGAGACTTTTTTGTTTGATTCTGGAGCGCACAGCTGTACTGGAGACACGCGTGGCTGTCAAAATACAAAACAACGACAAAATACTTCTTTGGTTCTTTCGGTAAAGTCACGTAGAATGAGAATAAAATAATAAATTGATAAAGTAAAATAACGCGATAATATTCTCACGACGTTTGTTCTCATTCTACGTGGTGACTTTACCGAAAGAACCAAAGAAGATGAATCCTTGCAGTCACGAAAGCTTTAAATCGAAACAACAAAATACATTTGGATAATGCAATGGCAGCGGTGCACGTGCGCAAGTAACAAACTGAACTCAACGCGCTCGTGAATAGTGACGCTTTGAAGTGATTGCTCTTCTTCAAAATCCACATACAAATTTTGATTTAAAGCTTTCGTGACTGCAGGGATTCATTTTATTGGTTCTGTCGGTGAAGTCACCACGTAGAAGGGAAACAATAAAATAATAATGAATATAAAACAATAAAATTCTCGCGACGTTTAGACTGCAACACAAGCAATCATCATCAGGTATGAAAACTTTTCTTGCTGTGGTTTTCACACCTGATGATGATTGCTTGTGTTGCAGTCGAAACGTCTTGAGAATTGTATTGTTTTATATTTTTATTATTTTATTGTTTCCCTTCTACGTGGTGACTTTACCGAAAGAACCGAGAATATGAATCCAAATACAGTTTAGTTTCCTTGCCTTTATTTTCTTTGAGCAAGACTAATGTTGTTCTCCATACGGTGCTTCCATATACACAAACTCTACTAACGTACCCTTTCAAGCGTATACACTGCACGGTATCGCTTGCCGTATCCAAAAACCCGCTTCTGTCATAGGAACGTGGAATTTCCTCCGGTTGGGTTGAGGCCCCCTGATCGAAGCTCAGTTCAGTTTCAGTTCAGTTTATTTTGGTATAGCCCTGTGAGCCATTCGGCTTTTGAATCGGGTGCAACCACAACAAAACAAAAAAAGACGAACAAGAAAAACATCTTAAAGTGACTATGTGACTGTGCAAACAGAAAATCCATGAAAAAAACATCAAAAAATATTCCTGAAAAAAGCACCGTACACCAACGCTGTGTGCAAAAAATTCCAGTGGGATGCAAGTCAAACAACAACAACCACAAAAACTTAGATTAAGGCCATCAGTCTAACTCCGTACTACAACAAAACAAACATGTCCAAACCAAAAAAACATCTGCCAAATCACCAAAAAATAAATCCATAATTGCAACGTAACAGTGATCACAAGGACTGTGACCGAATTTTTACAATAAACTACATGAATAACATGTAACACCAAAACCCTAGAGCCATAGCTGGCTCCGCTCACGTTTTTTTTCACGTGGGGGAGGGGGGAGAAACTCTGTGACTCTTGACCCAGTTCGTGTTATTTTCATAATAATCATTATTATTATTCTCAGCAGTGTGCAGTCACCCCTACAAAGCTGCGGCTCCATTTATCACGGCGTGAGCGCGTTGCTGTTAATTAAGCGGCTGGCGGAACGCGGCTCCGCCAACGCAGAGGTTTCCACCGGAGGCCACGGAGAGTCACCGCCGACTCCCAGCAAGTCCACACACGCAGCCACTCACACAGCGTGACCTTGGGGCGGGCGGGGGGGGTGAGAACAGAGGGGATGGGGGTCACCGATGCTGCTTTGAAACAAAATCGAGAAAGTGATGGCCGGCTCCAATGAGCCACATTGAGGCGCTGATGCTCATCTCCTGCCCCTGTTCTGTCCTCGTGCATACGACGACGATGATGATGATGATGGGCGCCACGGTGGCTAGGAGATGTTAACTACCTCGCCTGGTATGCAGGAGGTCGTGGGTTCGATTCCGACCCTGACGATGCCTGTTGATTTGGAGTTTGCGTGTCTCTCTCTCTCATCATCATCACGGTGGCTAGGAGATGTTAACTACCTCGCCTGGTATGCAGGAGGTCGTGGGTTCGATCCCGACCCTGACGATGCCTGTTGATTTGGAGTTTGCGTGTCTCTCTCTCTTTCATCATCATCACGGTGGCTAGGAGATGTTAACTACCTCGCCTGGTATGTAGGAGGTCGTGGGTTCGATCCCGACCCTGACGATGCCTGTTGATTTGGAGTTTGCGTGTCTCTCTCTCTCTCATCATCATCATCACGGTGGCTAGGAGATGTTAACTACCTCGCCTGGCATACAGGAGGTCGTGGGTTCGATGCCGACCATGACGATGCCTGTTGATTTGGAGTTTGCGTGTCTCTCTCATCATCATCATCACGGTGGCTATGAGATGTTAACTACCTCGCCTGGTATGCAGGAGGTCGTGGGTTCGATCTCGACCCTGACGATGCCTGTTGATTTGGAGTTTGCACGTTCTCCCCGTGGTCGAGTGGATTTTGCTTCGGGTCCTCCAGTTTTTTCCCCCTCCACATTTAGAAGCGCGCGTTCAGAGTATTTGGCCGTTATCAATTTCCACACGACGATAAGCTACTAAGTTGAGCTGTCATCTTTGGCCAGGTCACTTCTGAAAAAAGAGCTAAGTGGGCCTTACCTTGTAAAAAATATATATATAGTTCATATTCTTAGCTCTTTCGGTAAGAATATGAATTACTGCAGTCACGAAAGCTTTAAATCAAAATATATAGTTGTTCGTCAGTTAGTTATGATCAATAACGGACTAGGACAAAAAATCGGCCCAGGCATTTGTGAACAGACTGGGCCCAAATTGCCATGCGAGCCTCGTCGGCCCATTTGGGGCTAGCCCTAAAAAGAAAACCAACACATGGACCGGTTGAGGAAGGATCGTTGTGTCTGCCGAAAATTGAGACTGAGAGGGTAGATAAAGCGCTGAAACGTACACATTAGAGGTAATACAATATTTTATTTTATTTTGTACCCTAATCACATTTGCAATTTCCCTAACCACACAGACCGGCCCCACCTGGCGTTTGGCCAGTCTAATGATGATGATGGCAGCACCAGCAACACCAGAAGCACCAGCAGCACCAGCAGCAGCACCACCAGCACCAGCAGCAGCACCACTAGCAACACCAAACACCAGCAAAACCAGTAGCACCACCAGCAGCAGCACCAGCAGCACCAGCAGCACCACCAGCAACACCAGCGCCACCAGCACCACCAACACCAGCACCACCAGCAACACCAGCACCACCAGCACCACCAACACCAGCACCACCAGCACCACCAACACCAGCACCACCAGCACCACCAACACCACCAACTCCAACAACACCAGCACCACCAACACCAGCACCACCAGCACCACCAACACCACCAACTCCAGCACCACCAGCACCACCAACACCAGCACCACCAGCACCACCAACACCAGCACCACCAGCAGCAGCACCACCAGCACCACCAACACCAGCAACACCAGCACCAGCAGCACCAGTAGCACCACCAGCAGCACCAGCAGCACCAGCAGCACCACGAGCACCACCAACACCAGCAACACCACCAACACCACAAACAGCAGCACCACCAACACCAGCACCAGCAGCAACACCACCAACACCAACACCACAAACACCAGCACCACCAGCAGCACCACAAGCACCACCAACACCAGCAACACCAGAAACACCACCAACACCACCAACACCACCACCACCACCAGCAGCAGCAGCAGCACCAGCAAGGTGTTCAGGAGCTCGGTGTGGCCATTGCCGAGGTGTGCTGCTGTTGGCCGCGACGAGAGGGCTTCAGCAAACAGAAAGAGACAGAGACAGAGGTAGAGTTCGTGTCGCTTTGCTGCTCCTCCTCCCCAGTTGAGGGAGCGCACACTAGCATGGCTTCCTATGTTGGTCAATAGTTTGGGATGCTGCTTGCGGCAATCTCCTGGTCACAACTTTGCCGAGCCAGTGGAGGACAATCCGCATTCCCATGACGGAGGCCAGTCTATCCATAGGAGAACCGCTGCTGTTTATTTTTTTCCCGCAAAGCGGTACTTATTTTATCGATATGGAGTGATGATGAGCTGAGTTAACCCTGAACCTTCAACAGGCAGGGAGGCGGGGATGCACATATGGTTGCCAACTGTTCTTGTTTTCCCAGTGTCTGTGCTCGGAAAGCTTTCACTCTTCCAAAGACTCTTTTGGTTCTTTCGGTGAAGTCACGCAGAAAGAGAAAATAATAAATTAAATAATAGCATACGACGTTTCGATTGCAACACAAGCAATCATAATCAGGTTACAAATGAAAGATAAAACAAAGCTAGTAAAACTTAGAAATATAATGCAATACAACACAGATGGTCGGCTAACACAACAGTCAACACCCTACCCGGTTGAGTACGTTCTTCCAAAGATTGCTAAATTTAAGAGAGAGACAAAACACAGAGCCGGAGACACACAGACAGACACACATAAGCAGAGAGAGATAACACAGAGACACAAAGCAAACAAATATCCCCCATATAGCCTTAACAGACTGTAGGAGCAAGTGCTGTTGGCGAGCACCTATGAAGGCAGGAACGGTACACGAGGGGGTGGGTGGCCAGCAACACGCCCGACCGCCTTTGTCTCCCTAGTGGCAATGTTTGCACACCGCACTAGGTACTCATTTGAGGCTGAGTCGATCTAGGGGAGGCCCGGGACCAGTTCAGATAATCGTCACTGGTGTTGGCCGTGAGCGGGAATCGAACCCGGGAGCGGGGTTAGATCACGTAAATACCAATGCATCACTGGGTGATGGTGGCCGTGAGCGAGAATCGGATTCGGATCTCTGCCGGGTTCGTAGCGCAGCGCGCTCTCACCGCTGCACCACCGCTCCCCACACGTCGACACACACAACACAACAACAACAACAACTGCCATTCGCCACTAAGTGGCGGTGACGTCACCACGACGCTTGTGCCAGGCTATGTGCACCCTGAGGCCACGTGAAGTGTCGAACGCCCGCTGGCAGGAGGTCACGGGGCAGACCCAGGTGCCACGGGTCGACTGACTGAGACGACTGGCTGATGCACCACCTGTGCCCCCTACTCTGCCAACCTGCTCTGCTTTAGCCACCCGGCGCTCCGCTCGTTGTTGTGAGCGTTGCTCCTCCGCCCTCCGTTGTTGTTGGAGGGCGACTGCCTCCAACTGCCCAGTAGCATCCTTCACGAGCCTCCTCCACAGAGGCCGATCTTGACACCGCTGGTACCAGTCATCGGCAACTCCACTCAGCTCCACGTCCTCCTGTACCACGTCACTCCATCTCTTCTCTAGCCCGTGCCGCGCCCGTTTAGCCCCCTCGATCCGGCCGAACAAAAGCTGTTTCGGCATGCGGTGGCTGGGCATGCGGGCTACATGAACCAGTCAACGCAGCCTTGCCCGCCGGAGGAGCTCACCAATGGGACCTTGCCCAGATCTTTCAAGGATTTGTCAGCTCCTCACACAATCCAGTCTGGTTAAACCCAGGATGGATCGTAGGCAGGACAGCCTAAATGTTTCTAACCGGCGAAGATGTTCCATTAGGGGGGTCCACGTTTCGCAAGCGTAGAGAAGGGAGGGAATGACCGTGGCCGAGAAGACCTGAAGCTTAGTGCGGAGCGACAGACCAGGTAGCTTCCACACAGCGTTACGCAACCGATGAAAATATATTGCCGCTCGACTGATTTGGAGTGAGACCTCTGTTGTTAAACTGGAGCCAGTCATAAGCACACTGCCCAGGTATGGGAAACTCTCCACTCTCTCCACAACTGCCCCATCACCGATTGGGAGTTGTGGGGGTGGAGTGTCCGATGGTACAAAATACCCAGGCAGGTGCTTAGTTTTGGTGGGGCTGATGGTAAGGCCCCACCTCTTAGTGACACGCTCCAGTCTCAGCAGCAGCGTCTCCAACTCCTCCTCTGACTGAGCAGCTATTACCAAATCATCAGCATACATAACGTGGTTGAGCAATAGGGAGCCATCCCTTGACCGCAACCGGGCATCAATCAGCCTCCCATTATATCTGTACCAAATGGAGATTCCCCCGGTACAGCTATTGAAGGCTTCATGAACTACGTGGTCAAAATAGATGTTAAATAATGTGGGAGCCAGAGGACATCCCTGTCGCACCCCAAGGTGTACAGAGAATGGCTCTGACTCCCGGCCACGCAGTTTTACCCGGGCCCGCTCACCATCATGAAGGTCCTTAATGATCGTGAGCAGAGGGTCAGGTACTCCAAAAGCACGAAGAACAACCCAGAGCCCAGGCCTACTGATGGTATCATAGGCCTTGACCAGGTCAATAAAGCAGAGATGTAGGTCTTGTTGGAATTCCCTACACCTCTGCTGTAGCAGACGGACAGAAAATATGGCATCTGTGCAGGACCGCCCTTTCCTGAAACCGATTTGGGGCTCCGCAAGCCTCTCCTCAGCGTGCCTGGCAAGGCGATGCTGAATAATCCTTGCCAGGACCTTTCCCGGCACACTGAGGAGTGAGTTGCCCCCGTAGTTGTTACAGTCTGTGCGGTCCCCCTTCTTAAAAAGGGGGACCACCAGGGCATCCTTCCAATCCTGCGGAACCCGTCCAGTGGTCCAGACCGTTGTTATGATGTCATATAGGGCAGTCTGTGCACAAACGCCACCCTCCCTCAGCATTTCGCTTGGGAGATCATCTCTGCCCGCTACCTTTCCTGGTCTCAGACTCCGGATCGCCTTCAGTACTTCCTCAACAGATGGCATCTCAGCCAGCCACTCACAGGGGGTGACTTCTTCCAATATTTGAGGCACCGCAGCCATAGCAGGGTCATCCTCACTTTGTGCCACGATGTTTTCCTGGCTGAGGGATTTTCCCTCCCCCAGGACCTCACAGAAATGCTCAGCAAATCTGCAAACCTGTTCAGACTCCGGATCGCCTTCAGTACTTCCTCAACAGATGGCATCTCAGCCAGCCACTCACAGGGGGTGACTTCTTCCAATATTTGAGGCACCGCAGCCATAGCAGGGTCATCCTCACTTTGTGCCACGATGTTTCCTGGCTGAGGGATTTTCCCTCCCCCAGGACCTCACAGAAATGCTCAGCAAATCTGCAAACCTGTTCCTGGGGGTCGGAGATTGGATCACCGTTTTTTCCCCTAATGATGGTAATAGGTGTGGCGCTGCAGGTTACTTTTTTGATGGAGTTAAATGGAGATTTGTGATCACGGGCCACTGAGGCAGACTCCATCTCCTCAGCAACCCGCGACCACCACCCATCCTTGCAGCGCCTCACGGCTCTCCGAACCTCCGAGCGAAAGCTGCGGTAAGCCTCCTCATTCTCTGACGTGGGTTTCTGTAGCCGATGACAGTGGGCCTTTCGCTTTTTCTCAACCATCCTGAACACCTCCTCTGTCAGCCAGGGTCTCTGGGGAGGTCTGGACCGTGTAGCCAAAGCAGCCATTGCAGCTGCATGAGCCACAGTCCTAAACCTCGCCCATTTACCCTCGACATCAGGAGGAGTCGGGGACGATGCCAATCCCAGCCGCAAGCGATGATGAAATTCTCGCTTGCAACTTTCATCAGATAACTGAGACCAGGCCACTTTAGGTTGGAATGGGGTCCTGGGTGTACACCCACCACCGGAGTGGAAGAATGGCAGGCGCATCTTACAAATGACTAGTCAATGGTCAGAGGGCAGATCAGCTCCACGGTAGGTCCTGGTGTCAAGGACATGGGCTCGCATCCGCTGGTCCGTCACTATGTAGTCCAGCAGATGTTCTTGCTTGGACCCGGCATACATCCATGATGTTGTGTGGATGCGCCAATGCCGGAACAGCGTGTTGGTAATTGCAAGCCCATGGGCTGCACAAAAATCTAGCAGCCTCCTACCGTTGTTATTGAGCTGATCTGGCCCATGCCCTCCAATCACTCCAGACCAGGTGCCAGTATCATGACCAACTCGGGCATTGAAGTCACCCAACATGATGACTCTATCCCGAGGGGCCACTTTAGCCAGCACCTGTGACAGGAGGTCATAGAAGGCATCTGACTCATCGGCTTTGCCTGCATCCCTCCACGGATGTTCATCTTTGGTGGGGGCATAAGTAACCACGACCACCATTCCTCGCCTCTGGTTGATGGGAAGGCGAGCCCAAAGTAGCCTGGGGCTTACAGCTTCCCACACCGCACCGCCACGCTCCCATGCCCCCTTCATTCTTTTGTTCAAAAGAAGAGCCACACCCTGTTGTTTGGCAGTCTGCTGCCCCGAGTAGAGAACTGTCCACCCCTCATGGTGGCAGGAGCCAGAGCCGGTCCACCGGACCTCCTGAATGCCACAAAGATCCAGGCGGTACCGGTCCAGCTCCCGACAGAGGAGTGGCAGCCTCTCCTCCGCAGTGAGCGTTCGAACATTCCACGTGGCCACCCGTAGTGGCTTTTCGTTGTTTCTGGAGGAGCCCCGAGGGTAGATATTCAATCTCCTGGCTCCGCCAATTGGGGTTTGGCCAGGAGACGTCATAGACGCCTGGCCCCCCGGGGCCTCCGGCACAAGCTTATTAGTTACATATTTCAGTTTAATTCGTGGTTTCGTGGTAATTAATTGAAGGTGGAGGGGTTACCAGCCCCTCGTACCCGTCCAGAGCCCCCGTTTAGCTCCTGTGGTGGACACATTTGCCATGAGGGGAGGAGCCAATCAAAATTGGATCTCCCCCCACAGCACTGTCCACGACAGAGTGGCCCGTCCGGCACCGCGAGGAGGTAGGGGGTTGTTTTGCCGGACACACACACACACACGTCGACACACACACACGTCGACACACACGTCGACACACACACACTTCGACACACACACACACTTCGACACACACACACACATGTCGACACAAACACATGTCAACACACACTTCGACACACACACACACACGTCGACACACACACACAAAAGATCCCCCCGAATAGCCTCAAGAGACTGTTGGGGCAAGTGCTGTTTGGCGTCGGCACACGCGCACGGAGGCGCACGGATGATGATATTATAATATTATTCCGCACCAGCGACGAGCAACGGTTGGCCGCGTACGGTGTGAAAGAAGTTCGGCACCCATACAAGCGCACGCGTCGGGCAGCAGCAACAGGAGGGTAGCTACGTGGTAAATGATTACTCGCAATCTGGCTGGGGGGAGGAGGAGGCATCAAAGTTGCTGCTGGGCGTCCCGTCTACTGAACGTCAGCCCCGAGCAGTCGCACCGGCTGGCTGGTGGCGAGTTGTTGGGACTCTGGCGGTCCGTGGATTCGCGGCCGGCTCCTCGCTTCACCCTCCGATCGCTCCCTCTCTCCCGCCTCTTCGTCTCTCGCGGCGGCCAGAGTGGCACTCGTTTGGGGCGGAGGTGCCCGGGAACCCGCGACGGCGCTCCAGTCGGGGGTAAGAACTCGCCCGAGTCTTAATGTCGGGGCGTGCGGATTGACTCCAGAGTTGGTGCTGTGCGGATTTTGTGTGTGGGTGGCGGTCGTGTGTGTGATGGACGTGTGTGTGTGATAGTCGTGTGTGTGTGTGATGGACGTGTGTGTGTGTGATAGTCGTGTGTGTGTGTGTGATGGACGTGTGTGTGTGTGATAGTCGTGTGTGTGTGTGATGGTCGTGTGTGTGTGTGTGTGATTGACGTGTGTGTGTGTGTGATGGTCGTGTGTGTATGTAATGGTCGTGTGTGTGGGTGGCGGTCGTGTGTGTGTGATGGACATGTGTGTGTGTGTGATGGACGTGTGTGTGTGTGATAGTCGTGTGTGTGTGTGTGATGGTCGTGTGTGTGTGTGTGATTGACGTGTGTGTGTGTGTGATGGTCGTGTGTGTATGTAATGGTCGTGTGTGTGGGTGGCGGTCGTGTGTGTGTGATGGACATGTGTGTGTGTGTGATGCTCGTGTGTGTGATGGTCGTGTGTGTATGTGTGATAGTCGTGTGTGTGATGGACATGTGTGTGTGTGTGTGATGGACATGTGTGTGTGTGTGATGGTCGTGTGTGTGTGTGATGGTCGTGTGTGTGTGTGTGATGGACATGTGTGTGTGTGATGGTCGTGTGTGTGTGTGATGGACGTGTGTGTGTGTGTGATGGTCGTGTGTGTGTGATGGACGTGTGTGTGTGTGATGCTCGTGTGTGTGTGATGGACGTGTGTGTGTGTGTGATGGTCGTGTGTGTGTGTGTGATGGACGCGTGTGTGTGTGTGATGGTCGTGTGTGTGTGTGTGATGGACATGTGTGTGTGTGTGATGGTCGTGTGTGTGTGTGATGGACGTGTGTGTGTGTGTGATGGTCGTGTGTGTGTGATGGACGTGTGTGTGTGATGCTCGTGTGTGTGTGATGGACGTGTGTGTGTGTGTGATGGACGTGTGTGTGTGTGAGATGCTCGTGTGTGTGTATGATGATCCTGCGTGTCTGTATGTAATGGTCGTGTGTGTGAGTGATGGTCGTGTGTGTGTGTGTGATGGACGTGTGTGTGTGTGTGATGGACATGTGTGCGGGTGGCGGTCGTGTGTGCGTGTGATGGTCGTGTGTGTGTGTATTTACTGGTCGTGTGTGTGGATGACGGTCGTGTGTGTGTGTGATGGACATGTGTGTGTGTGATGGACATGTGTGTGGGTGGCGGTCGTGTGTGTGTGATGGACGTGTGTGTGTGTGTGATGGCCGTGTGTGTGTGTGTGATGGTCGTGTGTGTGTGATGGGCGTGTGTGTGTGTGATGGTCGTGTGTGTGTGATGCTCGTGTGTGTGATGGACGTGTGTGTGTGTGTGTGATGGTCGTGTGTGTGTGTGTGATGGACATGTGTGTGTGTGATGCTCGTGTGTGTGTGTATGATGATCCTGCATGTGTGTATGTAATGGTCGTGTGTGTGGGTGACGGTCGTGTGTGTGTGATGGATGTGTGTGTGATGGTCGTGTGTATGTATATGATGATCCTGCGTGTGTGTATTTAATGGTCGTGTGTGTTTGTGACAGTCGTGTGTGTGTGTGATGGTTGCGTGTGTGATGGTCGTGTGTGTGGGTGATGGTCGTGTGTGTGTGTGATGGACATGTGTGTGTGGGTGATGATTCTGCGTGTGTGTATGTACTGGTCGTGTGTGTGGGTTATGGTCGTGTATGGGTGATGGTCGTGTGTGTGTGTGATGGTCGTGTGTGTTTTTCATGGTCGTGTGTGTGTGTGATGGTCGTGTTTATGTGATGGTCGTGTGTGTGTTTTAATGGGGTCGTGTGCGTGTGTGATGGTCGTGTGTGTGATGGTCGTTTGTGATGGTCGGTAATGTCGGCACAAATGAAATCCGTCAATGCAGCAACACTGCCCTAGAGACAATACATATATAATGTGCGACGTTTCGGACAATAGCTCTCTTTATAGGGCAGTGCTTTTGACGGGATGTGTTGAGTTGTTGTTGTTTGTGCCCAGCTGCCCATACAGTCATCACAATTGTTTTATTGTTGAAGTTAAAGACGGTTTCGGTTAATTTTGTAAGCAGGATGTTTTATTTGTATGACAAATGGAAGCTTCATATGTCGCCCGACGGCTATGTCATTGCCTTCGGATATGTAACATTGAAGACAAGCCACAGCAGTGCGACTGTGGTCAAGCAACCCAAACCCTGGGCCACATTGTAAATAATATAGGCCACTGCGGTGGCGAGATGTTAACTACCTCGCTTGGTATACAGGAGGTCGTGAGTTTAAACTCCTTCCCGACCTTGACGCCTGCTGTATATTTGTAATCTGCAAGTTCTCTATCTCCCCGTGGTCTCGTGGATTTTTCTCCGGGTCATCCGGTTTTTTTTCGCTCCACCTTTAGAACCATCGCGCATTTAGACGATTTGGCTGCGAGAAATTTCCACGCGATGATGATGATGATAAGCCACTTCGCTGAGCTATCATTTGTCTTAGCCAGGCTCGCTTCTGAAAAAGAGCTGCATAGCTCAGTGGGCCTGACTTGTTTACAACTAAAAAAAGTTTATTATTTTTCATCACGGATTTCAGAGTACAGGCCCAATACGACCAAAGCGCCGAGCGGCCAGAAACCAAACAGCATCACAAGAATCCAGATTTGAAGAGTTCGTGACTGCAGGGATCCATAATACTCTTTGGTTCTTTCGGAAAAGCCACGTGGGTATAAAATAAAATAAATTAAATCACGGCGTTTCGGGTCGCAACACAAGCTGCCCGTCATCAGGTTCGGACGACCACAGCAAGAAACAATTTGCTGAAGTGGGCCAAAGGGCTGCTGGGACAAGAGGCCATAGACACAGGCACGGCAGCAAATACATGTTTTTGTTGTGATTGTGTCTAACGTGTAGCCTCCACACCCCCTAACCCCACAGCCCCACCCTCCCTGTCTCTCCTCCCTGGCTCCTCACCCCCCCCCCTTCTCTTGCCTTTATGGCCTCTTGTTGCAGCAGCTCTTTGGCCCACTTCAGCAAATTGCTGCTCGCTGTGGTTGTCCCACCTGATGACGGACGCTTGTGTTGCGCCCGAAACGCCACGTGATTTAATTTTATTTTATAGCATCACAAGAATTTGGTGGGTTCGATCCCGACCCTGACGCCTGCATAATTGAAATTTCTATTTATATATGTCTCTCCCCGCGGTCGCGTGGATTTTTCTCCCGGGTCCTCCAGTTTTCCCTCCAGGATTAGAATCGACAACACGCGTTGAGAGTACTTGGCTGCTGTATATTTTCACGTGAAGAGCCACTTCGTTGAGCTTTTATTCGCGGCCAGGTCGCTTCTGAAAAAGAGAACTATAGCTCAGTGGGCCTTACGTGCTAGGATAAAACATTGTTTCGTTTAGTTTAATCTTTGCAGGCATGATTTGTGACTGCTGCGTAGGATGCCAGGCGTGTGCTGCTGTCCAGCTTTCAGATGGCCGACATTTCGTCGTTAAGGGTTGAACCGCGGCTCGCGAAGAAGCTCCCTGCGCACGGTGCAAAACGTCGGACACCGCGCCGAACAGCAACGCACAGCGGGCACGACCCCAAGCGTACAGCTCTTGGAGAGAGCCGTTGAATCAGCGTGGTCACCGCTGCCACAGCGAGCCGGCGCATTGATTTTGCCAATAGTTTGCGACGATTGCTGCGTGTCGCCCCAAGTGAGACAAGGAAAAATAATCGAGTGGCGGTGTTAAGATGGTCCACCACAAACCCCACGCGCTGCACAAATCGTGGCAGCAGTAGATGCGCATAGCTGATGCACAAATGGAATCTTTAAATAAAATTTAAAAAAAAAACTTTCCAGGAGCGTGTGACTGTAGTCATCCAGGACAGGGACCGGTAACAACGGGGAACGACGCAGTGCCCCGTTCCACAAATACCAATACGGAGACATCACAGCGGCTATACAAATAACGTCGCTTGCTCCTACCGGCGCAATTATCTGCTGGCTTGACCGACCCTGAATGTGAAATTGTAGTCGTCACCTCTGCGTCTACGTCGGCGTGCCGTACGAAAGAAATAATTTTAATTTAAAGGGCCCAACGAATTATTTCAGCGATGGCCGTGAAACTGTGTGAACGTTGTACGGTGAGGGGAAAAAAAAGCATTTGATCCCCCGCTGATTTTGTACGTTTGCCCACTGACGAAGAAATGATCAGTCTAAACAATGCAACTCTCGCGACGTTTTCGACCGCAACGCAAGCAATCGTCATCAGGTGTGAAAACCGCAGCAAAGAACTCTGCTGCAAACATTTCTGTTGGAATTTGACTCATTTATAAACCGTTCTATTATTTCCCTTCGCCCCTAGTTTATAAGACCGCAGTGAGAGTCCATCTGCTCGGTTTCCAGCGGTTACGCAATCGCGCGATGCGATTGCGTAACCCTCTTCCAACCGTGCTAATCGAAAACAAACACGTCAAAGGATCCTCGCGTTTTTGCCAAAGGGGCCGTCCATAAATGACGTCAAGCTCCTAGTGGGGGGGGGGGGTCAGATATTTGTGACGATGTGTGCCAAGGGGGGGGGGGGGGGGGTTGAGAAATGTGACGTCACATCAAAACGCGCAACTTTTAAATAAATATAGACAACACGTTCTACTTATATTCTTAGCTCTTTCGGTAAAGTCACGTTGAAGGGAAACAATAAAATGATAAATTATATATAAAACAATAAAATTCTCACGACGTTTCGACCATAACGCAAACGGCCATCATCAGGTGTTATGGTCGAAACGTCGTGAGAATTTTTATTGTTTTATATATATTTTATTATTTTATTGTTTCACTTCAACGTGACTTTACCGAAAGAGCTAAGAATATGAATTACTGCAGTCACGAAAGCTTTAAATCAAAACGTTCTACTTAATTAAATAGACGTTTTAATAAATGTTTTCTCCTACAACATCAGAGTGCAGCGCCACATTAAATACGCACTACAATGACAATAGTTTAAAGCGATTTGAAGCATGTTTGATTTTTTTTTGGGGGGGGGGCAGAGCTTTGTGACGTCATATTTGAGGGGGGGTCTGACTTTTTGTGACGCCGTGTGACGATGGGGGGGGGGGGCTGGGGGGTCAAAAATGGTCCAAAATCGCGTGACGTCATTTATGGACTGCCTCAGACGCACCTACTAACCCAAAAGCATTTGTTTAAAACGTCTCCCGCCATATCGTGGGCCATTGCCCGAAGCGTCACCTATCGCATATGTTATTGACGAGCGTGTTAAAGACACATTTTGATGAGCATGTTAACAAGCCTGACGACCATCAATGAGGCCCACAAGGATGAATCGGGTTCCGAGTTTGCTTGCTTGAACAAATGTTGCAGGATAATATTGGTCTGCAAAAAAGCCAACAGGCTGATGGGCTCAAATGGGATTGTATTTATTGACGTGTGAAGGCAGAACGGAAGTTCTGAAGTTGGGCGTTTAGTATAACCCGCATTTCTCCACTGCAATTCATGACGAGTTTGTGAAAGATTCCGTATACCTACAAAACTTGTTGCATGAGTTTATTCACTCATGATGTGAAGCCAATTACATTTTCAGAGAAGAATATTGTTTCGTATGTATTTCTTTTTTCTTAATATATTTAAAACCACTTGTGATAATGTAGAAATTTCCCAGCGTGGTAAAAAGAGGAGGCTATCCCTTGAAGAAAAGGATCTCAGAAGTAATTATTATAGTATCTCGTTCACAGGGACATTCTCTCAATCATTGCTAGCCCCCTGCTGCGTTAAGGCCCATCCACTGCCGTGGTGGATATTGTTTTAATATACTTCAACACTGTATTTAGTATAAACTATTGAAAACAATTTTTTTCATTTGACCAGGAATAGGCCCACTGAGCAATAATAGCCGTTTTCAGAAGCGACCTGGCTAACATAAATGATAGCTCAAAACGAAGTGGCTTATCACGTGGAAATGTATAGCAGCCAAATACTCTGAACGTAATTTTGATTCAAAATGTGGAGGGATCAACCGGAGGACCCGGGAAAAAAATCCACGCGACCACGGGGAGAGAGACACTGCAAACTCCAAATACACAGCAGGCGTCAGGATCAGGATCAATCCCACGACCTCCTGTACACCAGGCGAGGTAGTTAACATCTCGCCACCATGCAAACTCCAAATACACAGCAGGCGTCAGGATCAGGATCAATCCCACGATCTCCTGCATACCAGGCGAGGTAGTTAAGATCTCTTAGCCACCGTGCAAACTCCAAATATACAGCAGGCGTCAGGATCAAACCTACGACCTCCTGCATACCTGGCGAGGTAGTTAACATCTCACCACCGTGCAAACTCTAAATATACAGCAGGCGTCAGGATCAGGATCAATCCCACGACCACCTGCATACCAGGCGAGGTAGTTAACATCTCACCACCATGCAAACTCCAAATACACAGCAGGCGTCAGGATCAGGATCAAACCCACGACCTCCTGCATACCAGGCGAGGGAGTTAACATCTCCTAGCCACCGTGGCACCATATATCAGATCGACTATTATATCATTGCACCAAGTATTGCCCTGCAGCAGTTTGGCGCCGAGAGTCCCCGCGAGACGGAATCAAGCATCGCGCGGCGGAAATGCGCGCACGGTATTCACGATGGCGCTCTCCTCCTCCTCGCTCAGGAACACACGAGGGAGTCTCAAGGCTCATTAGACCGGAGGACCTTACATCGGAGTCACTGGAACAATCCCGCGAGAGTGAACCCCGGTCAACACGCAGAGGGCAGACACTCGGCACTGCCATATCGTGGCCACACACTCGCAACACCTGGCATGCCCCCGTCGTCGGAGGCTGGTGGTGGTGATCGCCCATCCAAGCACTAACCGGCCTCGACAGCTCCATTATCATCCTCGATCTCAAGCGACCGGGCGCTTTGGGGATTTGTTCGTCGGATGAGCCCATCCGAGCACGAACCAGGCCCGGCACCCGCTTAGCCGCAGGGCGAACGGTAAATCCGCGCAAACCGTCCGTGCGGCCGTCTGGAACGCTCCTCCCTTCCGATTATTGGAAGCCACGGAGGAAGCTACGCACTTTTAAATCATCTCGATTTACAAACTCATCCCTTAAGAACTTACTTTTAGTATTTAATTTGTTGTCCTTCCCACGGCAACTCGGATTAGCTCGGTTGGCCACGTAGTTCAACGAACATACAGAGGTCGGGGGGGGGGGGGGGGGTGGAGGGGGTCGTTCGCTGAAGGTGCCCAGCCCGTGTCATGAGCTGGCTGCCCACCGCCCGCACTGCCCTCTACTGCTCCATCTCCGCGATGGCGGTGCCCTCCAACGTGCTGCTGCTCCTCACCGCCACGTGCGGCCGCGCCATCCCGGGACCCACGCTGCCCCTCGCCCTCAACCTGGCACTCTGCGACCTCTCGCTCGGCGTCATGTGCGCGTCCATGGCCACGGTCAGCGGCAGCGGCGCCACCGCCGCCTCCGCCGCCACCGCCGCCACCGCCTCCGCCGCCTCCGCCGCCACCGCCGCCACAACCGCCACCGCCGCCGCCGCCGCCGCCGCTGGGATCACAACCGGCGGCGTCGTCGATGACCGACCCCCACGGAAGTGGTGGCCGGGCCCTCTGTGGCTGTGCCACGCCGGGGCCTTCGTCCAGACCTCCCTGCAGCTGGCGTCCCTCCACTCGCTGCTCTGGCTGAGCGCCTGCCGCTTCGCCGAGGTGCAGCGGCCGCTGAGCTACGCGCGGACCGTCACGGCGCGACGGGCCGGCGCGGCCGTGGCCCTCGCCTGGGGCCTGGGGCTGGCCGCGGCGGCCGCGCCCCTCGCGGGCCTCGGCAGCTACGGCCCCTCGCGGGCCACGGGGACGTGCGGGCCGCGGTTCCTGCGGGCGGAGGGCGGAGCGGCGGGCGAGAGGGCCCTCTGCGTCCTCCTGCTGGGGCTCGGCGTGGCGGTGCCCGTGGCCGCGCTGGCCGCAATGTACGCGTACATCGTGCAGGTGGCCAGGAGGCAGGCGAGGCGCGGGGCGTTCGTGTGCACGGAGGCGCACTGCTACTACGTGCCCGCACGGCGATTCCTGCGCTGCACCGTGGTGCTGGTGTCCACCGTGGGTGAGGCAGGGAGAGGACTCGCTCCTCTCGCTAGCGCTCCTCTCGCTCAGTCACCACTCACTCACCGCTCCCTCGCTAGCGCACCTCTCGCTCAGTCACCACTCACTCAGTCACCACTCACCGCTCGGTCAGTCACTACTCACTCACCACTCGCTCAGTCACCACTCACTCAGTCACCACTCGCTCACCACTCGCTCGGTCACTACTCACTCAGTCACTACTCACTCACCGCTCGCTCAGTCACTACTCACTCACCGCTCGCTCAGTCACTACTCACTCACCGCTCACTCAGTCACTACTCACTCACCACTCACTCAGTCACTACTCACTCAGTCACTACTCACTCACCGCTCGCTCAGTCACTACTCACTCACCGCTCACTCAGTCACTACTCACTCACCGCTCACTCAGTCACTACTCACTCAGTCACTACTCACTCACCACTCACTCAGTCACTACTCACTCACCGCTCACTCAGTCACTACTCACTCACCGCTCACTCAGTCACTACTCACTCACCGCTCGCTCAGTCACTACTCACTCACCGCTCACTCAGTCACTACTCACTCACCGCTCACTCAGTCACTACTCACTCAGTCACTACTCACTCACCACTCACTCAGTCACTACTCACTCACCGCTCACTCAGTCACTACTCACTCACCGCTCACTCAGTCACTACTCACTCACCGCTCACTCAGTCACTACTCACTCAGTCACCACTCACTCACCACTCACTCAGTCACTACTCACTCAGTCACCACTCACTCACCACTCACTCAGTCACTACTCCCTCACCGCTCACTCAGTCACTACTCACTCATCGCTCGCTCGGTCACTACTCACTCATCGCTCGCTCGGTCACTACTCACTCATCGCTCACTCGGTCACTACTCACTCATCGCTCACTCAGTCACTACTCACTCACCGCTCGCTCAGTCACTACTCACTCACCGCTCGCTCAGTCACTACTCACTCACCGCTCACTCAGTCACTACTCACTCACCGCTCACTCAGTCACTACTCACTCAGTCACTACTCACTCACCACTCACTCAGTCACTACTCACTCACCGCTCACTCAGTCACTACTCACTCACCGCTCACTCAGTCACTACTCACTCACCGCTCACTCAGTCACTACTCACTCAGTCACCACTCACTCACCACTCACTCAGTCACTACTCACTCAGTCACCACTCACTCACCACTCACTCAGTCACTACTCCCTCACCGCTCACTCAGTCACTACTCACTCATCGCTCGCTCGGTCACTACTCACTCATCGCTCGCTCGGTCACTACTCACTCATCGCTCACTCGGTCACTACTCACTCATCGCTCACTCAGTCACCACTCACTCAGTCACTACTCACTCACCGCTCACTCAGTCACTACTCACTCACCGCTCACTCAGTCACCACTCACTCACCACTCACTCAGTCACCACTCACTCAGTCACTACTCACTCACCACTCACTCAGTCACTACTCACTCAGTCACTACTCACTCACCGCTCGCTCAGTCACTACTCACTCACCGCTCACTCAGTCACTACTCACTCATCGCTCACTCAGTCACTACTCACTCACCACTCACTCAGTCACTACTCACTCACCACTCACTCAGTCACCACTCCCTCAGTCACTACTCACTCACCACTCACTCAGTCACCACTCACTCAGTCACTACTCACTCATCACTCACTCAGTCACTACTCACTCACCACTCACTCAGTCACCACTCACTCAGTCACTACTCACTCACCACTCACTCACTCAGTCACTACTCACTCAGTCACTACTCAATCACCGCTCGCTCAGTCACTACTCACTCACCGCTCACTCAGTCACTACTCACTCACCGCTCACTCAGTCACTACTCACTCACCGCTCGCTCAGCGCCTCGCTCAGTCACCGCTCACTCAGTCACTACTCACTCACCGCTCGCTCAGTCACTACTCACTCACCGCTCACTCAGTCACTACTCACTCATCGCTCACTCAGTCACTTCTCACTCAGTCACTACTCACTCACCGCTCACTCACTCACCACTCACCGCTCACTCACTCACCACTCACTCACCACTCACTCAGTCACTACTCACTCACCGCTCACTCACTCACCACTCACCGCTCACTCACTCACCACTCACGCTCACTCGCTCGCTGCTGTCTCATTCACCACTCAATCACTGCTCACTCAGTCACTACCCACTATTCACTCCTGTATGTACATGCAGTCATCGACTTTCGAACACCCGCACTTACGAACCATTTTCCATGAAATCTTATATTTTGTTTAACATCGACTTAAAACGCGAAATGACCCACGGAACTGTTTCGTCCACACGTGTGTGTTTGTCTTTGTGCGTGTGTGTTTGTCTTTGTGCACAAAGACACTCATACACGCGTGTGCGTGTGTGTGAATGTGTGTGTGTGAGAGTGTGTGTGAGAGTGTGTGTGTGTGTGTGTGAAAGTGTGTGTGTGTATGAGAGTGTGTGTGAGAGAGTGAGTGTGTGTATGAGAGTGTGTGTGAGAATGGGTGTGAGAGTGTGTGTGTGAAAGTGAGTGTGTGTGTGAGTGTGTGTGTGAGGGTGTGAGAGTGTGTGCGAGAGAGCGAGTGTGTGTGAGAGAGCGAGTGTGTGTGTGAGAGTGTGTGTGAAAGTGAGTGTGTGTGTGTGAGAGTGTGTGTGTGTGAGAGTATGTGTGTGTGTGAGAGTGTGTGTGAGAGTGTGTGTGAGAGTGTGTGTGAGAGAGTGAGAGTGTGTGTGAGAGAGTGAGTGTGTGTGTGAGAGTGTGTGTGAGAGTGTGTTTGTGAAAGTGTGTGTGAGTGTGAGAGTGTGTGAGTGTATGTTTGTGAGAGTGTGTGTGAGAGAGTGTGTGTGAGGGAGTGAGTGTGTGTGTGAGAGTGTGTGTGAGAGTGTGTTTCTGAGAGTGTGTGTGAGTGTGAGAGTGTGTGAGTGTGTGTGTGTGAGAGAGTGTGTGTCTGAGAGTGTGTGTGTGTGAGTGTGTGTGTGAGAGAGTGCGTGTGAAAGTGAGTGTGTGTGTCAGTGTGTGTGTGAGAGTGTGTGTGTGAAAGTGAGTGTGTGTGTGAGAGTGAGTGTGTGTGTGAGAGTGTGAGTGTGTGCGTGAGGATGTGAGAGTGTGTGTGAGAGAGTGCGTGTGTGTGTGAGTGTGTATGTGAGAGAGTGTGAGAGTGTGTGAGTGTGTGTGTGAAAGTCAGTGTGTGTGTGAGTGTGTGTGTGAGAGTGTGTATGAAAGTGTCTGTGAGAGTGTGTGTGTGTGAGAGAGAGTGTGTGTGAAAGTGAGTGTGTGCGGGACGGGCAACTCTGTCGTGGACAGTGCTGTGGGGGGAGGTCCAATTTTCATTGGCTCCTCCCCTCATGGCATATGTGTCCACCACAGGGGCTAAACGGGGGCTCTTGACGGGTGCGAGGGGCTGGTAACCCCTCATCCTTCAATTAATTACCACTAAACCACGAATTAAGTATATAACTAATAAGCTTGTGCCGGAGGCCCCGGGGGGCCAGGCGTCTATGACGTCTCCTGGCCAAACCCCAATTGGCGGAGCCAGGAGATTGAATATCTACCCTCGGGGCTCCTCCAGAAACAACGAAAAACCACTACGGGTGGCCACGTAGAATGTTCGAACGCTCACTGTAGAGGAGAGGCTGCCACTCCTCTGTCGGGAGCTGGACCGGTACCGCCTGGATCTATGTGGCATTCAGGAGGTCCGGTGGACCGGCTCTGGCTCCTGCCACCATGAGGGGTGGACAGTCCTCTCCTCGGGGCAGCAGACTGCCAAACAACAGGGTGTGGCTCTTCTTTTGAACAAAAGAATGAAGGGGGCGTGGGAGCGTGGCGGTGAGGTGTGGGAAGCTGTAAGCCCCAGGCTACTTTGGGCTCGCCTTCCCATCAACAGGAGGCGAGGAATGGTGGTCGTGGTTACTTATGCCCCCACCGAAGATGAACACCCGTGGAAGGATGCAGGCAAAGCCGATGAGTCAGATGCCTTCTATGACATCCTGTCACAGGTGCTGGCTAAAGTGGCCCCTCTGGATAGAGTCATCATGTTGGGTGACTTCAATGCCCGAGTTGGTCATGATACTGGCACCTGGTCTGGAGTGATTGGAGGGCATGGGCCAGATCAGCTCAATAACAACGGTAGGAGGCTGCTAGATTTTTGTGCAGCCCATGGGCTTGTAATTACCAACACGCTGTTCCGGCATCGGCGCATCCACACAACATCATGGATGCATGCCGGGTCCAAGCAAGAACATCTGCTGGACTACATAGTGACGGACCAGCGGATGCGAGCCCATGTCCTTGACACCAGGACCTACCGTGAAGCTGATCTGCCCTCTGACCATCGACTAGTCATCTGTAATATGCGCCTGCCATTCTTCTTCACTCCGGTGGTGGTTGTACACCCAGGACCCCATTCCAACCTAAAGTGGCCTGGTCTCGGTTATCTGATGAAAGTTGCAAGCGAGAATTTCATCATCGCTTGTGGCTGGGATTGGCATCGTCCCCGACTCCTCCTGATGTCGAGGGTAAATGGGCGAGGTTTAGGACTGTAACTCATGCAGCTGCAATGGCTGCTTTGGGTACGCGGTCCAGACCTCCCGAGAGACCCTGGCTGACAGAGGAAGTGTTCAGGATGGTTGAGAAAAAGCAACAGGCCCACTGTCATCGGCTACAGAATCCCACGTCAGAGAATGAGGAGGCTTACCGCAGTCTTCGCTCGGAGGTTTGGAGAGCCGTGAGGCGCTGCAAGGATGGGTGGTGGTCGCGGGTTGCTGAGGAGATGGAGTCTGCCTCAGTGGCCCGTGATCACAAATCTCTATTTAACTCCATCAAAAAAGTAACCTGCAGCGCCACACCTATTACCATCATTAGGTGAAAAAACGGTGATCCAATCTCCGACCCCCAGGAACAGGTTTGCAGATTTGCTGAGCATTTCTGTGAGGTCCTGGGGGAGGGAAAATCCCTCAGCCAGGAAAACATCGTGGCACAAAGTGAGGATGACCCTGCTGAGGCTGCGGTGCCTCAAATATTGGAAGAAGTCACCCCCTGTGAGTGGCTGGCTGAGGTTCCATCTGATGAGGAAGTACTGAAGGCGATCCGGAGTCTGAGACCAGGAAAGGCAGCAGGCAGAGATTATCTCCCAAGCGAAATGCTGAGGGAGGGCGGCGTTTGTGCACAGACTGCCCTATATGACATCATAACAACAGTCTGAACCACTGGACGGGTTCCGCAGGATTGGAAGGATGCCCTGATAGTCCCCCTTTTTAAGAAGGGGGACCGCACAGACTGTAACAACTACAGGGGCATCTCACTCCTCAGTGTGCCGGGAAAGGTCCTGGCAAGGATTATTCAACATCGCCTTGCCAAGCACGCTGAGGAGAGGCTTGCAGAGCCCCAATGCGGTTTCAGGAAAGGGCGGTCCTGCACAAATGCCATATTTCCTGTCCGTCTGCTACAGCAGAGGTGTAGGGAATTCCAACAAGACCTACATCTCTGCTTTATTGACCTGGTCAAGGCCTGTGATACCATCAGTAGGCCTGGGCTTTGGGTTGTTCTTCGTGCTTTTGGAGTACCTGACCCTCTGCTTAAGATCATTAAGGACCTTCATGATGGTGAGCGGGCCCGGGTAAAACTGCGTGGCCGGGAGTCAGAGCCATTCCCTGTACACCTTGGGGTGCGACAGGGATGTCCTCTGGCTCCCACATTATTTAACATCTATTTTGACCACGTAGTTCGTGAAGCCTTCAATAGCTGTACCGGGGGAATCTCAATATGGTACAGATATAATGGGAGGCTGATTGATGCCCGGGTGCGGTCAAGGGATGGCTCCCTATTGCTCAACCACGTTATGTATGCTGATGATTTGGTAATAGCTGCTCATTCAGAGGAGGAGTTGGAGATGCTGCTGCTGAGACTAGAGCGTGCCACTAAGAGGTGGGGCCTTACCATCAGCCCCACCAAAATAAGCACCTGCCTGGGTATTTTGTACCATCGGACACTCCACCCACACAACTCCCAATCTGTGATGGGGCAGTTGTGGAGAGTTTCCCATAGCTGGGCAGTGTGCTTATGACTGCCTCCAGTTTAACAGCAGAGGTCTCACTCCGAATCAGTCGAGCGGCAATATCTTTTCATCGGCTGCGTAACGCTGTGTGGAAGCTACCTGGTCTGTCGCTCCGCACTAAGCTTCAGGTCTTCTCGGCCACGGTCATTCCATCCCTTCTCTACGCTTGCGAAACGTGGACCCCCCCAATGGAACATCTTCGCCGGTTAGAAACATTTAGGCTGGCCTGCCTACGATCCATCCTGGGTTTAACCAGACTGGATTGTGTGAGGAGCTCACAAATCCTTGAAAGATCTGGGCAAGGTCCCATCGGTGAGCTCCTCCGGCGGGGAAGGCTGCGATGGCTGGGCCATGTAGCCCACATTCCCAGCCACCGCATGCCGAAACAGCTTTTGTTCGGTTGGATTGAGAGGGCTAAGCGAGCACGGCACGGGCTAGAGAAGAGATGGAGCGATGTGGTACAGGAGGACGTGGAGCTGAGTTGACTTGCCGATGACTGGTACCAGCGGTGTCAAGATCGGCCTCTGTGGAGGAGGCTCGTGAAGGACGCTACTGGGCAGTTGGAGGTAGTCGCCCTCCAACAACAACGGAGGGCGGAGGAGCGACGCTCAGAACAACGAGCAGAGCGCCGGGTGGCTGAAGACCAGCGGTTCGGCACAGTAAGGGGCACAGGTGGTGCATCAGCCAGTCATCTCAGTCAGTCGACCCGTGGCACCTGGGTCTGCCCCGTGACCTCCTGCCAGCGGGCGTTCGACACTTCACGTGGCCTCAGGGTGCAAATAGCCTGGCACAAGCGTCGTGGTGACGTCACCGCCACTTAGTGGCGAATGGCGGTTGTTGTTGTGAGAGTGAGTGTGTGTGTGAGTGTGTGTGAGAGTGTGTGTGAAAGTGAGTGTGTGTGTGAGAGAGTGTGTGTGAAAGTCAGTGTGTGTGTGAGAGTGTGTGTGAAAGTGAGTGTGTGTGTGAGAGTGTGTGTGTGAGAGTGTGTGTGAAAGTGAGTGTGTGTGTGAATGAGTGTGCGTGTGAGAGTGTGTGAGTGTGTGTGTGTGAGAGAGTGTGTGTGAAAGTGAGTGTGTGTGTGTGAGTGTGTGTGTGAGAGTGTGTGGAAGAGAGTGAGTGTGTGTGTGTGAGAGTGTGTGAGTGTGTGTGAGAGAGTGAGTGTGTGTGTGAGAGTGTGTGAGTGTGTGTGTGAAAGTGAGTGTGTGTGAGGGTGTGAGAGTGTGTGTGAGAGTGTGTGTGAGAGTGAGTGTGTGTGAGAGAGTGTGTGTGTGAGTGTGTGTGAGAGTGTGTGTGTGTGTGAGTGTGTGAAAGTGTGTGTGTGTGAGTGTGTGTGAGTGTGTGTGTGTGAGTGTGTGAGTGTGTGTGAGAGAGGGTGTGTGAGTGTGTGTGACTGTGTGTGTGTGAGTATGTGTGTGACTGTGTGACTGTGTGTGTGAGAGAGTGTGTGTGTGTGTGAGTGTGTGTGTGAGTGTGTATGACTGTGTGTGTGTCACTGTGTGAGAGAGTGTGTGTGACTGTGTGTGTGTGTGAGAGTGTGTGAGTGTGTGTATGTGTGTGTGTGTGAGTGTGTGTGTGTGTGAGTGTGTGTAACTGTGTGTGTGTGTGACTGTGTGTGTGACTGTGTGAATGTGTGTGTGACTGTGTGACTGTGTGTGTGTGTGTGACTGTGTGTGTGTAACTGTGTGTGACTGTGTGTGTGTGACTGTGTGTGTGTGAGTGTGTGTGACTGTGTGACTGTGTGTGTGTGTGACTGTGTGTGAGAGTGTGTGTGTGTGACTGTGTGTGTGTGACTGAGTGTGTGTGTGAGTGTGTGTGTGTGACTGTGTGTGTGTGACTGAGTGTGTGTGTGTGTGTGAGTGTGTGTGTGTGACTGTGTGTGAGAGTGTGAGTGTGTGACTGTGTGTGAGAGTGTGTGTGTGTGACTGTGTGTGTGACTGTGTGTGTGTGACTGTGTGTGTGTGAGTGTGTGTGACTGTGTGACTGTGTGTGTGTGTGACTGTGTGTGAGAGTGTGTGTGTGTGACTGTGTGTGTGTGACTGAGTGTGTGTGTGTGAGTGTGTGTGAGTGTGTGTGTGACTGTGTGTGTGTGACTGAGTGTGTGTGTGTGAGTGTGTGTGTGTGACTGTGTGTGAGAGTGTGAGTGTGTGACTGTGTGTGACTGTGTGTGTGTGACTGTGTGTGTGACTGTGTGTGTGACTGTGTGTGACTGTGTGTGACTGTGTGTGTGTGTGTGTGCAAGTGTGTGACTGTGTGTGACTGTGTGTGTGTGACTGTGTGTGAGAGTGTGTGTGTGTGACTGTGTGTGTGTGACTGAGTGTGTGAGTGTGTGTGAGTGTGTGTGTGACTGTGTGTGTGACTGAGTGTGTGTGTGTGAGTGTGTGTGTGTGACTGTGTGTGAGAGTGTGAGTGTGTGACTGTGTGTGAGAGTGTGTGTGTGTGTGACTGTGTGTGTGACTGTGTGTGTGAGAGTGTGTGTGAGTGTGTGTGACTGTGTGTGAGTGTGTGTGACTGTGTGTCACTGTGTCTGTGTGTGTGTGTGACTGTGTGTGAGAGTGTGTGTGTGACTGTGTGTGTGTGTGTGACTGTGTGTGTGTGACTGTGTGAGTGTGAGTATGTGACTGTGTGTGACTGTGTGTGTGAGTGTGTGTGACTGTGTGTGTGACTCTGTGTGTGACTGTGTGTGTGAGAGTGTGTGTGTGACTGTGTGTGTGTGACTGTGTGTGTGAGTATGTGACTGTGTGTGACTGTGTGTGTGTGGGGAGCGGCAGCGCAGCGGTTTGCGCGCCGCGCCACAAAAGCTGCGACCCGAGTTCGATTCCCGCTCACGGCCGACACCAGTGACGATTATCTGAACCGGCCCTGGGGCTCCCCTAGGTCGACTCTGCCTCAAATGAGTACCTGGTGTAGCGGTGTGTTGTAAACATCGCCCCTAGGTGCTCGGCCGCTCCACCTTCTCCCCGCTGCCCTCATCTCGAGCCGTGCCCTCCGCCTCTCCGTGCGTCTTGGGGACATCCGTGCCGGCCTCTCTTCCCTCTGCCGCTCACTCTGCCCCCCGCCCCCCGACTCTACTCCCCTTGCCGTGGCGGCCTCTGAGAAGTGATGTGAATTAAATTTACTCCACAATGATATGGACCGATGATTCTGTCGTCGCTATAACCATCGACACTTCGGAGTTCATATCCATTTTCGGCGGACTAACTCAACCCATCATCACTCCGGGGGTAGTGCCGTTAAACCACGTCGTGTACCGCTTTGTGAAACGTCAGCCACGCTTCGGCCTTCTTTTGCGGACACTCGCTCCTTGCCGTGGGAACGTGGAGTTTCCACTTGCCTGTCCCGGGGGTCGTGGGCGCTTTTGTGCCGACCTCGCGTGACATTGACGGGGCCGTGTCGCTGATCCGTTATCCGCGCGCTGCCAGCCCAGCTGTCAGAGGAACATCGTAAACGGGATTTGTGTTGTTTTCAATCGCCGGATAAACGTTTCGCGGCGTAAGCGATAGCCGTTTCGATAAGGCTCGGAGTGAGACAGCCGCGGTTGTAGTCCACCCTTAGCAGTCCGTCGCTGTATCCCAGGGGTCAGCAAACCCAAACAACAACAATAATGCAATGCGTTAAATACGAGACGGCGGTCCTTAATATATAAAAACAAATTTCACAAAGCAGTCCTTGAAGAGCCGCATGCGGCTCCAGAGCCGAAGGTTTCCAACCCCTGTTCATTGTAAACTGAACTTCCATGGTAAAACTGGACTTCCATTGTAAACTGGACTTCCATGGTAAACTGGACTCCCATGGTAAACTGGACTTCCATGGTAAACTGGACTTTCATGGTAAACTGGACTCCCATGGTAAACTGGACTTCCATGGTAAACTGGACTTCCATGGTAAACTGGACTCCCATGGTAAACTGAACTCCCATGGTGAACTGGACTTCCATGGTAAACTGGACTCCCATGGTAAACTGGACTTCCACGGTAAACTGGACTCCCATGGTAAACTGGACTCCCATGGTAAACTGGACTCCCATGGTAAACTGAACTCCCATGGTGAACTGGACTCGTATGGTGAACTGGACTTTCATGGTAAACTGGACACCCATGGTCAGGGGTCAGTAACCAAAATAATAAGAAGAGACAATTTTTGTTCGAATTTTAAGAGCGGCACTTCAGTCCTTAAAGAGCTGCATGCGGCACCGGGTCGTGTCGAATAATTATCCAAAACAATGCCCGACGTTTCGCTGCACGCGCTAGGAGCTTCAGGAATTGATTGAGTTTGTTCATCATTGGGCTCTCTATTAACGTGCTTGTGAAGAAGGGGCATTGCATGAAACGTCACGCAATTACATGTTTTATTGGAAGTCAACACACACACACACACAGACAACACGGTTGCAAATTGACGAACGTGTTCAGTTGTATCATTGTGATCATTACCAATCGTACCTGTGCAACCAATTTCTGCCAAAGCAGCAACAGCAGCAGCAGCATCGGCGGCGGCGGCGTCGCCAAATAAATGCGAGAGTCTTCATCGGAGAGCCGTGTGTGGGCCCCACGGCGTGAAGCCAAAGCAGCGCGCTCAGCGAGAGCGCGGAGCGGGTGCACGCGCAAACGCGTGCACCCGCTCCCCCCGTGCGTTTCACTCTCGAGCGCTCGCCAAAGTCACCGAGCGAATCGCGACGAAATAGCCGCCGATGGGGTTGTTGTTGTTGTTGTTTGTTTGTTTGTTGTTGTTGTCGACCTTTACAAAACGACCGTCGCGCGGAATTTTGGTTCGCGGCGATGGCTCTTCCGCGTCGATAATCCCGCTACCTTCCGCCCAAACAACGTCGTCCCCTTTCGCTCGCCCCGGGCCACACCGCGCGTTCCGGTCGGCGTCAGTCGGCACGCACGCGCGCAACTCGGAGCACGGCAACACAGCCATGTTCGCGATTCGCAAAGTGGCCCTTCCAGCTCGGCGGCGAGCAAAGGGTAAACAGGTTCGTCCCGAGCGGCCGAGGTCACTCCGCGTTGTTTTTCACGAGGGCGAGCGCCTTCGCTCGTGGTTTGCGCTGCACACGACAGGCAGACGGTCCGACTGCGTTTGGCGGGGAGCCCTCTCGTCGCCGTTTCATTTATTGGCGACGTTTTACAAAAAGAAGGATAGCTGCAACAACAACAACAATAACAACAACAACAATGCGGTCCATAATATTCTGGCTATCGTCTGATGAGGCCGCTAGTAATTGCCGGCGAAACGTCGTACTCGAATTGTAAATGTTGTGCGTTTTACTCTCCAACACACAACCGGTGTGCTTAAGTAGTAACTAATTGGCACGTTTTGTTTACGTGACCAACCCTTACTAATTGGAAACCTGGTCCAAAGCCATGTGAGACGAGGCTCTAAAGAAAGCTGTCTCGGGTGTGGACCAATTAATTTCAAGGACAGTGCCACATACATTATCAGAGTTTGTGTTGTTTTTTTGTTTGCGTTCCGACCGCAGGTATTGTGGTCAATGTAAAAATGACTCCTTGTAAAAAAAAGGTGTCAGTTTCGTTGCCAGATAAAAGGGTAAAAAAACAATTATCATATTTTGTTACTGGCAAATGAGGTTTCCAATGGTGTAAATGCTTACCCCGAGCTCTCATACTCTGATGGTGCATTGCCTTTGAGTTGTGCGCCTTTTGACGTCATGTGGTCCAACACCATGTGAGACGAGGCTCTAAAGAAAGCTGTCTCGGGTGTGGACCAATCAATTTCAAGGACAGTGCCACATACATTATCAGAGTTGTTGTTTTTTTTGTTTGCGTTCCGACCGCAGGTATTGTGGTCAATGTAAACATGACTCCTTGTAAAAAAAGGTGTCAGTTTTGTTGCCAGATAAAAGGGTAAAAAAACAATTATCAACCCTTACTAATCGGCTGTGTCGGGTGGCGGCGGGTTTATTTTTACGCGATCTAACCCAACACAAAAAAAAAAACCCTGTATTATGGATAATATTTGGTCGCGATAGCCTCCGTGTTCATAGCCCTATATTCAACAACAAATAAGTATAAATAAACAGACAAAACATCCACCAAATCAAATCACGAATATTTGGCGTACACGTTTTCGTTCTAGATGCAAGATAAACCTGACGATATTTCTTGCAGCCATCGGCTCTCTCGAGTCCCCCGTGGAGCATCATTCGAACTCACTATGTCACTCACAGCCACGTGTGAGATAGGTGGCGGGGTCAAGTGTCGGCACCCCGAATTGTAACATCAAGAATGGATTTATTTGTCCAGGAGAGCCACGGTGAGTCGCATTACTCTTGTTCAGGAGGGTCCTGCGGCCGATGCATTCGGTTTTTATTCGTAAGATGTTTATTTTTTTATCCATAACATGTTTTCATTCTTAAGATTTTTTGATTCGTAAGATGTCTCTATTCATAAGATATTTGTATCCGTAGGATGTTTTTTTAATCCACAAGATATTTTCATTTTTAAGATGTTTTCACTCCTAAGATGTTTTTACCCTTAAGATATTTTCACTCTCAAGATGTTTTTATCCACAAGATGTTTTCACTTGTAAGATATTCCCCTTTTGAAGATGTGTTCATCCGCAAGATGTTTCTTGCTCGTAAGACGTTTTTTTTTATAGCCCATGAACGGCGAGATGCTCGTTACGCAAGCGAAGCGCGCGCGTGCGCGCGCGTGCGTCACGACTGAGCCTCGCAACGCTTTCGCGTGCCCCCCCCCCGCCCCACAATTAACCGCGCCAACGCCGGAATGTGACACCGGGTCACTTGGGTTGAATCGCGACCGCTGTACCGCGTTCGCAGGGAGGGACGGATGGACTTATCTCGCTCGCTCGCTCGCTCGTTCGCTCGCCCGGGACCCGACACGACACTTGCAGGTGGCCCAACATCAACAAGCAATAAATCCATCGGCAGGCTTGGATGAGAGTGCTTTTTAGAAAGCTGGACGCTCTGACGACGTGCAGTACGTCGTAATTTACTTGCTTACGAGGGCGCCAGTACCGTGCCGAGATGTTAACTCCCTCGCCTCGTACACAGGAGGTCGTGGCTTCGATCCCGACCCTGACGACGCCCGTTGTATATTTGGAGTTTGCGTGTCTCTCTCTCTCTCTCGCTCGCTCCCCGTGGTCGCGCGGATTTTCTTTGTTGTCGTCCTCCACCGCCGTCCTCCCTACCGCAGAGTCCGATTAGCACGGTTGGCTTGGTACGGTGCGAAAGAAGTTCAACATAAATCACTATACACTGCACTATCCACGATACCATGCTACTGGATAGAACCACTCAATTCTTTACAAGTGAGTTCATGTGCTTAGTCTGTTGTCCCTCCCCTGCCGCACCTCCGATTAGCACGGTTGGCTACGTACGGTGCGAAAAAAGTTCGACGCACCTATACTGATGTCGTCGTCGTCGTCCTCGTGTGCCCCCCTCCCCCCCCACCCCACGTGGTCCCCCCGCAGTGGTGCTGCTCGTCTGCTGGGTGCCCTACCTCTCCGTGAGCTTCTACGCCGCGTTCGCCCGCCTCCCCGTGCACGTGACGGCCGAGGTGCTCTGCTCCGCGCTCACGCTGCTCACCTCTGCGCTCAACCCCTGGGTCAACTTCCTCTCCCAGCAGTAGGTCAACAAGACCACGAGGCACAGAGACGAAGGTGCCCCCCCCCCCCCCCCGCCACCTCACCACCCCCGTGTGGCCTCCAACAGACTGTTGGGGGGGGGCGAGTGCCGTTAGCGAGCAGCACCTACGAAGGCCGGCACGGCACGCGAGAGGGTGGGGTGGCCAACACCACGCCCGGCCGCCTTTGTCTCCCCACGAGCGATGTTCGGGCACCTCACCAGGTGCTCATTTGAGGCCGAGTTTGACCTGGGGGAGGCCCAGGATGGGTTCATATATTCACCACCCGGCCTCTTTTAATCGACCCCGTGCTGATTTTTGTACACCGCACCAGGTACTCATTTGAGGCTGACTTTACCTAGGGGGGCAGCCCAGGATCGGTTAAGATATTCACCACCTGGCCGCCTTTATCTCCCCAGTGCTGATTTGTACACACCGCACCAAGGTTCAAATTTTTAGACTGAGTTGACCTAAGGGTGACCCAGGATTGATTCGGACATTTGCAGCTGATGTTGGGCCGTGAGCGCGAGTCGAACTCGGCCCGCTAGGTTCGTAGAGCAAGTGCGCTCACCGCTGCACCGGTGTTCCCTTTCTACACACACACACTCACACGAGCACACGCGTGAGCGGTGATGCGCCCGAAGTTCAGGGAGTGAGCTGTTAGGGAGGCCGGCCCGCGGCCAAACCCACGTGGGCCTGCAGAGAAGTGCATTGTGGGTGTCAAAAAAACATCTTCAGAAGTGCATTGTGGGCGTCAAAAATATCTTCGCAAGTGCGTTGTGGGTGTCAAAAAATATCTTCAGAAGTGCATTGTGGGTAACAAAGCTTGAAAGTCGACGACAAACACCCACAGAGCAGAACGCATGGATTAATTTAGAATAATAATTATAATAATAATACAAAAGCAACAACATTTTCGCACTAATAATTTATTTTCCAGCGATACGCAACCCCGGTCGTAAAATCTTGCTGGGTGGTGGTGGTGGTGGCGCGTCAAAATCGGTGCTCATGATGTCGAAGCGTTCTGAAGACGAACGTTACGAGCGGCTGAACACGAAGCGTCACAGTCTGTTGCCGCGTGGCAGCACCCAGCCTCGTGACGATGGGCTGCTCCGTGTTTTCACTCGGGGCCCTCGACACATTTCACTCGTGCCCTGAACTTGGTCGGACGGTTCCTAACCATAACCCTAACGCATTCGGAAGAATATGAGAATAGGTTTTCCCCTTTTTTTTCTGTCAACAAAACAGCTGTGTTAAGTTGTTTAATCACCAGACTGAAACCTTTTACAAGGAACCATGTCTGCATTAAGCACAATGCTTGTGGTCAGAATGCAAACACAAAAACACACTCTGATAATATATGCTTTGTCCTTGAAACTGATTTCGTCTACACCAGAGACAACTTTCTTTGGAGCCTCGTCTCAAAACGGTGTTAGACCAGAGGACACCATACGCGTTGTGGTTAATGCAGACATGATTCCTTTTAAAAAGGTTTCAGTTTGGTGTTCTAACGTCTTAACACAGCTGTTTTGTTGCCAGAAAAAAAAGGGGAAACACCTATTCTCATGTTTTGGTACTGGCAAAGGAGGTCACATGGTGTACATTCCGAAGAAGTACGGCACGAGCCCAGCGCTCGACTTGCCGTATTATCCATCGGTGGTTTCAAGACGACGGCGATGCAGATGATGCCCCCGCCCCATCTCAGGCTCGTAAGACAACGCAAGGGAGCTGCTTCTGCCGCTGTTGCTCCAGGCCCTCGCCTTCCTGATCGGCGCAAAAAAATTGCGTGCCCCGGACACAACGATCAATATTGGCCTCCTTTTAGCAAGCCTCAGTAGACTGAATAAACCTTCGAATCGTGTCAGACCTGGTGACAGGGTCAATTAAAGGCTGATTTTTAAAAAAAAAACAGATTTGCCGATACAAATTTAGATTTCAGACTGTTTTATGAGGATAGGTGTGTTGTGTTGCACCGGTGTACCGCCAATACGCCCATTTGTCTGCTATCGATTATCCACGTGATTATCCACTTTCGTTGAGGTATCTATCATTCATGGCCAGGTTGCTTCTGAAAAAGAGCTACATAGCTCAGTGGGCCTTTCCTGATCAAATACAATTATTTTACTGTAGTAGCAGTAGTAATAATACTGATGGTGATGACGATCCAAAATCAGATGGAACAGATGGATATTGGTCCACATTTTCTGTACCGCCTTCTCGTGGTGAGCCAGGGTAGGGCGCTATGGTGGTGAGATGTTAACTACCACGCCTAGTATACAGGAGGTCGTCGGTTCGATTCCGACCCTGGACCTGCTGTATATTTGGAGTTTGCGTGTTCTCGCCGTGGTCGTGTAGATTTTTCTCCGCTTCCTCCAGGTTCTATCCCTCCACATTTAAAATCAACACACGTTTAGAGCGTTTGGCTGTTATAAATGTCCATGCAATGATAAGCCGCTTCGATGAGCTATTATCTGCGATAGCCAGGTCGCTTTTGAAAAAAAAAGAGCTACGTAGCTCAGTGCGGCCTTGCCTGATGAAATAGAAAATAGTTTTATAGTTTATAGGACGGCATTAACCGCGACGCCAATACCCTGACCCCTGTGACCTCTTGCAGGAAGTTCCGGCGGGCGCTGGCACTGGGCTGGGCCCGGCTCTGGGGATCGGCGTGCTGGTTCTGGGCACCGGCGCCCCCCCGCCACAACCGGAGGGAGGTTCGCCCCCCATGGGGAGGGGGGGCGCAGGGCCCCCCGCCCCCCTCCGTGCCTCCACCGATCCTCGGATTGGTTCCGGTCCGGCCTCTGGTCGGCAACGGGCGGATTCGATAATTGAATCGCTCGCTCTCTCACTCTCTCTCGATCATTCGCTCGCTCGCCTCCACCGCTGGAGGTTGGGGGGAGCAGTAGGAGTGGGGGGGGGGACACAGCTACAGGGACCTTAGGAATCGCCATCGGCGCGATAGAAATCTGCGGAAAATATTTTGAAAGCGCAAACGCCGCGATCCTCTGCCGCCGCTGGGTTTTTGTTTGTGTTTTATTTTGTATCCCCGACATCCTCTTCGAGCGTCCGACAGGACGAGCGTCCAACCGCGGTAGACGGAGCGACGGGAATCGGCTCGTGTGCTCCTCCGGTGGGTTGCCAAGCCGCGTCTATAGAGGCGTCGCGTGATCAAGAGAGAGACTGCGGCGGATTTACAGAGGCCTTCATCCAGCGCTGGATCGACCGTGGCTGGCTGATCTCCGCGATGTCGTTGGTCGTTGTTAGTATATTATTATTCGTAGTGTAGTCACAAGACGACATCTCGTGGGTGGTTCCCCCCCCCAGCCTCCTCATCCCCCACCCCCCACCGCTATTGCTGATGGCAACACCCCGGGACATTATGTGCCCGAAATCGGACGACAGCTAACGTTCGACGGGCACGGGGGTTTTGGTTGCTGAAGGCAGCGGCTCGGTGGGTGGCCGATGCCGGGATCCGTTCTCTGGTGGGCCTCCACGGAGTCTTCCTGCGCGGTCCAACAGAAAGCCACGACCTAACGATACCCCGCATGGATGTACCGTCGTAGTCATAGTGTGTACGTACACGTACCGAGGACAGGACTAGCACCCATATGAAACTTAAACTATTTTTTTTTTTACCAGTTAAAGCCCACTGAGCTATATAGCTCTTTTTTTCAGGAGCGACCTGGCTATCGCAAATGATGGCTCAACGAAGTTTACTTATCGCGCGGTTATCTACAGCAGCCAAATACCCTAAACGGGGCGTTGATTCTAAATGTGGAGGGGAAACCCCCGGAGAACAATCCACGTGACCATAGGGAGAACATGTAAACTCCATACAATCCACGCGACCACAGGAAGAACATGTAAACTCCATACAATCCACGTGACCATAGGGAGAACATGTAAACTCCATACAATCCACGTGACCATAGGGAGAACATGTAAACTCCATACAATCCACGCGACCACAGGAAGAACATGTAAACTCCATACAATCCACGTGACCATAGGGAGAACATGTAAACTCCATACAATCCACGCGACCACAGGAAGAACATGTAAACTCCATACAATCCACGCGACCACAGGGAGAACTTGTAAACTCCATGCAATCCACGCGACCACAGGGAGAACATGTAAACTCCATACACGCGTCGGGATCGAATCTATGACGTCCCGCATACCAAGCGATGTAGTTCACATCTCTGTATCGGTACAGGTTTGTTATATATTCTTTTCCCGTTTGAAATTCTTACGCCGGGGATTTTCATTTGCCTTCGGACCGCGACGGCAATGGCCGTCTGCGAACGATGCTAGTTTTGGTTCTGATTTGTACCAAGTACCACATGATGATGTTGATACAAAATCATCGCATTCCACCCGCGGGGTACCTCTGTGTGTGTGTGTGTGGGGGGGGTGGGGGGGGGACGCTCCGTGGGGAGATGGAGCGCTTCACGTTCCGGGCCACCACTGCTCCGCTTGGACGTGCGTTGGCCATCATTTGGCGATGGATGCTGGCGATCGGGCGGGAGGGGAGATGTTTTTGGCCGTGAGAAAATCTTCTCGTTTTTGTTTGTCTTGAAGGAGCAGGTGGTGACGGGGAGCCTTCATCCAGCAGTGGATTGACCATGGCTGCTGATGATGATGATGATTTAGTGTATTTGTGTTCTGCGTGGTGTGACATTATATCGTCTTACTGGCATGTGCACTGGACTACAAGTGTGCTGATCGCACGTTGGATAAATTAATTGTCGGTGGTAATTTATTGGTAATTGTTGGATGAATGTTTTTTTTTACATTTTATGCACTTTACAGATTATATAACAAGGTACCATAATTTATCAAGCATGACAGGTGTCCCGTTTTAATAGCAATAGTAATAACTTTAACTTGTAACGGCGAGAGAGAGAGAGCGAGAGAGGACGACTCAGAGGCACCAGGAGGAGGAGGAGGAACCGCAGACCAACAGGATGGCAGCAGCAGCCACGCGGTTTGGATCCGGCGCTCCCAACGATTGCCCAAGATCCGCGATCATCTAGATACATCAAGGTGTTTTCGGCCAACCAATGAGTGTTCGTGCGTGCGGGGCAGGAAATCGGAGCACGTGGAGAAAACCTCTTAGCGGGCAACACTCTATCCCCGTACAGATTGAACAGGTGGAGTCCGAATTTGTTGTGCTGCATTCACCTCGTGGGCCAGGGTATGACTCTCTACGCCCACGGCAAGGGAGTTTCACAACAGCTGTGTGGTGTGTGTGTGATCCACAAACCCTCGCTGCCTCCGCGGTTCTGGATTACAGGCCCACGTGCATAGCCACCACGACGCAGGCGAAAGCTTTAGCTAAATTTCGATTTAAAGCTTTCGTGACTGCAATGATTCATCTTCTTTGGTTCTTTCGGTAAAGTCACGTAGAATGAGAATAAAATAATAAATTGATAAAATAAAAATAAAATAACACAATTATTTATTGTGTTATTTTATTTTATCAATTTATTATTTTATTCTCATTCTACGTGACTTTACCGAAAGAACCAAAGAAGCTTTAGCTAAGTTATTGGTGCCTTTGACTAAATCACCCAGAATGCACCCAACTCCCATCAGATCTCAGAAGCCAAGCAGTGCTTGGGTGGTCGCTCATTCTCCTCTGCTGGCCCCACTGTCTAGAGCTCTGTGCCAACCCCTGGCCACGCCTCGTATCCCCATGCCCAACGCGTCAACGCCAGCCCTGGCGGTCTCCCGTTGAAGCACGAAGCAGGCTTCAGGCTTTCATAGCTTCTGGCCCACCCAGGGTGATGTGGAGTTTGCCCGATAACTCATGACTTGGCGACCATGAGCGCACAGCTAGGACCACGTGGTATCTCTTGTTTGGATGCCACGGGGCTGTCTGCGCCCGGCCACTCGAGACGGGGGGTCGTGAGTTCCCATTGCCGCGGTTGACCGTCGGATGACCGCGAGACCGATCGGGCGATTCGTCTTGTCACCATCGTGGGAATTGACTCAAAAACGTCGACCAAGCGAGAGTCAAAGCGATTGATCGCTCGAAGCAGTGGTGGAAATTGCTCATTTCTGCGGCGGTATTGAGTCTTGTCCATGGTACGACGACTGTTGGCTTCCCCCACATAGCGGTACCTGTTTTATCGACCCTGGTGGGAAGATGGTCTGAGTTAACCTTCCTCACCGCACCCCACCCCCCATCCCACCCCTGACCACAACATGGTACCGTGCTGATTTTGTCCACCCCGTCGGGAGGGTAGGCCGAGTTGACCCCATGCTGAAGTCGAAATCACGTGACTATCACCGCAGGGTCACTCTGACAGCGCGAGAATGAGTGACGTCATTGCCTTCTGGGTCCGTTACGAACCGCGAGAGTCAGCGGCTCGGAGTCGAAGGGTCATGAGTTCAAACCCTGGTTGTGGGCGAGGGGCGGCGGGGGGGGGGGGAGGTTGACCCTGGGGTTGATAAAATAGGGACCATTTTGAAATTCTTGGTTGTTTCGGGAAAGTCACGTAGATAGAAGATAAACAAAAATAATGCGAATAAAATAAATGCAAAAAACCCACCACGTTTCGATCGCAGCACAAGCGGTCTTCATCAGGCGGAGAGAAAAGAGGGGGCAAGCCTCGTGGGGAAATCAGCATCGTCCGTCTGATGGAAGAGAGACACCACGGTAAACGCATGCTGACGTTGAGCCGACGTAGGCCCAACGTTCCATGTTTACCGTGGGTCGCCCCTGCCATAGGAATGTAGAATGTTCCACCGCTGGCTCTGCAGGGCTATAAACGGGAGACACGAGCCAACAGTGCCTTAACAAAGTGGAGGCCCCGACAGGAGCCAGGGAAATCACACTTTGTCTGCCACCTCTCACCGCTGACGTTGGCAGTGAAAACACCTCAATTGTTGATGCGAACCAAGGAAAAAAAATATAACAACAAAAATCGACTGTTTAATTAACTGGTGGCGACGAACAGGAGTCAGGTGCTGCTCGATCGACACCTCGTGCTGTCTCGGTCACGTGTGATGATGACGACGACGATGATGAAACGACCGGGGATGTCTGTCTCTCTCTCTCTGCCCGTACGATATCGCGCGATATCAAGTCCACGATAATTGCGGTATCGTCAGTTTTTTTTTTACAAGTTGCTGCGTCGTTATACCTTGATTTTGTGTGTATCGTAATACAACGGTGTAGATGTAGTAACCTTTGTGTAGCGACATATATAGAGATAATCATGTGCATATGCAATGCGCATACGCCGTTATAAAATATGTAAACAATCAGTGTATGCTCTTTGGTTCTTTCGGTAAAGTCACGTGGGTATAAAATAAAATAAAGTCACGACGTTTCGGGCGCAACACAAGCGTCCGTCACCACGGCTTTCCCACCTGATGACGGACGCTTGTAATGCGCCCGAAACGTCGTGATTTATTTCATCCTATACCCACGTGACTTTAACGAAAGAACCAAAGAGTATGGATCCCTGCAGTCACGAAAGCTTCAAATCAACAATCATTGCATAGCAAAATATATATGAATTAGCATTGTATATATATATCAAACTGTAAACACTGTGGTGGTGGTGGTGGATAAGACGACAGGGTCACGTGCCTACGAGGCACAGACCGAATGTGCTCAGCACGAGTGAAGTAATCGACTCGTGCAGTTCATGGGACGGGGGAATCATGTTCGGAGTAGCAGTAGCAGCAGTAGAAGCAGTAGAAGCGATAATAGCAGTAGCAGCAGTAGTAGCAGTAGAAGCGACAGTAGCAGTGGTAATAGTAGTAGTGGTAGCATTAGGAGCAGTAGTAGCAGTAGCAGCAGTAGTAGCAGTAGAAGCGATAGTAGCAGTGGTAGTAGTGGTAGCAGTAGAAGCGATAGTAGCAGTGGTAGTAGTGGTAGCAGTGGTAGTAGTAGTAGCAGTAGTAGCGATAGTAGCAGTGGTAGTAGTGGTAGCAGTAGCAGCAGTGGTAGCAGTAGTAGCAATAGAAGCGATAGTAGCAGTAGTAGCAGTAGAAGCGACAGTAGCAGTGGTAGCAGTAGGAACAGTGGTAGCAGTAGTAGCAGTAGAAGCGATAGTAGCAGTGGTAGTAGCGATAGTAGCTGTGGTAGCAGTAGTAGCAGTAGAAGCGACAGTAGCAGTGGTAGCAGTAGGAACAGTGGTAGCAGTAGTAGCGATAGTAGCAGTGGTAGCAGTAGTAGCAGCAGTAGTAGCAGTAGAAGCGATAGTAGCAGTAGTAGCTGTGGTAGCAGTGGTAGCGATAGTAGCAGTAGTAGCAGTGGTAGCAGTAGTAGCGATAGTAGCAGTAGTAGCGATAGTAGCAGTGGTAGCAGTAGTAGCAATAGAAGCGATAGTAGCAGTGGTAGCAGTAGAAGCGACAGTAGCAGTGGTAGCAGTAGGAACAGTGGTAGCAGTAGTAGCAGTAGAAGCGATAGTAGCAGTGGTAGTAGCGATAGTAGCTGTGGTAGCAGTAGTAGCAGTAGAAGCGACAGTAGCAGTGGTAGCAGTAGGAACAGTGGTAGCAGTAGTAGCAGTGGTAGCAGTAGTAGCAGTAGTAGCAGCAGTAGTAGCAGTAGAAGCGATAGTAGCAGTAGTAGCTGTGGTAGCAGTGGTAGCGATAGTAGCAGTAGTAGCAGTGGTAGCAGTAGTAGCGATAGTAGCAGTAGTAGCGATAGTAGCAGTGGTAGCAGTAGTAGCAATAGAAGCGATAGTAGCAGTGGTAGCAGTAGTAGCAGTAGAAGCGACAGTAGCAGTGGTAGCAGTAGGAACAGTGGTAGCAGTAGTAGCAGTAGAAGCGATAGTAGCAGTGGTAGTAGCGATAGTAGCTGTGGTAGCAGTAGTAGCAGTAGAAGCAACAGTAGCAGTGGTAGCAGTAGGAACAGTGGTAGCAGTAGTAGCGATAGTAGCAGTGGTAGCAGTAGTAGCAGTAGCAGCAGTAGCAGGAGTAGCAGTAGCAGCAGTAGTAGCAGTAGAAGCGATAGTAGCAGTAGTAGCAGTGGTAGCGATAGTAGCAGGAGTAGCAGTAGTCGCAGTGGTAGTAGTGGTAGCAGTAGCAGCAGTAGTAGCAGTAGAAGCGATAGTAGCAGTGGTAGCAGTAGTAGCAGCAGTAGCGATAGTAATAGCAGTGGTAGCAGTAGTAGCAGTAGAAGCGATAGTAGCAGTGGTAGTAGTGGTAGCAGTAGTAGCAGTAGAAGCGATAGTAGCAGTAGTAGCAGTAGTAGCGATAGTAGTAGCAGTGGTAGCAGTAGTAGCAGTAGTAGCGATAGCAGTAGCGGAAGTAGTAGCAGTGGTAGCGATAGTAGCAGGAGTAGCAGTGGTAGCTGTGGTAGCAGTAGTAGCGATAGCAGTAGCAGCAGTAGCGGCAGTGGTATCAGTAGTAGCAGTGGTAGCGATAGTAGCAGTAGTAGTAGTAGCAATGGTAGCAGTAGTAGCGATAGTAGCAGTAGTAGCGATAGCAGTAGCAGCAGTAGCGGCAGTGGCAGCAGTGGTAGCAGTAGTAGCGATAGTAGCAGTAGTAGCAGGAGTAGCAGTGGTAGCAGTAGTAGCAGTGGTAGCAGGAGTAGCAGTAGTAGCAGTAGTAGCGATAGTAGCAGTAGTAGCAGTGGTAGCGATAGTAGCAGGAGTAGCAGTAGTCGCAGTGGTAGTAGTGGTAGCAGGAGTAGCAGCAGTAGTAGCAGTAGTAGCGATAGTAGCAGGAGTAGCAGTAGTCGCAGTGGTAGTAGTGGTAGCAGGAGTAGCAGTAGCAGCAGTAGTAGCAGTGGTAGCAGTAGTAGCAGTGGTAGCAGTAGTAGCGATAACAGTAGCGGAAGTAGTAGCAGTGGTAGCGATAGTAGCAGGAGTAGCAGTGGTAGTAGTAGTAGTAGCGATAGTAGCAGTGGTAGCAGTAGGAGCAGTGGTAGCAGTAGTAGTAGTGGTAGCGATAGTAGCAGTGGTAGCAGTAGTAACGATAGTAGCAGTAGTAGCGATAGTCGCAGTGGTAGCAGTAGTAGCAGTGGTAGCAGTGGCAGCAGTAGCAGCAGTGGTAGCAGTAGTAGCAGTGGTAGCAGTGGTAGCAGTAGTGGCGATAGTAGCAGTAGTAGTAGCAGTGTTAGCAGTAGTAGCAGTAGTAGCAGTGGTAGCAGTAGTAGCAGTGGTAGCAGTAGCAGCAGTAGGAGCAGTGGTAGCGGTAGTAGCAGCAGTAGTAGCAGTTGTAGCAGTAGTAGCAGTGGTAGCAGTAGTAGCAGTTGTAGCAGCAGTAGTAGCAGTAGTAGCGATAGAAGAGCGACGAGGCGGTGATTGACCGCCGACAACAAACACAATAATTTTAAATGTCTAAAGTGATGCTTGCTGTCCTTTAAAATGGTGTTTCGCAACACTTTATTGTTGCTCTCTGGAGATATGCATTGCGGTTGTAACGTCATTATAATAGTTGCAGTTGTTTCAGCGTCAGTTGCATTGTGTTTGTGTCATTGACGACGTTGTTACGTGTAAAGTCGGAGTGATTGGGGAGGCGATCGACGCAGGCTTACGTTGCAATGAACTACAGCTGAAGGCACGTTCATAACCCGCCCCTACTGAACATCTGTGAAAAAAGACCTTTAGATCTCATCGGATTCCTCCAGTTTCAATGAACTGATTTTGAAACGTATTAAACCTTAAATATTGATTCAAAGCTTTCGTGACTGCAGGGATTCATATTCTTCGTTCTTTCGGTAAAGTCACGTAGAAGGGAAACAATAAAATAATAAAAATATAAAACGTGTACAATTCTCACGACGTTTCGACTGCAACACAAGGAATCATCATCAGGTGTGAAAACCACAGCAAGAGGGAAAAAACGCCACTTTTTTCAAATTTTCTTGCTGTGGTTTTCACACCTGATGATGATTGCTTGTGTTGCAGTCGAAACGTCGTGATAATTTTCTTCTTTTATATTTTTATTATTTTATTGTTTCCCTGCTACGCGACTTTACCGAAAGAACCAGGAATATGTATTAAACCTTGTCGTCATCTTCGGATTGCAAGTTCCAGCACGGCCACAACAACAATGCAATTTGACAGCAAGCGACGTAGAGTTACGTACGGAGTCTGCCCATTCGTGGCTCGCTGCCGGAACAGCAAGGCCGAGGCTAATCCAGAAGATGTTGGGAGCGGTGGCGATGTCACTTGGACAAGGGCCTCTGTGTGATGATACCCATGGCCTATGGGTTAGTCCATCCCGCGGTCAATACGTCGGAACGGGGGAACGATAGAAAGCAAGTTAGGAAGGAATGGCCGAATTGCAAAGTTATATGACACTGATACGGCAATGATCGTCATATCGTGAAAAAAAACAAAGTGATGTCGTATCGTGGAAAACGTTAACGCGACAAAACCCGCGTTGATTTAGCACTCGTTGTGGTTGCGGTGTTCGTGCGATTCCGGTCGTGTTTTTTTTGCTTGTGCGCATTGCACGATTAAACGACAGTGCACGGACCACACGTTTACCGAGACGCGTTCATTCCTCTAATAGGGACTTGATGAATTGTGGCTCCCGTTAGCGTCGTCGCTGTGAGCAGCAGCCGCGTCTCGTCGCCCGATTTCCCCTCCCCGATATGTCACTTGTTACTCTCTGGACGAGCACAGACGCCTCTTACTCAACTCGTCTGGCGCGTGACGGCAACTAACCCAGACAGAGAGCTCGATGCCAACGCCGAGATCTGATGGCCACCACGAGGAGAGAGGGCTTCAGCAGAGAGAGAGAGAGACAGAGAGAGAGAGAGAAAGAGAATTCGCGTCGTTTTGCTAAGCTTGTAATAAAGCAACAGCAGTTGAAATGTATTCAATTTATTTTTTCATGTAAATATAACATTTACGGGCGCAGGGCCCAAAAGGCCCAACAACTTCAAGCGGCTGTCAACAAACAGTACAATGTAATTATATAAACGCAGGTGAAAAGAGTGTAACGTGTGTCTTGAATTGAGCAACGTTATATAGACGATGATATGGGAGGGGATTCCAAAGTGGAGCAGCAGCGAGGGAAGAAGCGGAGAGAAAAATCTGACGCCCTGCGGTATTGTAAATTGGTGAGTGAGTAAGTTGGTGAGCGAGTGAGTAAATTGGTGAGTGAATGAGTGAGTGAGTAAATTGGTGAGTGAGTGAATAAATTGGTGAGTGAGTGCGTAAATTGGCGAGCGAGTGAGCGAGCGAGTGAGTGGGTGGGTCGCTGAGTGAGTGAGTGGAGTGTGGATGAGTGGGTCGGTGAGTGAGTGAGTGAGTGGGTCGGTGAGTGGGTCGGTGAGTGGGTGAGTGGGTCGGTGAGTGAGTGAGTGGAGTGTGTGGATGAGTGGGTCGGTGAGTGAGTGGGTCGGTGAGTGAGTGTGTGGGTGAGTGGGTCGGTGAGTGGGTGAGTGGGTCGGTGAGTGAGTGAGTGGAGTGTGTGGGTGAGTGGGTCGGTGAGTGAGTGAGTGGAGTGTGTGGGTGAGTGGGTCTGTGAGTGAGTGAGTGGGTCGGTGAGTGAGTGGAGTGTGTGGATGAGTGGGTCGGTGAGTGAGTGGGTCGGTGAGTGAGTGAGTGGAGTGTGTGGGTGAGTGGGTCGGTGAGTGAGTGAGTGGGTCGGTGAGTGAGTGAGTGGAGTGTGTGGATGAGTGGGTCGGTGAGTGAGTGGGTCGGTAAGTGAGTGAGTGGAGTGTGTGGGTGAGTGGGTCGGTGAGTGAGTGAGTGGGTCGGTGAGTGAGTGGAGTGTGTGGGTGAGTGGGTCGGTGAGTGGGTGAGTGGGTCGGTGAGTGAGTGAGTGGAGTGTGTGGGTGAGTGGGTCGGTGAGTGAGTGAGTGGGTCGGTGAGTGAGTAAGTGGAGTGTGTGAGTGAGTGGGTCGGTGAGTGAGTGAGTGAGTGGGTCGGTGAGTGAGTGAGTGGGTCGGTGAGTGAGTGAGTGGAGTGTGTGGGTGAGTGGGTCGGTGAGTGAGTGAGTGGGTCGGTGAGTGAGTGAGTGGAGTGTGTGGATGAGTGGGTCTGTGAGTGGGTGAGTGGGTCGGTGAGTGAGTGGAGTGTGTGGGTGAGTGGGTCAGTGAGTGAGTGAGTGGGTCGGTGAGTGAGTGAGTGGAGTGTGTGGATGAGTGGGTCGGTGAGTGAGTGGAGTGTGTGGGTGAGTGGGTCGGTGAGTGAGTGAGTGGAGTGTGTGGATGAGTGGGTCGGTGAGTGGGTGAGTGGGTCGGTGAGTGAGTGGAGTGTGTGGGTGAGTGGGTCAGTGAGTGAGTGAGTGGGTCGGTGAGTGAGTGAATGGAGTGTGTGGATGAGTGGGTCGGTGAGTGAGTGGAGTGTGTGGGTGAGTGGGTCGGTGAGTGGGTGAGTGGAGTGTGTGGGTGAGTGAGTGAGAGGCTGAGTGAGTGTGTGGTTGTGAGCTGCAGTGGCTGAACACAACAGCGTGAGACGAAGCATTGAGCGTCTGGTCGTGACCCAAGTCCTTGCCGCGGGTTCAGGAGGCAATGGAGCGAAGTGACACGGGCACAGTAACCATGGTAAGCAGTAGCGATGCAAGAGACGTAAGGAGGTGACGGGCTGCCAGTGAGCGAGTTAATCAGTGAGTGGGTATGGGATCATCAACCACATTGACTTACGTTGAGCAGTGATGTAAAGGAAGCAACTGTGAACGTGTGCGTGCATGTCTGTTGAATTGAGAATTACTGCTGTTTGTGTATTTATTCTCAATGTTATTTTGCACTCTTGATGAATGGAGTGGGGCTCATTTCTTTTTTTGCTTTTCCTGTTTGGCCGTGTTCCTTTTTCACCCGCAGCACAATTGGTGGAAACAAGAACGTCGTAGGGGTGGGAAATCGAGTGGTCGGTTACACTTCACTACTATACACTACTACACTATATACTACACTATACACTACACTATACTATACACTACACTATACACTAGTACACTACACTATACATTACTACACACTACACTATACACTTCACTACTACACACTACAATACTACACTATACACTGCACTACTACACACTACACTATACACTGCACTACTATACACTACACGACTACACACTACACTATACACTACACTACTACACACTACACTATACACTACACTATACACTGCACTACTACACACTACACTATACACTGCACTAATACACACTACACTATACACGACACTACTACACTATACACTACGACACACTGCACTATGCACTTCACTACTACACACTACACTACTACACTACACTATACACTGCACTACTACACACTACACTGTACACTACACTACTACACTATACACTACTACACACTACACTATGCACTTCACTACCACACACTACACTACTACACTATACACTGCACTACTACACACTACACTATACACTACACTATACACTGCACTACTACACACTACACTATACACTACACTATACACTGCACTACTACACACTACACTATACACCGCACTACTACACACTACACTATACACTACACTATACACTACACTATACACTACACTACTACACTATACACTACTACACACTACACTATGCACTTCACTACTACACACTACACTACTACACTATACACTGCACTACTACACACTACACTACACACTACACTATACACTAGTGCTGTACCAGTGACGAATTAGCCACGTTCTGTTTACGTGACAAACCTCACTAGTTGGCTGTGTCGGGTGGTGGCGGGTTTAACGACACATTTATATTTTTACGCGCTCTAACCCCAAATAAACCTCTATTATGTATGTATATTTCGAGTTTGCATGTCTCTCTCTCTCTCTCTCCACGTGGTCGCGTGGATTTTTTTTTTTATCCGGGTCCTGCGGGTTTCCCCTCCGCGTTTAGAAATCAACAACGCGCGTTCAGAGCATTTGGCCGCTTTTCAAGCTCCAACGCGGAACGCCGCCCGTTATAACGCGGTTTCTGAGAGGTCAATTGGCCAACTACTTTCCTAAGCTACGCGGCTGATCGGCACGAGACGATACGCGGAATGATTTTCCTGTGCGTAGTGAGTGCACCATCGTTTGCTCGGCAAAATTTTATCGCTTACATTCTTTCGGTAAAGTCACCACGTAGAATGAGAATCAAATAATAAATTGATCGAATAAAATAACACAATAAAATTCTCACGACGTTTCGGCGACGACACAAGCGGCCTTCGTCAGGTGAAGGGACGAGGCTTTCTGGTAGGACAGCGCTGGAGCGAACACGAAACGTCGTGAGAATTTTATTGCGTTATTTTATTTAATCAATTTATTATTTTATTCTCATTCTACCCGGTGACTTTACCGAAAGAACCAAAGAAGATGAATCCTTGCAGTCACGAAAGCTTTAAATCGAAAAACTTTATCGCTTACATTCTTTCGGGGGGGGAGGGGGGGTGGGGACATTTATTTTCGCTTAACGCTGCACCTTTTGGGGGAACGCATCTACCGCGTTAAGCGAGGACTTGCCACGCGACACCTTTGTAAACGTGACGATCACGGCGGGGTCTGGGGGGAGGGGCGGGGGGGGTGCTGGGACTGGAGGGGTTAGAGACAAACAACAATCACGCGGGATATAACCCCCCCAAACAGAGTACGCAATAAACACACCCCACTCCTGAATTATTCTCACTCACGGTTCTCATTGACCTTGCGAAGCTACTCCACCGCGAGGCATTGTCCGAGAACTTTTCTGAAGCGAGTTAATATTTCCCAGCATTCCCACGGGCACAAGAGTCGCACCCCCGCATCCCCCACGCCCACCCCACCCCCCCCCCACCCCCCCCCCCCCGATGTGTGCGCGTGAGCAGCGGCGTGCGCGTGTTCGTCATCGGGGGAGCGGTGGCGGAGCGATTGGCGCACTCGGTCCTCCGCCTTACCGAGTTCAATTTTCCCGCAGGAGCGCGTTAAAGATAATGCTTTTAACCGGTCCTGGGCCTCCTACCCTCTATGTCGACTCAGCCTTAAATGAGCGCGCTGTGTAACCGCACTGCGGGGATACAAAGGCGGCCGGGCGTAGTGCGTATCGCCTACCCCCCTAACTCCTGTGCCGTGCCAGAACTTTCGCCCCGACAGACTGGTCTGTTAAAGGCTACACGGGGGATCTTTGCACTTGGCGCGCGCTCGCGTTTCCGTCAGCAAAAACTTTCGCCGGCAAGGGCTGTTAGCGAGCACCTCTGAAAGGCTGGAATGGCACACGAGGATATGGGTGGCCAGCACCAGGTACTCATGTAAGGCTGAGTCGACCTAGGGGAGGCCCGGGACCGGTTCAAACAATCGTCACCGGTGTTGACCGTGGTCTGGAATCGAACCAGCGCGGCACGCTAACCACAGCGCCGCCGCTCCCCCAATTCAAATCTTATCACACACACAGCCTTGTACCAATATGGCTTTTTTCTTACCCTCCCCGGTGATTAACGATCTGGGAAGCATTGGTTCGAGTGGTCTCATCCGCGCTTTGTGTTCATACGTTAGCGGGTTTGACATTTTGGTTGCGTAGGGCCCGGTGTTTATAGCCCGCATTTGATGCATGACGAGCCTAAGAATAATAACGCTCCGCCTCGCGTTGCGTTGGGTCGCTCGCGATGAGGTCCTAACGCACGCGCAACAAAATCATCTCGTGCCTGCCATCGCCAACGTTGGCATTTTCATGTAAATGGTGATGCTCTCAGAATGCGCTTCTGCGGCCGTCTCGAACGCTGTTCCTTCCGGTATTAGGAAGCCACTGGAGCTACGCACTATACACTACACTATACACTACACTATACACTACACTATACACTACACTATACACTACACTATACACTATACACTACACACTACACTACATTATACACTATACACTAGACTATAGACTACACTATAGACTACACTACACACTACACTATACACTACACTATACACTATACACTACACTATACACTACACTTTACACTACACTACACTATACACTACATCATACACTACACTACACACTACACTATATACTAAACTATACACTACACTATAGACTACACTATAGACTCCACTACACACTACACTATACACTACACTATACACTACACTATACACTACACTATACACTACACACTACACTATACACTACACTATACACTACACTATACACAACACCACTCCATTGGATTGCAAAATTAATTTCTTTAGAACCGCTTTTTGTGTTTAGTTTGTTGTCCTTCCCCCACAAACCTCCGATCAGCACGCTTGGCTACGTACGGTGCGAAAGAAGTTCAACATACACACACATTTTATTTGTACGAGAGGCGAGATGAAGGTCGTGTCTGTCACGTGGTCGTGGACTGGTGTCACAGCAAACACGTGGCTCGCGAACTCAGACGTCTGTGACGTGAGCCGTCGACGCTCTGTCTGGTCAAAACAACAACAACAACAACAATATACTCTTTGGTGTATAAAATAAAATAAATTAAATCACGACGTTTCGATTGCAACGCAAGCAATCATCATCAGCAATCATCAGCAATCATCATCATCAGGCTTGTGTTGCAATCGAAACGTCGTGATTTTATTTATTTTATTTTCTACCCACGTGACTTTACCGAAAGAACCGAAGAGTGTGGATCTCCTGCAGTCACGAAAACTTCAAATCACAACAACAACAACTTTGAAACTTGGTCACAATAATGAATGGCGTGAAAAAATATCCGCAACTGCTTTAAATAGAAGAAGAAAAGATGTAGCCCCGTATGTCAATAAATCATCGAGTGCTTCCTGGCTAAAACATGACATCTCATCCGATTCATTGACCACGGATGTTTGATTGTGCATATTCAGCAATAATTGTATAACAGCGCAGTGTCTAAACCCACATGAGAATGTGGGTCAGTGACTGAAGTTCACGCCAGGTCACCAAAGAGATGGAAACAAGGACACTCGGATTAAATTGTTTCTTTAGTTCCCATGTTGCCCTTACATTAGGCTCAAAAGCTGGCATTCACAACTTTTGATTGGTGTGGAAAGTACTATTAGCGAGCACCTATGAAGGCCGGAACGGCACACGAGGGGGTGGGTGGCCAGCACCACGCCCGGCCGCCTTTGTCTCCCCAGTGACGATGATTACACACCGCACCATATTCCTATTAGAGGCTGAGTCAACCTAGGGGAAGCCCAGGACTGGTTCAGATAATCGTCACTGGTGTTGGTGGCCGTGAGTGGGATTCGAACTCGGGTCGCCGGGATTCGTAGCGCAGCGCGCTAACCACTACACTACCGCTGAAAAAGAGACACACGGCGTTCGTGCCAGGCTAGGTGCACTTTGAAACCACGTGCAGTGTCGCTGGCAGGAGGTCACGGGACAGACTTAGGTGCCTCGCAGACACACACACACAGACACACACACAGACACAGACACACACGCGCACACACTACACACAACAACAACAACAACCGCCATTCGCTACTAAGTGGCGGTGACGTCACCACGCCGCTTGTGCCAGGCTATGTGCACCTTGATGCCACATGAAGTGTCGAACGCCCGCTGGCAGGAGGTCACGGGGCAGACCCAGGTGCCACGGGTCGACTGACTGAGATGAGTGGCTGATGCACCACCTGTGCTTCTCTACTGTGCCGACTTGCTGTGCCTTAGCCACCCGGCGCTCCGTTTGTTGTTGTGAGCGTCGCTCCTCCGCCCTCTGTTGTTGTTGGAGGGCGACTGCCTCGAACTGCCCAGTAGCAGCGTCCTTCACAAGCCTTCCTCTCTTCAAAAGAGGCCGATCTTGACACCGCTGGTACCAGTCATCGGCAAGCCCACTCAGCTCCACATCCTCCTGTAACCACATCACTCCATCTCTGCTCTCGCCTGTGCCGCTCTCGTTTAGCCCCCACCCACCCCCCACCCCCCCTCGATACACGCAACACAGAGACACACACAAGCACGTGCTGATATCTTCACAGAAAGTTGAACAAATTTCGGGACTGGACTGGGGCAGTTGGCTCAGGCTGAATCTCCGCGGTGCGACGGCGTTCGTTTCCTCGGCTCGACCAGGACAGGACTGGTCGCATCCAACCCAGCCTCGCTCTCACCCGCAGAATCGCGCCTGTGATCACGGCAGTCGGAGAGGGGAGAGTTGCCAAACAAAAACAAGGTTGCTACTATCTCCGTGGAGAGTAAGTCGCCCATGCCCGTGCTCTCGAGAGCCGTTAACGAGCGCCGATTAAGAAGAGGGGAACGCCACCCCCCACCCCCACCACCACCACCACCACCCCTTCCCCCCCCCCCCCACTATGAGGGAGCGGTGTGGCCAACACCACGCCCGGCCGCCTTTGTGTCTCCACAGGGCTGCTGGTTACACAACGGACGAGGCTCTCGACCTGAGTGGAGCTGGGAGTATTTTCAGAATGTTCGTATTTATACTTCAGGAGGAATCCGATGAGCTATAAAGCTCTTTGTTTCCACAGATGTCCAGTCGGGGTGGGTGAAAACGTTACAACAACAAACAGTGCACAGACACGATAGGAGTGCAACGCATAGGAAAGGTAAACAAATCACTAAAATGTATACAAATACATCTAATCTATATTCTTTGGGTCTTTCGGGAAAGTCATCGGTTATCACAACGGGTAAAGCCCACTGAGCCATCAGCTTCTTTTTCAGAAGCGACCGGGCCACAAATGATGGCTCAACGAAGTGGCTCATCAAGTGGAAATTTAAAGCGGCCAAATACTCAACAATCTTAACGCATGTTTCGAAATACCTGTCCAGTACGTATATACACCGCATTGACGTGGATTGAGCTCAGCCTGTCCTGGAATTGAACTCGGGTCACTGGGTGGGGTTGGTGGGGAGTTCGCGGAGCATTCTCAATCCACTCTTGGATGAAGTGCCCCCCCCCCCCCAACACACGCACACACACACACGCCCGTGTGTCGCTCATGCCTGTCGGTTGTTTATCCCTGCGATAGCACGACCGGCTCGGACGGGTTCAGTGAAGGCAACGAACGGTAAAGCCAGCACCGGTTCAGATATCGCTCGCCACCGATGTTATCCGTGGCCGGGAATCGAACTCAGGTCATCGGGGTTCACAGCGAGGTCCGCGAATCGCAGCGCCCGCCACTTCACCCCGTGAATACGTTTCCGTGGCTCTCACTTTGGCTCCGGACAGTATGGGCACGTGTTTTCTTTTTGTTTTAGATGCACGCTCTCATATGTCGTGCGTGGCGTGCACTAAAAAAAAAAACTTAACACGCAGCGCGTGATATTGCAGTGGGCACAGAAGAACGCATTACAGCAACAACTACAGCACATCTCAACGCATTCAGCAAATACGTATCACCGAAAGAGGACAGCATGCGTACGTCATGCTGAACTTCTTTCGTACCGTACGTAGCCAACCCTGCTAATCGGAGGTGCGGATGCATATATATATATGTACGTTAACAGGCGACGGTTCGGTAAACGGCCCTTCATCTCGGCAGGGCATCTCGCTCTCTATGTGAGCCGTGTCCTTTCTCAAAGACGTCGGTAATCATGGCCTTCCTTCCACTCAGCTCTGTCCAAGGGATATTTACTCGAGAACTCGTGAAATTTTAGAGTCACAAGTCTCAGGCGTTTTATTTTCCCATCGAGTAGAGAGAGAGACCCGGGGGAGCGAAGGAGCTCCTGTCTCATGGGGGGGGGGGGGCAATCAGCCAGCAGACAAAAAATCAACGCGTTCCACCATTACAGATTGGAGAAAAAAACTGAATGACAGCAATTATTTTGTAAAATTACATTCACACTTAAGCTTTAACTTTCGTGAGCCAGGGAGCTCATTCTCATGGGGGCCACTCGGCCGGCAGACAACGATCAACTCATTCCACGATTACAGATTGAAACAACAAAAAAAACAGACTGAATAACAGCAATTATTTTGTAAAATGACATTCACACTTAAACTTCAGTGATTGTAAAATTGGCATTTCAAATGAGGACAGAGATGGCAGAATGTAGATGCCAAGAAACGAAACTGGTTGGCGGATCCAACACCGTTGGGGCAGCAGCTACATTTAATTCATTTTGATCCGCATTGTGTGCCGGTCTTTGTTTTGAATTGTCCACCGGTAACTTAATTCGCCAACCTTCGCTGGCTTCTTCTTCTTCTTCTTGGACTGCACCTCTATAGTTCTTCGTCGAAACAACATTCATATTCAGTCTCGTGCTTTCTCCTTCCACGTTCAGGAAATCGAACCGCGCCTATCTCCACTCATGCTCATTAATTCACAGCAGATGGCGCTTAATAACAGAGCTAGCAACTGCACTATGAAGGAGGGGGTCATTGTCTTTTGTGTGCTTCTATATATATGTGTGTGCGCGCCGGTGTGTGTGTGTGTGTGGGGAGGGGTAGTGTAGCGGTTAGCGCGCTGCGCTATGAACCTGGCGACGCGGGTTCGATTCCCCCTCACGGTCAACACCAGTGACGATTATCTGAACCGGTCCCGGACCTCCCCTAGGTCGACTCAGCCTCAAATGCCTACTTGGTGTGGTGTGTTAACATCGCCACTGGGGTGACAAAGGCGGCCGGGCGTGGTGCTGGCCACCCACGCCCTCGTGTACCGTTCCGGCCTTCATAGGTGCTCGCTAACAGCACTTCCTACTACAGTCTGTTAAGGTTATACGGGGAATATTTGTATGTGTATGTATGTATGTGACGTTTAGCGCGCTACGCTACGAACAGCACTTGCACCAACAGTCTGTTCAGACTATACAGTGGATCTTTGTCTTGTTGCTGGCCACCCACCCCCTCGTGTGCCGTGCCAGCCTCCGGTCCATTCGGGAATTTTCATACTTTAAAACGCACGTGTCTTTACAACAGCCTTTCTCAATAACTTTTCAAGCTTCATATTCACTATGGGTCTTTCGGTAAAGTCACGTTGATAGGTTCCAACCTTACCTACGTGACTTACCTACCAACGTGACTTTACCGAAAGACCCAAAATCATATGAATTCCTGCGGTCACGAAAGCTTTCAGTCAAGATGTACAAGCTTCGTTTTAAAAAAAAAAACAGACGCGCGAAATTTTTAGCGTTTCGTTAATTCATTTCGATAATGCCAAGCCGGCGGTCTGGACAAATATCGAGCGATACGAATGAATCCGTCGGGTTCGCGTGCAGTGATGCCCGCTCAGCACGACAGAGAGCGCTGCTGGGTCGGTTGGCAATCATCCATGGATCGTTTGGATGTCGTCGAGAAAACAAAGTAACCGTGTGACCCTTGCTAAGCCGTAGCGGGAAAATTCCACATTGAGTAATCGTAATGATGTTTTTTTTTAATATGCGTGTGTGTGTATATATAACGGCGTCATTCATGCAAATTGTATCTCAAATCGCCGCTGTTCGCAAATTTCGCGCGCAGAGCCGCGGGATTATTTTTTTTTTCTGGAGTGGCGGGGGGGGGGGTGGAAAATTCCGGACGAGCTTGGAAGGCAAATGGACAGCCACAACCGGCGTCACCCAACACATTTCCCGAGCTCTGCGGTCCTACATTTGGAATGTTTGGCCCAACTCAAAACGTAACAGGTGAGGAGAGACGTTTTCATAAATAAATACAATTGCAAACTTTTACTAAATTGAGTCAGTCTATCGTCAGAGTCGCGTGTGGTGGGGTAAAGTTTGGGTACTGCTACCATTTCCAAGATGATTTGCCTGCGTGTAAGAGGAGGACAAATACGCTCCCCTGTTGAGGTGTTCTAGAGAGCAACCCCTTTAATAGAGGCCCTTCCGCCAGCAGGCGCTTGGTCCAGCAATTGCAGGGCTGCGCCTTTACCATGCAAATGTTGCTTTACTTTTAATTGCAACGTGTAACACAAGTCATGACCTTTGCAAACAACTGAAAGCCAAAGAGTTAACCAAATGCCCACTTAAAACCAGCAACAAAAATTATGTAACTTTCAATTCAAATAACTCGATGATCAAATCTTTCTTCAGCATTTCACGCAACGGGGTACGGTCGATTGACAAAGATCCCCCGCATAGCCTTCAACTGACTGTTGGGGCAAGTGCTGTTAGAGAGTAGAGCCTGTGAAGGCCGGCACGGCACACGTGGGTTGTGGGTGGTCAACACCACGCCCGGCCGCCTTTGTCTCCCACACACCGCACCAGCTTCCCTTTTAAGGATGAATCGGACCTCGGGAAACCCGAGGACCGAATCAAACATCTCACCACTGCAATTGGTCTCGAGCGGGAATTGATTTCGTGCCACCGGGGGTGCGGGAGTTCGTATCGCAGTGCGCTCACCGATAGACTACTGTGGTCCATTGCCACAACAATCACGGCCGCTGTCTGCTCCAGACAGAGGCGACTGGCGGTCGTGTGCTGTATTAATTCTGCGCCCTCGTTTAAAGGGGCTGTTGGGGGTCTCAGCAACTCGAAACTCCCACCATCTGGATTTTCCGGATTTATCTCGCCATCTAAGGCACGGCCAAGATCCCTTTAAATACCATCTTCGATATATGGGGGCCGGTGACACAAAGCCGGCGCTGAAAGTTGATATTATTTTTCGACACGCTTGGAGGCTTCGCACCCCCTGCACCACCACCACCACCACCAACCGATTGCGAAATCAGCGATATCACCAACACCAGCATGACAGGCCCATTGCAGAAGGGGTGCTTCAACGTTACGTCCTGTTTAGTCACGGGGTGAGTGCCCAATGTGCCCCCCCTTCTTGTCGTGTGACAAGCTGTCCCAGGAGAGCCGGTCTGCCTCGTCATCGGTGGAACCAATCAGGTTCAAATTTTGGGGAAGGGGGAGGGGGGGCTGCGGTGGGGAGATGTTAACTCCCTCGCCTGGTCTGCAGGATGTCGTGCATAGGTTTCATTGACGACCCCTGACAACTGTTGTATATTTTGGGGTTTGCGTGTGTGTGTGTCTCTCTCTCTCTCTCTCTCGCCGTGGTCCAGTGTATTTTTCTCCGGGTCCTTCGGTGTTTCCCTCCACGTTTAGAAACGCGCGTTTTAGGGCTATTTGGCTTCTGTAAATGTACACACGTGATGATAAGCCACTTCGCATAGCTACCATTTCCGGCCAGGTCGCGTCTGAAAACGAGTTACACCGCTCGGTGAGCCCTACCTGGTAAGATAAAAAATAAATTGTTCACGGTTGTATCGTCCCCACCCTCTAATTTCAGTATAAACACAGCCCAGGTGGTGGATAGCAATCGCAAGGATGCGAGTTCAACTCCCATTTGGAGTTGTGAGACGGGGAGGTGATGGCGGGCGGGTGGGGGAGACTCGACTCATCATCCCCAGGGGGGTTAGTAAAATAAGCACCACTTTCGGCACAAAGTCAAAGGTTACTGTCCCTGTGGATAGACTCGATCGCGCCGTAGTAATGCGTGAAATTCCACCACTGACTCTGCAGGGCTATAAACGAGAGATGAGCCACCAATGCCCCAATGCTCATTTGAGCAGGACATCACTTTGACCCTGTTGACTTTTGCTGAGTCCGCGTAAGAGCACACGCGGAGTCGTTACGACTGAGCACTCTATTTAGCTGTCGACGTAAGAAGAGCTACAGGTGCAGCCCTGCAATTGCATACTCAGGGCAATGCTGGCGGAAATGGGTTGCGCTTGAAGGAGCACGAGAAAGCCCTCCTAGAGAGGGCATTGTGGCCTCCTCCTCCACGTTGGTGAGACATTTTTGGAAGAGATGAGAGTTCCCACACTTCACCCTACATTTATAACTGATGAGTGGAGAGAGGCGCGAGGATTGAAGGCGGCTGTGGCGGTGGGGGGGGGGGGTGGCGATTTAAGATGCTTTTCATCATTGACCTCTGGAGCGCAAGTCCAGCGCGTTAACCGTCAACGCACGGCATCGAATCCCCTCTTGGTTACCGGTAACGTCGGGTCAGATGCCCCGGCGGTGATGCAGTTTTACGATGCAAATCTTCGGGAGAGTTGGCGGAGGGGTTGGGGAATTTCTGTTGTAACGGTGTCACCGTTAACTAATAGCCCGAGGTTCGTATCAGCCGAATATGTCCGAGTCGGCGACTCTGTACACCACATCCACGCTACTTCTCGCTGCGTGCTGTGGCTATGAATTTCCGTGCCACCGAACACTGCCAGCCACCCGGAGGCTGCTCTCCATTCCCCGCAAGACCACCCACTGCATCTCTCGCTATGAGCTGTGGGAATTAAACTGCCAATTAGTAGGGACAACAACAACAAAAACAACTACTGGATCATATCTATAAATAACTTGCATTGCAAGCGTACACACCCACCGAACAATAAGGCTTTTCTAGTGCACTTCCCTTACTAAATAAATAAATAAGCGCCCGCACATATCTTTATATATTATTGAGATATTTTGAAATGTTACACTAACTGCGGCGCGGGTGAACTGGTTTGAGTGTGGCTTGGGATGGGCATGGGCGCTGCTGAGTGTTGTGCGTGGTCAGAGTTCTAAACTTCCCCTGGACACAAAAACGCGCCCGCTGGCCCTGCCAATAACCACCCCCTGTTAATTATCATTTATAAATCATCAGCAGCAGCAGCAGCACAGGCCATGGTCAATCCACTGCTAGATGGAGACATAAACCACGATACGGCGATGTAACGACTTGTCCATCACCTGACCCCGACACCCCACAAGTTGCTAATTTTAAGAATTGGTTTGACCCTTTCTGGCAATAAAACAGCAGGTGTTAGAATGTTCAAACGCAAAATAGATAACTTTTGCAAGGATTCATGTCTGTATTAACCACAGGTACTTGATACTGGGAAAAAAGTCCCTGCTAATTTGAATATAAAACTATAATTGTAATCTTGATTTGAAGCTTTCGTCACTTCAGGAATCCAGAGCTCTCACCTGAAGACGGTCGCTTGTGTTGCAATCGATACGTGGTGATCTATTAATTTTCTATCTACGTGACTTCACCGAAAGAACCAAAGAGTATAATTTTAAACGATAATTTTAATTCAACTATTATTTTAATTGGCCACGAATGGAATGCGTTTTCTTTATAATTCGTTGGATTTTGCGTTCACGTGCCCTCTCTGAATCGGATGCGTCACCAAGCGAGCAGCCTTGCCAATCAATATCCCCTGGGCTAAGACAGCGCTCACAACACAAGCGGCCTTCATCAGGTGAAGCGCTGTCCTACCAGACAGTCTCATCCCTTCACCTGATGAAGGCCGCTTGTGTTGTGGCCGAAACGTCGTGAGAATATTATTGTGTTATTTTATTTTATCAATTTATTATTTTATTCTCATTCTACGTGACTTTACCGAAAGAACCAAAGAAGAGGAATGCGTTTTCTTTATAATTCGTTGGATTTTGCGTTCACGTGCCCTCTCTGAATCGGATGCGTCACCAAGCGAGCAGCCTTGCCAATCAATATCCCCTGGGCTAAGACGGCGCTCCGACGTGCCACACTCGATTGCAACACGGACTGCAAGTACGATTATGTCATTTTCTTACGACGAACGACAACAACAACAACAACAACAGCAGCAGCAGCGGCAACAACTTGACACTCAACAATCACCGAAAGTAACTCGGAGGAATTTCCTGCTTGACTCTCTCGGACGCGAGAGAGCTGAACAATCGGGCAGCAGCAGCAGCATCGACAACGGCACGGACACCACGTGGAACGTGGTTTCGTGACGAACGCGGGGCGGCGGCGGCGGCTTCCGCAGATTTCGAAACCTATTGCAATCGTGTGCGCCGATCCTAGTGTCTTTGAATTGATGTGGTTGATACTGATGAATGCGTCCCTCTTCTTTAGCGCGGGCGTTATTTATTAATTTATCTCTTCGAATTTCCAGATTAACATCTCGGCTCTGCTGGGGTTTTTTTTTCTAAACAACTGTAATGTGACACCACACGAGGAAATCTGTAAGGCGCGTGCACGCGCGTGCGCGCGCCGTGTGTGGGGGCGTGCGTGCGTGCGTACGCGGGAGCGGTGGCGCGACGGTTAGCGCGCTGAGCCACGAACCCGGCGACCCGAGTTTGAGTCTGCGTCTCGCGGCCAATAACAGGGGGAAATTATTTGAACCGGTACCTGGGCCTCCCCCTAGGGCGACTCAGCCTCAAATGAGTACCTGGTGCGATGTGTAAACATCGCTACTCGGGGAGAAAAAAAAGGGGGCTGCCTTCATAGGTGCTCGCAAACAGCACGTTCCCCAACATTCTGCTCGAGGCCGTACGGGGGTGGGATTTTTTTTGTATTTTTGTCTTTGTCTGAACTTTGTGCGTAGGCGCGCACGTGTGCGCCCGGTCTCGCCACAGCTCCACCCTCTGGTGCTTGGATAGGTGCTCGCTAACAGCCCTTGCTCGCCCCAACAGTCTCTTACTGTTACAGGTGGGCGTGTAGGCGCGCGTGTGTGTGTGTGTGTGCGCGTATGCGGGGAGTGGTAGCGCAGTGGTTAGCGCGCTAAGCTACGGACACGCCGAACCGAGTTCGATTCCCGCTCACGGTCACCGACACTAGTGACGATGCTAGGTGTCACCTAGGTCTACTCAGCCTCAAATTAGTACCTGGCGCTGTGTGGAAACATCGCCACTGGGGAGACAAAGTCGGTAGGGCGTGGTGCTGGCCACTCTCCCTTCGTGTGCCGTTCCGGCCTTCATAGGTGCTGCTCGCTAACAGCACTCTCCCCTAAAGTCTGTTGATGCTATTAGGTGAATTTACGATGTTTTGTGTGGGCGTGTGTGAGATTCCGTGTATGTATGTGTGCAATACTCCCTGTGTGTGTGCGAGATTCCGTGTGTGTGTGTGTGTGTGCGAGATTCCGTGTGTGTGTGTGTACGAGATTCCGTGTGTAGCTGTGTGCGAGATTCTGTGTGTGTGTGTGAGATTCCGTGTGTAGGAGTGTGCGAGATTCCGTGTGTGTGTGTGTGAGATTCCGTGTGTGTGTGTGAGATTCCGTGTGTGTGTGCGAGATTCCGTGTGTAGCTGTGTACGAGATTCCGTGTGTGTGTGTACGAGATTCCGTGTGTAGGAGTGTGCGAGATTCCGTGTGTAGCTGTGTACGAGATTCCGTGTGTGTGTGTACGAGATTCCGTGTGTAGCTGTGTGCGAGATTCTGTGTGTGTACGAGATTCCGTGTGTAGCTGTGTGCGAAATTACGTGTGTGCAATAGCGGTAGTTCAAGCGGTTAGCGCATTACGCTACGCAAGTTAAACAAGGACCCGTTTCGGCGTGTGGTCGCATCACCACCGGGGGAGGGGAGGGAGACAAAAGCGGCCGTGCGTAGTGCCTAGGCCACAACCCTCTCCGCTCGTGTGCCATTCCTTAGCAGATGCTCGCTAGCGACACTTGCGCCCAAAAAGGCTGCGTGTTCCCTCCTTTGGCTGGATGTACTTTGCCCTGCCACATCAATGTAGAATTTCCAACGCATGCTCAGATCTGACAACGTGCGCCAATCGGATGTAGCATCACCCGAATCTTAGGTTGATCTTGAGACGATCACACACGTGTTTTTATTATTATTATTATACTCGTCCAGGTTTGATGGATGGATGATTGCGTATGCAAGGCGACGATTCGGTATTTAAAAGCCGGAGCGGATCGCGCCTAGGTTAACTCAGCCAGAAATGGCCCACATCAGGAATTGGGAGACAGGTTGGCAGGTGTGTTGTAGTCACAGCTGGTGACCTCCTAGCGGCAACATCGGAATCTCCAACACACAAACAAACAAACACACTTCAAAATAATGAAATGCTAGCTTGTATTTTTGCATAAGCTTTTAACATTTCCTTTGAAGGCGGTGGGTGGGTGGGGGGGGGGGGGGATGCAACTTTTATAACGAAATTATTTTTGTTTAAATGTTACTTGCCGAAGGAAGTATGCGGGTGGAGCGGGCGCATCGCACAGTGGAGAGCGCGCACTGCGCTATGAGGCCGGTAGCCTGAGATCCGATTCCGTGCCACGGCTCGCATCAGCGGCGAAGTGCCATCTGAACCGGTTTTTGGGAACCGCTCCACCACCTAACCCCCAGAGTCCACCGAGGAGAGGTGGCCGTGAGCGGGAATCGAACTCGGCTCGCCGGGGTTCGTAGCGCGATGCGCTAACCACCGCACCACCGCTCCGCGCATACGTACACACATGCACACTCAACAAGGAATATTTCCCCTTAAATAATTCACAGACTGTTGGGGCAAATGTTGGTATAGCGAGCACCTATGAAGACCGGCACGGTGCACGAGGGGGTTGGGTGGACAGCGCCACACCCGGCCGCCTTTGTTTTCCCTAGTGGCGAAGCTTACACATCGAACCGTGTACTCATTTGCGGCTGAGTCGACCTAGGGGAGAACCCAGGACCCGTTCAGAAAATCGTCACTGGTGTTGGTGGCCGTGAGCGGGGAATTGAACTCTGGTGGCCGGGTGTTTCGGAGCGCAGTGCGCGAACCACTGCGCCACCGCTCTCTGCACACACATGCATACACACACACACGCAATAGCATACAAAAGACACGCGCGCGCACACACACAAGCGCACGGGCGTTCGCTCCGAGGCAAAGGAACTCGCGTGGGTGTGTGCGCAAGTGTGCGTGTCAATCCGTCATTTGGAAGAAACTGGCTCAGTGCAAAGCGTCACATAGCCGGACGGTCTCTAAACCCCGACTTGCAAAACCTGCCAAGCCACAGCGGTACTGGGGCCAAGAATCAGCTTTGCCTATTGCCTCAATCTCCACTTTCCGGCACTTTGCTAATTCTGGAATATTCTTCGACTTGGTATCCGCTGTGGTGGCTCGGAGATGTTCACTACCTCGCCTGGTATGCAGGAGGTCGTGGATTCGATCCCCGACACTGACGCCTGCTGCTGTGTATTTGGAGTTTGCGTGTCTCTCTGTCTCTCTCTCTCTCTGCCCTCCGTGGGCGCGTGGATTTTTCTCCGGGCCCTCCGGTTTTGTTTCCCCCTCCACATTTAGAAACAAAACGCGTTTAGAGTGTTTGGCTGCTATACATGTTGCACGTGATAAGCCACTTCGTTGAGCCTTCATTTGTGATTGCCAGGTCGCTTCTGAAAAATATATATTTAGCTCAGTGGGCCTTACCTGGTAATATAGAAACATTGTTAAGTTTATATATGTGTGCAGTTTTATAAACATAGCATGATGCAGTGGAGTGATGGTTCGCGCAGTCGATCCACAGGTGGGGTGAAGTGACGTGGAAGAGTAGGCCAAAATCACCTCGTGCGCGCCTGTGCAAGGATCTCCCTCTCCAGGAGGCCCTTTCCGTCTGCAGTGGCGTGAGCAAGTCATTGCTGCGCCTTTGCCGCTCGCATGCAAGGCCCTTGTTCTCAATCCACCGCTGGACGTGGTTCTCGTGGGTGTGGGTTGACACATAAGACCCACGTGGTGAACGTCAGCCGTGGCGGGGAATCGAAACTCGAGGATCGTCTGGTGCATAGCGCAGCGCGGTTGCCACTTCGCCATGGGTCACCCTTGCACACAGATAAAGATTACCCCCCCTCCCTGCCGCCCGTATAGCCTTAACAGACTGTTGGGGCAAGTGCTGTTAGCGAGTAGCACCTGCGAAGGTCGGCAGGGCACACGAAAGGGGGGGGTGGGGATGGGTGACCAACGCCTCTGTCTCCCCATTAGCGATATACACGCAACGCACCCGGGTGCTCGTGTTGAGGCTGAGTCGACCTAGGGAAGGCACAGACACACACGCGCGCGCGCATGTATCTTGATGTATCCTCGGTAGACATCATAGGCGTTGTGCTCTCGCGAAGCAAAGGAGACGTCACGGGTCAAACCTTTGCAGAAATGAAACTCGACTCCACTCAACCTTCGCCTGCGCGCGCACACACACACACAAAAAATATCCAAAACAAAAAGGAATCCCCACCGCTACCACCATCTTATCTTCTTTATACTCGCAGGTAAACATTCAGGTGACAGTGAGCTGGACATTGCCCGCACGTGAGTGGCCACCGACGATTATTTTATCGGCGTGAAAGTCGCGGAGCGGGGTCACGGGTGGAGCGGGGGAGGATTCATCAATGGTAACCGCATGATAAACAATTTCAACCAAACGGTTACCGGTTAACAACCCTGACAGCGATGTCCAATTCGAGTCTAACATTTCCCGACAGCACCGCCCTGCGTTGCAAGGCCACGTGGGCCGCTGACGGCCCCCTGGTGGCCTTAAGTGCGGGCCCTGACTGGCGGCCCTCGACATGGCACAACGAGTGACACCACCACCACCACCACCCACCGACCCATCATCATCATCATCGTCGTGCTGCTGTCAAACTCCCCAATGGTTTCAAATTGTGTGGCGGTCGCTCACTCACACACTGATGATGTCTAATCGGCGAAAGTGGCCCAACTCCCCCCCGTATCTGAAAAGTAATGAAGAACACTGCCCTGGACACGTGTGCGTGTGTGCGTGTGTGCTGTTCGATTTCCCGGAGCGGCAGTTGAAACGACGGGTAAAGTTTATTCAATTCCGCCCGCCTCTGCAACTGGGCTCGCCGCTGTCAAATGCCTGGTGCGTGGCATGTGACGGAGGTTAGGGGGGGGGAGGGGTGGGTTACCGCGTGCTTTTCGGCACGATGTCCGACGTTTCGCGCCATGTTGCAGGGAGCTTCCCATTCAAGAAAATCCGGACATCGTGCCCGAAGCGTGCCAATAAGTTACTATCCAGAGTGGGTTTTTTCTTTGGGTTACATCGCGTAAATCTGTATCGTTAAACGCCGACACCACCCAACACTGCCAATTAGTGAGGTTTGTCACGTAAACAAAGCGATGATACTTCAACAACACAGGTGTGCGGGAGAGTAATCCCTGAACTAGTGACTTATTGTGCACGTTTTAATTTCCGTGACAAACCTTACTAATTGGCTGTGTCGGACGGTGGTGGGTTAACGACACCACTTTTTTATTCACTCGATATAAACCAAACAAAAAAACTTTATATTGAGTGTTAAAGCGATGATACTTCAACAACACAGGTGTGCGGGAGAGTAAATCCTTGAACTAGTGACTTATTGTGCACGTTTTAATTTCCGTGACAAACCTTACTAATTGGCTGTGTCGGACGGTGGTGGGTTAACGACACCACTTTTTTATTCACTCGATATAAACCAAACAAAAAAACTTTATATTGAGTGTTAAAGCGATGATACTTCAACAACACAGGTGTGCGGGAGAGTAAATCCTTGAACTAGTGACTTATTGTGCACGTTTTAATTTCCGTGACAAACCTTACTAATTGGCTGTGTCGGACGGTGGTGGGTTAACGACACCACTTTTATATTCACTCGATCTAAACGAAACAACAAAAAAACTTTATATTGAGTGTTAAAGCGATGGTGTTTTTGGTTGTCTCATTCTCGTGGCACCCCCATCACTCCCTCCCCCCCCACTCCACTCCCCTCCCCCACTGCACGTCCTCGTCTCCCCTCCTGCCTACATCGGTGTGTGTAGGGGGGGGGTGTGTGGGGGGGGCTGGAAAAATCCGCTCCGCTCCGGAAACGCTGACACGGCAGCGGCTGTCCTCTCGCTCCGTCCGACCCAGCGGCGGCGGCGGCGGCGGGCCGCACGATGCCACCCGCGGAGTGCGTTGGCTAGCGGGGCTGGCTGGGGGAGGCAGGGTGGGACCAGGGAGGGAGGGGAGGAATCGGTGGCCGCGGAGTCGGTCGGTCTGTCGATTTCACGGTTTCGATTCGATGGTCGGTTTTCATTTTCGCTCGTTCTGTGCCTGCCGCAAGGTGGTTGTTGTTGGTTTCTTTTTTCTGCGCGAGATTTCTATTTCTCTTGTTGTTTCTGCGCAGATTTCTATTACGTTGCTGTTCCTGCGCAGATTTCTATTATGTTGTTTCTCCGCAGATTTATTTTCGCTTGTTGTTTCTGCGTGGATTTCTATTTGGTTGTTGCTTCTGCGCAGATTTCTATTCGCGTGTTGTTTCTGCGCAGATTTCTATTATGTTGTTGCTTCTGCGCAGATTTCTATTTGGTTGTTGCTTCTGCGCAGATTTCTATTCGCTTGTTGTTTCTGCGCAGAATTCTATTATGTTGCTGTTTCTGCGCAGATTTCTATTCTCTTGTTGTTTCTGAGCAGATTTCTATTCGCGTGTTGCTTCTGCGCAGATTTCTATTCGCTTGCTGTTTCTGCGCAGATTTCCATTATGTTGTTGCTTCTGCGCAGATTTCTATCCGTTTGTTGTTTCTGCGCAGATTTCTATTATGTTGTTGTTTCTGCGCAGATTTCTATTCGTTTGTTGTTTCTGCGCAGATTTCTATTCGCTTGTTGTTTCTGCGCAGATTTCTATTCGCTTGTTGCTTCTGCGCAGATTTCTATTCGCTTGTTGCTTCTGCGCAGATTTCTATTCGCTTGGTGCTTCTGCGCAGATTTCTTTTCGCTTGCTGTTTCTGCGCAGATTTCTATTCGCTTGTTGTTTCTGCGCAGATTTCTATTATGTTGTTGCTTCTGCGCAGATTTCTATTCTCTTGTTGTTTCTGCGCAGATTTCTATTCGCTTGTTGCTTCTGCGCAGATTTCTATTCGCTTGTTGTTTCTGCGCAGATTTCTATTATGTTGTTGCTTCTGCGCAGATTTCTATTCTCTTGTTGTTTCTGCGCAGATTTCTATTCGCTTGTTGTTTCTGCACAGATTTCTATTCGCTTGTTGCTTCTGCGCAGATTTCTATTCGCTTGGTGCTTCTGCGCAGATTTCTTTTCGCTTGCTGTTTCTGCGCAGATTTCTATTATGTTGTTGCTTCTGCGCAGATTTCTATTCTCTTGTTGTTTCTGCGCAGATTTCTATTCGCTTGTTGCTTCTGCGCAGATTTCTATTCGCTTGTTGTTTCTGCGCAGATTTCTATTCGCTTGTTGTTTCTGCGTGGATTTCTATTCGGTTGTTGCTTCTGCGCAGATTTCTATTCGCTTGTTGTTTCTGCGCAGATTTCTATTATGTTGTTGCTTCTGCGCAGATTTCTATTCTCCTGTTGTTTCTGCGCAGATTTCTATTCGCTTGTTGCTTCTGCGCAAGATTTCTGTTCGCTTGTTGTTTCTGCGTGGATTTCTTTTCGGTTGTTGCTTCTGCGCAGATTTCTATTCGCTTGTTGTTTCTGCGCAGATTTCTATTCGCTTGTTGCTTCTGCGCAGATTTCTATTCGCTTGTTGTTTCTGCGTGGATTTCTATTCGCTTGCTGCTTCTGCGCAGATTTCTATTCGCCTGCTGTTTCTGCGCAGATTTCTATTCGCTTGTTGTTTCTGCGCAGATTTCTATTCGCTTGTTGCTTCTGCGCAGATTTCTATTACGTTGTTGTTCCTGTGCGGATTTCTATTCGCTTGTTGTTTCTGCGTGGATTTCTATTCGGTTGTTGCTTCTGCGCAGATTTCTATTCGCTTGTTGTTTCTGCGCAGATTTCTATTATGTTGTTGCTTCTGCGCAGATTTCTATTCTCTTGTTGTTTCTGCGCAGATTTCTATTCGCTTGTTGCTTCTGCGCAGATTTCTATTCGCTTGTTGTTTCTGCGTGGATTTCTATTCGATTGTTGCTTCTGCGCAGATTTCTATTCGCTTGTTGTTTCTGCGCAGATTTCTATTCGCTTGTTGCTTCTGCGCAGATTTCTATTCGCTTGTTGTTTCTGCGTGGATTTCTATTCGGTTGTTGCTTCTGCGCAGATTTCTATTCGCTTGTTGTTTCTGCGCAGATTTCTATTCGCTTGTTGCTTCTGCGCAGATTTCTATTCGCTTGTTGTTTCTGCGCAGATTTCTATTCGCTTGTTGCTTCTGCGCAGATTTCTATTACGTTGTTGTTCCTGTGCGGATTTCTATTCGCTTGTTGTTTCTGCGTGGATTTCTATTCGGTTGTTGCTTCTGCGCAGATTTCTATTCGCTTGTTGTTTCTGCGCAGATTTCTATTATGTTGTTGCTTCTGCGCAGATTTCTATTCTCTTGTTGTTTCTGCGCAGATTTCTATTCGCTTGTTGCTTCTGCGCAGATTTCTATTCGCTTGTTGTTTCTGCGTGGATTTCTATTCGATTGTTGCTTCTGCGCAGATTTCTATTCGCTTGTTGTTTCTGCGCAGATTTCTATTCGCTTGTTGCTTCTGCGCAGATTTCTATTCGCTTGTTGTTCTGCGTGGATTTCTATTCGGTTGTTGCTTCTGCGCAGATTTCTATTCGCTTGTTGTTTCTGCGCAGATTTCTATTCGCTTGTTGCTTCTGCGCAGATTTCTATTCGCTTGTTGTTTCTGCGCAGATTTCTATTCGCTTGCTGCTTCTGCGCAGATTTCTATTCGCTTGCTGTTTCTGCGCAGATTTCTATTCGCTTGTTGTTTCTGCGCAGATTTCTATTCGCTTGTTGCTTCTGCGCAGATTTCTATTACGTTGTTGTTCCTGTGCAGATTTCTATTCGCTTGTTGTTTCTGCGCAGATTTCTATTTGGTTGTTGTTTCTGCGCAGATTTCTATTCGCTTGTTGTTTCTGCGTGGATTTCTATTCGATTGTTGCTTCTGCGCAGATTTCTATTCGCTTGTTGTTTCTGCGCAGATTTCTATTCGCTTGTTGCTTCTGCGCAGATTTCTATTCGCTTGTTGTTTCTGCGTGGATTTCTATTCGGTTGTTGCTTCTGCGCAGATTTCTATTCGCTTGTTGTTTCTGCGCAGATTTCTATTCGCTTGTTGCTTCTGCGCAGATTTCTATTCGCTTGTTGTTTCTGCGCAGATTTCTATTCGCTTGCTGCTTCTGCGCAGATTTTTATTCGCTTGCTGTTTCTGCGCAGATTTCTATTCGCTTGTTGTTTCTGCGCAGATTTCTATTCGCTTGTTGCTTCTGCGCAGATTTCTATTACGTTGTTGTTCCTGTGCAGATTTCTATTCGCTTGTTGTTTCTGCGCAGATTTCTATTTGGTTGTTGTTTCTGCGCAGATTTCTATTCGCTTGTTGCTTCTGCGCAGATTTCAATTCGCTTGCTGTTTCTGCGCGGATTTCTATTTGTTTGTTGCTTCTGCGCAGATTTCTATTCGTTTGTTGTTTCTGCGCAGATTTCTATTGTGTTGTTGTTTCTGCGCAGATTTCTATTATCTTGTTGTTTCTGCGCACATTTCTATTCGCGTGTTGCTTCTGCGCAGATTTCTATTCGCTTGCTGTTTCTGCGCGGATTTCTATTCGCTTGTTGTTTCTGCGCAGATTTATATTCTCCTGTTGTTTCTGCGCGGATTTCTATTCGCTTGTTGTTTCTGCGCGGATTTCTATTCACTTGCTGTTTCTGCGCAGATTTCTATTCGCTTGTTGTTTCTGCGCAGATTTCTATTTGTTTGTTGTTTCTGCGCAGATTTATATTCTCCTGTTGTTTCTGCGCGGATTTCTATTCGCTTGTTATTTCTGCGCGGATTTCTATTCACTTGCTGTTTCTGCGCAGATTTCTATTCGCTTGTTGTTTCTGCGCAGATTTCTATTCGCTTGTTGCTTCTGCGCCCATTGCTCTCCTCTATTTGCTTTTGGAATATCGGGCGACCCAGGGAGTAACCCTCTTGCCAAAATGAGACCCTACGCTGTGATCCCACGGGTGACGACTTGAACTCGGTCCCCTGTCGGCGACTCGTCAACAGGGGGGGGAGAGCCTCCCCGTACAGCTGCGGCCTTCATTGCAAAGGCCCCGGCGGGCCACTTGGCGGCCCCTGGGGACCTCGAGTGCGGGCCCTGGACGAGCGCGTGGGCCTCCGACAGTACCAACACAATGATGGTGAAAACACCCACCCAGGCCCTCAACAGGCTGATGATGTCTTATCCGAGAAAGTGCTACACCCACCCCGCCGCCACGCTCCCATGATGAGTGAAGACCGCTGACATGGAGACTTTAGCGGAGTAAAAGCGCAGCCAATGGAATGGCGCCTTCCTTCTCCTGCCCCCCCCCACTCTCTACCTTTCAAAAGAATATATAGGGGGACAGTTGCCCCCCTCCCCCCCCCATCCACGGCCCCCCAACACAAGAATGCCACGTGGATGGGTGAGAGGTGAATTAATACAAACACTGGGGTGTCATTGATTGACGTTCCTTCCGAAACGCGGAGTAATCGGTCATCAGAGACCACTTACTTCTCAAGAGCCATCCTTCCCGTCGTGCTTACACACGCGATCACTTACACACGTGCCTACTTACACACGTGCCTACTTACACACGTGCCTACTTACACACGCGATCAATTACACACGTGCTTACTTACACGCGTGCTTACTTACACGCGTGCTTACTTACACACGTGCTTACTTACACGCGTGCTTACTTACGCACGTGTCGACCGTGCTTACACACGTAATTACTTACACACGTGCCTACTTACACACGCGATTAATTACACACGTGCTTACTTACGCACGTGTCAACGGTGCTTACACACGTGTTTACTTACACACGTGCTTACTTACACACGTGTCGACCGTGCTTATACACGTGTTTACTTACACACGTGCTTACTTACACACGTGCTTACTTACACACGTGCTTACTTACACACGTATCGACCGCGCTGAGACGCGTGCTTCAAGCACGGGTCGACCTAAAGTGCAAATGGTACAATCTTGAGAGCGGCTAAGCCCCCCGGTAAAATTGCACGGTATTTGTCAAGGCGGACCCAGTCCGCTCGATTTCCATGATAGCCTCGGTTTGAGTAACCGAGGCGAGCTGGAGGGTTCGGGCTGAGTGTGAATGAAGCGTGGGTGAGTGGGTGAGTAAGTGAGTGTGTGAGTGAGTGAGTGGGTGAGTAAGTGAGTGGGTGAGTGAGTGAGTGGGTGAGTGTGTGAGTGGGTGAGTGTGTGAGTGGGTGAGTGGGCGAGTGAGTGAGTGAGTAAGTGGGTGAGTGGGTGAGTAAGTGAGTGAGTGAGTGGGCGAGTGGGTGAGTAAGTGAGTGTGTGAGTGAGTGGGTGAGTGTGTGAGTGGGTGAGTGTGTGAGTGGGTGAGTGGGCGAGTGAGTGAGTGAGTAAGTGAGTGAGTGGGTGAGTGGGTGAGTGAGTGGGTGATGGGTGAGTGGGTGAGTGAGTGGGTGAGTGAGTGAGTGAGTGGGTGAGTGAGTGAGTGAGTGGGTAAGTGGGTGATTGAGTGAGTGAGTAGGTGAGTGAGTGAGTGGGTGAGTGAGTGAGTGGGTGAGTGGGTGAGTGAGTGAGTGAGTGGGTGAGTGAGTGGGTGAGTGGGTGAGTGAGTGAGTGAGTGGGTGAGTGGGTGAGTGAGTGGGTGAGTAAGTGAGTGGGTGAGTGAGTGAGTGGGTGAGTGGGTGATTGAGTGAGTGAGTAGGTGAGTGAGTGAGTGAGTGGGTGAGTGAGTGAGTGAGTGGGTGAGTGAGTGGGTGAGTGAGTGAGTGAGTGGGTGAGTGAGTGAGTGAGTGGGTGAGTGGGTGATTGAGTGAGTGAGTAGGTGAGTGAGTGAGTGGGTGAGTGAGTGAGTGAGTGGGTGAGTGGGTGAGTGAGTAGGTGAGTGAGTGAGTGGGTGAGTGGGTGAGTGAGTGAGTGGGTGAGTGGGTGCGTGAGTGAGTGAGTGGGTGAGTGGGTGAGTGAGTGGGTGAGTGAGTAAGTGAGTGGGTAAGTGAGTGAGTGAGTGGGTGAGTGGGTGATTGAGTGAGTGAGTAGGTGAGTGAGTGAGTGGGTGAGTGGGTGAGTGAGTGAGTGGGTGAGTGAGTGGGTGAGTGAGTGGGTGAGTGAGTGAGTGGGTGAGTGGGTGAGTGGGTGATTGAGTGAGTGAGCAGGTGAGTGAGTGAGTGGGTGAGTGGGTGAGTGAGTGAGGCTTGGACAGGACGCGTCGGGGATAGAACGAACGATGGGGGGGAAGACTCACGGCGGAGTGGCAGTCAAAGGAGGGAAAAGCGCCTGGGTATACGTCCCACGTGGCAATGGAACGATGAAATCAGATGGATTGTTGCATCACAGGACCGTGACGGATGGCAACGGCGGGGATCCTCATCCAGCACTTGAAAAGATCAACTTTGCCCAAACTTGCATTTTGTGCTGACCAACGAGCAGGAAGATTTACGTGTCTATACCATTTGGACTTACTTGGAGGCTATATTTATGTATTCATCGTCATCTTCTTTGCCTTCTCTCTCTCTGTTTTTGACGCTTTTGTTGTTGTTGTTGTTGCATTGTTTTGTTGCAGTAACTTGCTGACCCGCCGCCCTATTGGACATCTGTGAAAAAGAGCTTCACAGCTTATCGGATTCCGCCTCCAGTCTAAATAAAGATTATGATTGTGGTGGTGGTGGTGGTGGTGAGATGTGTCGGCCGGTACTTAAATCTATACCCGGGGTACTTTCCGCAAAAAGTAGGCTTACACGGCGCTGGTTTATTTATTTAAACATATCAACAGCGCACATGACATTGTGTTTTGACAATAGGCAAGTTATTAAGCTGTTAAATAATTTTCTGGCTCCGTTCAGAATTAGTGGATGTCTGGGCTAGCGGAGTGCAGCTTTGGGGAGCCTATTGTGAGTGTATTTTTGTACCCAGGTGTACGTACGGGTGGGTGAATGCGTGGGTGGATGTGTGTGGGTGTATCTGTGTGGGTGTATCTGTGCCGTGTGACTGTGTGTGTGTGCGGACCGGTAGCGTAGCGGTTAGCGCACTGCGCTACGAACCCGCTGACCAAAGTTCGATTCTCGCTGACGGTCAACACCAGTGACGATTATCTGAACCGGTTCTGGGCCTCCCCTAGGTCGACTCAGTCTTAAAGGAGTACCTGGTGCGATGTGTAAACTTCGCCACAAGGGAAACAAAGGCGGCCGGACGTGGTGCTGGCAAACCACTGCCTCGTGTGCTGTGCCGGCCTTGATGGGTGCTCGCAAACACCACTTGTCCCGTAAGTTTGTTAATGCTCTAGAGGGGACCTTTATCATTGTGACATTGTGTGTTCACACGTGAGCTATATATGTGTCTTGTGTGCTTATTTCTGTGTATGGCGGGCGTGTCTTTTGTGGAAATGTGTGTGTGCCTTTGGGGAGCGTCAGCGTAGTGGTTTAGCGCACTGAGCTATTAAACCGGAGCCTCGAGTTCGATCCCACTCACAGCCAACATCAACATCGTTGACAAATATCTCAACCGGTTCTGGACCTCCTTACGTGAACACTTTGGTGCGGTGTGTGAAGATCAGCACTTGCGAGACAAAGTTGATCATGCGAGGTGCTATACGGGGGATCTTTGTTTTTTTTTGTTTCTGCGGG